>NC_051324.1:73853643-74163138 GCF_015220235.1 Choloepus didactylus | reverse complement strand
GGCTATGCAATGCTGGGTGCCTCGGCTTCGTCTGTAAAATGTCGGGTAGCCAGGCTGCTGCAAGGATTAAACTATCAGTGTAAAGGCATGACAACAGTGTCTTGCCTCCAGGAAGCACATCGCTGGCAGCCACGTGGACCGCACTTCACTGAGGCCTTGTGACGCCCCCAAATGGACCAGGAGACCAAGGCGTGCAGAGCTGGGAGGAGCCTGCACCCTGGGGTGGCCCTGCCAGGAGCAGGGACTTGGGGCCGGGCAGGCCCGTGGTCTGTGGGCTTTGGGGGGTTTCAGGAGAGCTCACAGCAGCCCTAGCACCCTGCTGGCTGCTCTTCACGGACCCCCTCCTGTGTCCTCGGCCTGCCCCAGGTGCAGTCGCCCAGCCTCCCCGCGCTCACCTCTCCTGCTCCAGGGGGGGTGGCCTGGGGACGCTCAGGGTCTTGCGGATGAACTCGCGGGAGCGGATGTCAGCCTGGGGGACAGAGGGCCCAGGTGAGACACGCAGGTGCTGGCCAGGGCCTGAGCTCGCCTCTGGACATGCCCCCGCCCCCGAGCAACCCGGTGGAATGCTCCAGCTCCCACAGCCTGATGCCTGCCTTCCGAGAGTGAGGGGCAGCAGGCCCCTGGGGTGGGGGTGGGCAACAGCCTCAGGGTCAGGGTCTGCAGTTTTCAGACCAGTCCGGCAGGCTCCTGGAGGGCTCGGCCTGGGGCTCCCGGCCCCTCTTCCTGCCTTTCGGCTGGAGCCCGCCTTCCCTGGGTTTCCAGCCTGTGCCTCCCTGTAGGCTTGTTAAGCCAAAAGGCTCTCTGCTAGAAACCTTGTCCCAGGGCCCTCCTCAGCCCAGATGGCACTGCTTTTGGTTCATCGTCCGTCTTCCCTACTAGTGTCAGCTGGTACCCCCTTCCCGAGGGGAGCGCCTCCAGCAAGTCGGCCAGGTGATAGGGATGGAAAGAGGGCTTGGTTGGGGCTTGGCCCAGAGAGGGAGGCATGGAGGGGCTGGAGGCCTGAGTGGGGACCCCAGGCCCTGACTGCCCCGACCCCCAGGGTGCCTGGCTTCAGGAAGCCCCGATTCTGGCTCAGATGGGCTTAGCCCAGCTTTGGGGCCACACGGCTAACACAGAGTGACAGCTGATCCGCCCAGGCCAGGGTGACCGAGGGCAGCGGAGGCCCTGCTGGGCAGAGGTCCCCGAGGGGAGGGGCAGTGGCCTGGCCTGGCCTGGCAAGAGGACGCAGACCCCGTCCCTGCAGGAGGCAGTGCCTGTGGCCGGGGCGTCCACCGTGGCAGGGGACTGAGCTGGACAGGGGCGGCGGCCAGGGCAGACAGCTGCTAACCGTCCCTCCCGCCCACCTGGGACCTTCCGGGAGTAGTCGGGGGACAAACTGTTGACAGCAAGAGTGGGAGAGAGTGAGAGAGCATGAGCCCAGGAAGAAAACGGGCCAGAGTGAGAACGGGTCCCACTGGGCGGGGTGATGGGGATGGCAGGCTCCTGGGAGCAGGGGGTATGCGTCCTGCCTGCCACTGGCTCTGTGCGGACCTGGGCACCCAGCCCTCGTCCTGCATCGAGGGGTCCAGGCATTCTGCAGGCTGGCCCCGACCCAGCAAGGCCAGGGGGTCACTACCCCCGGGGGGCATACTGGGAGGGGGAGGAGGAGGGAGAGTGAAGGCTCCGGCCTTGGAGGCTCAGTAGGGTTTCTGGGGTTTCTCCTGGGGACCCAGACACAGGCCTGGGAACCAGCCAAGACGGGGGTGAGAGGCAGGGAGGCCGGGGGGTGGGTGTCCTCTCTGGGAGGCCACCCAAAGGTGTTGGCCCGTCCGCTGGCCCAGAGAGCTGCAGCCCTCGGGCCCGGCTGGCCGCAGTGCGAGCCCTGCGGTCTGTGGGCTGCTGCTGCCACCTGGAGGCCAGCTGCAGGGCTGCGGCCAGGAGGACCCGAGGCCCGGGAGGCCTCTGGGGGTGGGCACAGGGGTCCTCTGCTGGTGGCATGCGCACTGCCGCAGTTGGACGACGCTGGACGGCCGGCTTGGCACAGGGTCTTCCCCAGGACCTTCCAGGCCAGGTCGCCTGGTGCAGACGCGTCGGAGAGGAGCAGATGAGAGGGACTGCATCGCGTTCTAAGTCCGGTCCCTCTGCCAACCAGCACCGGGCCAGGGGCCGGGAGGGCGGCCAGCTCGGGGGGCCAGGGGCACCCGTTCCCCGCCCCAGGAAGGCCCGACAGCCCACAATGCGCACGGACGCTGCTTGGAAAGGCAACTCTGCAACTCTCCGGTTCAGACCTGCCCTGGCACACCCACCCTGGCGCTGAGCCTCCCGAGGCACTGGCCTCCTCCTTGGGCCTGGCCTGCCCTCCGCCCGGCTCCCTTCCCCTAAGAACCCTGCCCCTCGCTGCAGAGGCTTCTTGGGGGCACGCAGCCCGCCCGTACCAGTGGTCCTTCGTCCTGGGGGAGGCCCTGGGTGGGCTGTGGGCACCCTGGTGGCTGCGCTCGGTCTCACCTATACCCACCCACTCCCCAGGGCCATGGCCTGCGTGTGGGCGCCCGGTGGCGTCTCACTGGTCCCCGATGCTGACCCTGCTCCCCGCTGGCCCCGGGTGGAGGGGTGGTGGAGGACGCCGGCACCCACCTGACGCACGGGCTCCGGGATGCGGAAGTGGCAGCAGCTGTGGGTCAGGCGCACGGCCACATCCAGGCTCACGCGGTGGCCCACGGAGACATAGAGGGGCTTGCAGCTGTGGTCGTGGCTCTTCAGGGCCTGCGGCAAGGAGGCCGGGTCAGGGCGTGAGAGGACATGGGGTCAGGGCCAGCGAACGGCTGGGGACTTGAAGACGTGTCCCGGGGGCAGGCGTGAGCCTGGAGGGCACCTGGGGCAGGAGCTCCCAGCCCTCAGAGGTGGGGAGGAGGCCCCGGGAGGTCCTGGCCCAGAATGGGGGTGGAAGGACACAAACATGGCAGGAAGGGGGAGGCGAGCAGGTGTGCTGCTGCGTGCGTGCACATGTGTGTGCATGTTTGTGCAGAAGCCCTGCCCCTCCCCAACCTCCTTTGTGCCTCTCTGACCTGGGGCCCTCGGTAGCTCCCAGGGACCTGCTTGGCGGGCACAAGCCCCCACAACTCACCATTCCCAGGACAGCCCCGGAGACCCCCATCAGCGGAAACGTGTCCCCCCCAGACTGCAGGAGTCGAATCTGGAAAGTGAGGAAATGTGTGGGAAGGAGGCCTTTTCTCGGGGAAGGTGAAGGACGCCTCTCTGCTTGTAACACCCGAGCTGTCACTGGGCCAGGAAGGAGGAGGCCAGATCTTGGACATGACAGCGCTGCCTACAAATGGGTGACAGGTGTCTGGGGGGCCCCAGCCCTCACAGCTCTGCTTTTTGCTGTGGTTCTAGAGGAGGGGCTTAGACGGGAGCGACTCACAGAGGCCCAGGCCAGGAGGACGGCCGACGCCTCCCCACTGGGCCAACTGTGGACCCCTAGGCGAGCCCACCACTTCCTGCCTGTTCCTCTCCAGCTGGGGATCAGGGCACATTGGCATCAACTCTACAAATGCAGGCCTTGAACACTCAACCTGCATGCGAAAGACGTGACCTTTGCTCCTGGCATTTGCAGTGCAGCAGGAGAGGGGGAGGGCGAGGTGATGGGGGGGGAGGGGGCAGCTCCGAGGAAGGCTGTGGGGCATACGGGGCGGGCCTGGAGGCCTGCACTCTCCCGGGAGGAGGCAACGGGGGCCCCAGGGACAGCCAGGAGCTGGCCCCGTCCCCAGTAGCTGCCGACTTCCTCCCGACTGGGGTGCAGCAGTGGCAGAGGTGATGGGCAGGGGAGAGGCATCTCTGGGGGCTGTGAGAGGAGCTGCGAGCAGGGAGCAAACTCTCGGGGTTCAGAGAAAAGTGGGTCTTCCTCAGGGGCTGGGGATCCAGGAACGGACAGGAGAGCACCACAGGCAAGGGCCGGCCTAGGGGTGCCACGAGGAGGGGAGCTCTCTCGTGCCCAGCCCCCGGGGCCGCCCCTGGGCTCCCACCCGAGGCCCCTGCCCACCTTCTCCTTGTGCAGGTCATTGTTCTCCAGGCCGTCCACCTGCAGGAGCTTCTTGGCCACCCCAACGCAGGGCAGGTCGGTGAGCACGCCCAGGTGGCAGGCCACCCCGAAGCCTGCGAGGGAGCACAGGGGGACGGGCAGGGAAGGGTGAGGGGCCTGGAACGAGTGCCGTCCAGAACCGCTCTGGGGATCCCCCCGCGTCAACAGCGGCTGTTGGAAGCAGAGGCTGGGGAAAGCGGGGTCCCCAGGCTCCCCTCGGACCCCGCCACCAGGCCCGGGTTGGAGCGGGACAGTCCCTCTGCCCGACTCCACGGGGGGCAAAGCTGGGTCGAGAAGTGTGCCCCGACACTGCACCCTCACTTTCCTTTGGCTTTCTGGAACCTTCCCTCTCCCCTTCCTGGCTGTCCTCAGGAGCCTATGGATCCTGTGCTCGCTGCCCCCAGGCTGTGCCTCCTGCGGTGTGGCCCGGGCATGGCCTGTGGGCTCAGGCACCGGCGTCCAGACCGCCGGGCACCATCCCTTGTCTCTGGACTCCAGGCTCCAAGGGAGGTGGCCAGCACCCCGCATCGCTGCCTCTGGCTGCTGTTGCTGACCCCCCAGGCTTGCCCAGACAGCACCCCCAGGTTTGTATCTGGGGGCAAAACAGTCCATTTCCCTCAGTCTGCACCTCTGGGATGGGGCTCCCACCACTCCCCCATCAGCTGGGGACGGGCACGCCTGCCTGGGCTTAGTCTGCCCGTAACGTGGGGGCCACTCAGGGCTCGGGGCTGTGACTGCCTGTCACGTTCACTCAGAACAGAAAGGCTCACAACCTACCTCAAATGTTCAGAAAACAGATAAAGACAGAGGGATGGAGACGGGTGGATGAGATGGATGGACAGAATGATACAGTAGACACGGCAAAGTGTTAAAATCGGGGCTCTGGAGGCAGGTATGTTGGTGTGGTCTGCATGAATTTTGTGTTTGCAACTGTCCTGTAAGTTTGAAATTATTTCAAATAAAAAGTTTAATAAAACCAAACCAAACCCAGAGCGGCAGCCCCTGGAGATCCGCCAGCTTGGGGTGCTGTGGGTGGAGGCCAGGGGTGGTACGAGGGTGGGACGGGGGTGTGGAAAAAAGGCAGAGGGTCTTTTTGCCGGGCAGGGGTGTGTCCTGGGGGTGTGAGTATGTGGGGCAGTAGGAGACCAGGAAGAGGGGATGAGCACCGAGCGTGGACACCGTGTCCCAGGGTGGAGACAGGCCCAGGACGGGGTTGCCAGCCCCATGCTGGCCACAGAGTGCCCGGGGCACAGCTGCAGAGCCCCCTCTCTGGCCTCCCCTTCCCGCAGCAGCCCTCCTGACCCTCTCCTTAGGGAGCAGGATTACCTCGGTGGTGGAGCACCCCATTTCCATCCACAAGAAGGACCTAGAGGAGCCACAGGGGAAGGTCAGGTCAGCCGAGCTGCCCCAGGTCCACCCAGCAGGGCCAGGTCATGGGCGATGGTGGTGGTGGCAGGGACAGAGGTCACTTTGGGGGCCCAGGTGGGAAAACTTACTCTTCTTCCCCAGGAAGCAGGTGAGGTCTCTGGGTTCAGGGGTTGGGGGCACTGCCCAGAGCCTTCCCTCCCCAGGTGAGGCTGCCCCCTCAGAGGTGGGGGCTCGAGGCACCTGCCTGGGGCGTGAGGTGGGGCTCTGTGGCCTGCAGCCGCTGCACCGCGTCCACCAGGAAGGGCGCCTCTCGGAAGGCCAGGAAGCCGGTTATGTAGGGGGCCGTCAGGCTGACCATGCGGCACTCCTCGTACAGCACCTGTGCCCGGCAGCCAGGCGCAGGTCAGTGCCCCCGTGGGCTCTGCGCCCCTCCCTGGGCCCACCCACCTTCCTGTGCTCTTCTCCTCTCCCTCCAGTTCATCCCAGGCTCCACACGCTCTCCTTTCCCGCCCCGATCCCATCCTCACTTCTCCCCTTCTGTACCTCACCCATCTCAGTGGAAAGTGCAAGACGGTGAGTTAGGATGAGCCACCTGCAAGCTGGTGATGGGGACTCAATGTGAAGCCACTGGAAAGGTGTCCTGCCCCTGCCTGGGCCACACGGGGTGCCTGAAGTCGGGGCCGGCCTCACCCCTGCCTGCCCTGAGCCTTCCTCAGGGCTCCCCTGCTGCAAACTGGAGCTGACACCTGTCTCACCCTACCTGGGCATTTGGAGGCTCTAATGAATTGGTACAAGGTGAACAGGCATTAGGAGGGACTGTGGGAAGAAAGGCCCTGTCCTCTTGGAGTCTGTAGTAGCAAGGAAGGAAACACTGGCTTTATGAAAAGGGACTTCAAACAATTCAGCTAAAGGACCAGCATGTGCTCAGAACAAGAACGTCTAAAAGAGAACAAGGGTCCTGGGGGACAGGAGAGTCTAAAAGAGAGAGTCTGGGGCTGTCCCAGCTCGTGAGCTCGGCCGCCTCGAGCACGGTGGAAGGCTGTGTGTGGAGTACAGCAGCAGGGCCTCACGCCCGTGTTCCTGTCAGCGGCACACCTGCCAGGGCACGGAGCAGCTTTCCCCACCAGGTACGTATGGATACTTCCCTGGATTTTTTTTTTTTTTTAATCAAAATCCTCAATTCTGGTGATACTTCCACAATCTCAGCTTTGGCTCCTTGTTGGACGATGGACCAGTGACTAATGTAGGACCTAGAAGAGGTGATCATTCTGCTGGCACCGAGGGAGGGGCCCTTCCTCGCAAACTTCTGTCAATGACTCAACAGGAAACGCACCGAATTTGCCAATGGCCCCAAGTGGGGAGCGCCCCATCCCAGGACAGGTGAGAGAACTCAGACTCAGCGACCCCAGCAGGCCAGATCGCTGACCCCGAAACCACAAGGCGACCTTCAGTGAGGACACAGGTGAAATTCAGACGTAGACTGAGCTCCCATAGGAAACAGTCACTGCTGAAACCAGAATCTCCTCACACAACCTCTGGAAACCAGAGATCAACAGGGAGGGGAAAGAAAGATGCTCCCCAGCCCCAGCAAAGGCAGGTCGAGGGGATGAGCGTTTTGTGAGCTCCAACCCCAAGTGGGGAAATAAACGGCCTCAACTGGCTGAGGCAGCCCCAGGCCCTGGGCTGGGCAGAGGCAGGTGGGGACTGGGTGAGGAGGGGCTGTGGTGGGGTCACCATGGTGGTAGAAGCCAACAAAACTGTTTAAGCTGCACTTGTGAGAGGAGAGGACCAGGCTTGCACGGGGACACAAACAGCAGAGAAGGAGACCTGGTGGGACAGCGTTGGCAAGAGACCTGGAAGGAAGACGCCTGGAAGGACACGGGCCAAAGGCAGACCTCTCCAGGAGAAGCTGCCTCTGGGGAGGAGGAGGTGTGACCCAGAGAATGCAAGGGCTGGGAGTTTAAGGTCTTTCGGAAACAAGAGTGTCACAGATCAGAAGACACATCGGCCAGTTTTGCCTCAGAAAAGGGCACAGTTTATTAAGGAAACTGCACTTCACTGTCCCTCAAGATCTAAGAAGTCCAATAGGCCACCCAAACCCCCAGCCCTCTCCACAGAGCTACCTGTTACTGCTCTAGGAGAATCCAACACAATTTAAAATGAACAGTAAACAGCAGTCAACAGCTGTACAAAGATTCTACAAGACCTGAGACAGCAAACGCTAGCACTGTCGGCTGATGAAAACGCTAGTCCCCTAAGCAATCACAAAGCAGAGGAAAGCATTGTCACTCTCCACAAGGAACTAAATATTCCTAAACAAATGACAGATATGAAAGAACAAAAAAGGCAGACACTCCAAACTGAGAACCAGGTGGACAAAACAAAACAAACAGGGAAGACACAAGAGGTGACGGAAAAAGGAAATGGAATTGAAGAATGACAAAATCATCTGAGAAATAAAGAATAAATTACCAAGTGACCAAGGGGCAGTGGTAATTTACGCTGAAAGTACAACAAAGCTCATTGAGGAGACACATGAAACAACAAGAAAATGTCCAAGTTTCAACAAAAATTTCAAAACATACAAAGAAACAGGAAGTGGCGGCCTGAGCAAAGGAGAAGACTAAAGCATTAGAAACCATGAATGAGGAGGAGCAGACCTGGGACACACCAGACAAAGACTTTTTTTTTTAAGTCCTAAATATGCTCAAAGAGCTAAAGGAAAACAAGGACAAAGAACTGAAGGAAATCAGGAAAAGGATAAATGAACACGAAGAGAATATCAATAGAGAGATGGAAATTAAGAAAAGGAACTAAAGAGAGCTGAAGTCCACACTAACAGAAATTTAAAATTCCCCAGACAGCTTCAACAGCAGATTGGGCTGGCAGAAGAAAAACCTGGTGAACTTGAAGATAAGGTAATTGGAAACATCCTGTCTGAGGAGCAGAAAGAAGAAAGAATGAAGAAAAGTGAACAGAGCCTGAGGAACCTGTGGGTCACCATCAAGCACACCAGTACATGCATTATGGGAATCCCTAAAGAAGAAGAGAGAAAGAGGAAGAGAGAATAGTCAAAGAAATAATTACTGAAATTTCCCCAAATTTAATCAAAGACACAAATATACACATCCAAAACGCTCAATGAATTCCAAACAGGATAAACCCAAACAGGCCCACAGTATAAAATATTATAATCAAACTGTCAAATGCTAAAGATAGAGACTTCCAAAAGCTGCAAAAGAGAAGCTGTGTGTCATGCACAAGGGAGCTGCAATAAGATTAAGTGCTGATTTCTCATGAAAACCCATGGAGGTAAGAAGGCAGTGGGAAGACAAATTTAAATTGCCAACCATGAGTTCAATATCTGACAAAAGTGTCTTTCAAAAATGAGGGAGAGATTAAGACATTCCCAGATAAACAAAAGCAGAAAGAGTTCGTCACCATTAGACCAGCCCTAGAAGAGATGCTAAAGAGAGTTCCGCAGGCTGAAAGGAAAGGACAATACACAACAGATTGAAGCCTCATGAAGAAATAAAGATCTACGGTGAGGGTAATGACACAGATAGATATAAAAGTCAGTACTATTGCATTTTTCACTTGTGACCCACATTTTACTCCCTAAAGGATAGATCCCTATCCTAAAGGATAGACAAGGCAAATGCACAAAATGTAATGACACATCAGTGGTTTTGGATTCATAACATATAAACATGCAATTTGTGACAAGAACTACACAAAGGTGGGGAGTCGGGGGAGTATAGGAACATAGTTTGCTTGTGCTATTGAAGTTAATTTGGTATCAAAGCAAACAAGAGAGTTACAGATTTAGGATGCTAAATTTAAGACCCATGGTGACTACAAAGAAAATATGCAAGCTCATAAAGACAGAACTTGGAGTAGGGGTTACCAGGGGTGGGGGGCAGGGGGAATGGGGAGTTAATGCAAAGTAAGTGGAGGGTTTGTTTGGGAGACCAGGAAACTTTAGTAACGGAAGGTGGTGAGGGTACTGCAACACTGTAAATATGAGTAATCCCACTGAATGCTGTGCTCAGGAGTGGTTGAGACAGAAAGTGTATGTTGCATACGTGTTCCCACAATCAAAAGAAGAAAGAGCAACTAAAGAGACAATGACAAACACACTACATGATGCTGGACAGAATCTAACAAAGGAAAAGAAAACACTGAAAAGGACATTATTGGGACACGTGAAAAAATTGGAATATAGACTGTAAACTTTATATCAAGGTTTAATTTCTTGAGCTGGATAACTGCACTTAAGGTGGTTATACAGGTAGATATCCGTGGTCTTGGGATATGTACGTGGCAGTATGATGTGTTCTAGGAGTGTGAGGTATATAACCTACTCTCAAGTGTTCAGACAATGGAATGATGGACAAAGACAGGTGGATGGACTGATGGATGGATTGACAGATGAATACACAGAGACAGAGGAAAAAGGAAGGAAGGAAGGAAGGAAGGAGGTGCAAAGGTGGCAAATTGTTAAAATTGGTGGCTCTGGGTTATCTGGGTGGATAGAGGTATGTTGGAGTCCCCTGTATGGGTCTGTGTTATTTTTCCAACTGTCCTATAAGTTTGAAAGTATTTCTAAATAAAAGGTTTTTAAAAAAGTAGATTTTAGCTCAACGTGTGTGAGGCAGTCATCGTCGGGGACGCTGGGGGAAGGGGCCGTGGAAAAGCTGGGCCAGCGGCTCCCCGACCCGGCTTTGCTCAGAATCACAGGGCGGCTCAGTTACAAAAGCAGATTCCCAGACCCCACTCTTGGAAACTTTGATTCAGTAATTGGGATGTGGTTCTGGAATCTGTTTTTTTTTTTAAATGGCTTTATTGAGATATAATTTATATATCATCAAGTTCACCTGTTTAAAGTGTATATTAAATTAAACATGGATATGTTTGAGTTGTCTTATCATTTAAAAGTTCCTTGAGCATTGTTTAAATAGAAATAAACCTCGCTTTTAAGGAAAAAAAATAAAGTATATGACCATTGCTATAATCTAATTTTAGGACATTTTCATCACCCCAAAACACATCATGTGCTCCTCGGCAGTCACTCCCCACCCACCCCTTCCTCAGCCCTCGGCCACGCTGACCCACTTCTGTCTCTACAGACTGGCCAGCGGGATCCGCAGTTTTAAACCTACTTCCCTTGATTCTGGTCCACAGACCCAGCCCAGGCCCTGGGGAGCCACTGACCTCGACTCCCCATGGTGTCCCAGCTCTGCCTCCACAGCTCAGGGCAGCAAAGGAGCAGGCCATCTGCTCAGTGCTGGGGTCACGCAAGGAACGAGGCCTAACCCTGCCCTGGAGAAGCTACCATCAGTGGGAAAGAGGGAGGGAAACTGATAACTAATGTGAGCGGGAAGGGACGAGGACCCCGGCGAGGGGGCAGTTGATTCTGCAGCTGGGGGGACGGGGGTGTGCTAGAACTGGGTCTCGGGGGTGAGATGTCGTCATCCATAGCTGTCATGGATTCGTCATGGGCTCACTGTGTTAGCTACTTTCTGTGCACGCTCCCATTTACTCCGCGCCACAACTCTGCGAGCTGGGTATTAACGCTGTCGTCACCCCCGAGCCGGAAAAGAGGAAAGGGAGGCCCAGAGGGGCGGGGTGAGCAGGACGAGGCAGAGCTGGGGTGTGAACTAAGCAGTCTGGCTGCACGTCTGTGCCCCTGCTCCGACGCCATCCCTCACCACCACAGAGCCAGGTCACCACAGCAGGTGCTCCCGCAGCTCGTGCTGACTTTTATGGAAAGGGCCTTCCGGGAAAGCCCGAAGGCGCTGCAGCAGGAAAAGGGAGCACCTGAGCTACACGGCAAAGGCCTCCTTCCTCAGGACCCGGCCAGCCTAGGCTGCCTCTCTCTTCACCTCCCTCAGCTGCTGACTCCAAATGCATCAGGGTGACTGTTCACTTGTTTGCGTATCTAAGAGATCTTCAAGGGTCTTCTCCAGGCCTTGAACGAGGCGCTGAGGCTACAACTTGTGAACAAGTAGACCCGGTTCCTGCCGTCACAGCATTTATGGGCCAGTGTGGGAGAAAGACACACTGCAGTGTGAAAAAGAGGAAGGAGAGGGTGCTGAGAGGCAAGCTGGAAGGAATAATGTGTACGCTGGGACCTGAGAGATGAGCAGGAGTTCGTTAGCCAGGTGAAGAATATTCCAGAAGAAGCATCACTAGAAAGGACAGGGAGTCAGATACAGCTTGAGGAATTCAAAGTAGTCCAGAGCGAGCTGTGGGGCGTGGCTGTGTGGGGAGGGCCAGGGAGCTGGTGAGGGCTGACCCTACGGTGCTCCACGAAGCAGAGGACAGACAGGGGACAGCCTTTAAGCTGGGTCACTGAGTGTGAATTCAATCTAGCACGATTCGGTGGACCACAAAGGGAAGTGAACACGCGCTTTTTAGAAGTACAGAGAAAGGACTGGAGAGGAGCAACCCTGGGGAGGAAGGGGGAGCAGCGAGGACCCTGCTGTCACCCACAAGGGAGGTGTTGGTGGCACAGCCAGGGGAGGAAGCCGTGGGGATGCACAAGTGGGGACTGTGTGCAGTGAACTCAGAAGCCAGCATGGGGCTGCTGCCGGGAGAGGGAGACATACAGATTTCCAGTTTGGGCGACTTGAGGGTGTGGTGCTGTTGGACCTGATGGAGACCCAAGGTGACAATCAGACTGTGGGGCCAAGCTAATGGGCTGATTCAGACAGCACAGTCGCAGAACCTACCTGGGCGTTTTATCTGGGTGGTGGGGGTGGGCATGGCATCACAGAGCTCACCCAGAGGCCAATGGGTGAGCCTCCCCTGGGAACACCTGTCCCCCGCCGGGTAAGCCTCCCTCCTTTAGTTTTTGCCTTTCACCCCACTTCCCTCATCTGAGGACCCCCTGCCCTGGAGCCCCCGCCCCTCTCGCGGCGGCTGTTCCTCGCCTGGCCCACCGCGGGCCGGCACCTGGCTCAGCCTCCCTCCCGGGTTACCTCGAGCTCAGGGTAGCTGAGCACCACCAGGGAGGCACAGGCGCGGACACTGTCCCCCTTCACGAAGGACACGTCAACGCCCCCGACCCTCTGCAGACCCGAGAAGGCTGGGTCCCGCTGCCACGCCTCCGTGTCCCAGTCTATGACGCAGGCCTTCAGCAGGGCTTGCTCCCTAGAAGGGATGGAGGGGAGAGACGTCAGCGGGGACAGAGGACCCACTCCAGACTCTCTCGCTCCGCAACCCCATCTCGGCGCCGACTGCAGCCCGGGCGCCCCGTTTCCAGCCACTCTCTACTAGGAACAGTGAAAGCCAAGCCCAAGCCCGGGACTTTGGGCCTGTGGCGACCACTGGAGGGGTCTTCCCTAGTGTCCCTGCCAGGTTTATACTCCTCCGTCCCGGGGCGGTCAAAGGACACACGGTGGGGTCACGGCCCTAACAGCTCGGCCGAACTCAGCCTGTAGAGTAAGGGAGCCGGAAGCGCGCGCGGCACCGACCCCGGCCAACTACAACTCCCGATGGCCCTTTCGCCGCCGCGCCGGAAGCAAAAGCTGGACCCCGGCAGCTCGCGCACGGGCCGCTTCAACTCGGAGGATTGTGAGGCCTGAGAGTTGGAGGTGTGCCGCGTCGCTCCCGCCCCGGCCCCTACGCGTCTGCTGACCCCGTTACCGTTTCCAACGTAACAGGGTTTCCTTCGGCGGCCATTCCACCATGGCTCGGCCCCGGACGCCTCTTCCGGCATCGTCACTTCCGGAACGCCTCACACAGGCGCGGGGTTGGCCTCGCCGTCACGGCGCGGGACTGGCCGTCACGGCGCCATGTGTTAGGCGGCTGTGGCGTCTGGCGTCTCCGAGGGTCCGTCTCTCGCCCCTCAGTCTTCCCCGCTCGGCCCCTCGGGCACCAGTTGCTTCCTCGCGGAGGCTCTGCCGTTTAAGCAGAAACACGCACCTGGGCTTCAGTCTCCCAAGCGCTTTCGCATACGTACCTGCTCTGACCCTCCCAGATCCCGGCGAGGCCCGGGCGCCCCCATTTTATGGCTGACAGACGGCGCCGGGCGGCGGCGTCTTTCAGCGGGAGGATCCGCGGAGCCCATGCGCTTCCACCTGGGCCTCCTACGGGAGGCAGGGTCCCGGTGAGATTCATCTCCGAGCTGCCCCGGCATCCAGCCCTGAGCGCTGCACAGAAGGACCACTCGCCGTTTGCTGAGGGAATGACTATTTTGAGAACCAGCTAAGCACAGAACCTCTGAGTTTAGAGAAGGGCGTGCGTTTTTCTCTTCCCCGCGACTCCAGCCCCTGCCAGAGCCCGCCGTGCAGAACTCCCAATAATGTGCTAAATAAACCACTAGGACAGCTCAGTACTTAATTCCCAGAGACTTACGGGGCAGCTGCCGTTGGCACGTCCCCTTGACGCCAATTTCAGGCGGGAATCGTGCGTTCATTTCCTCACATCGCTTAGCGAGGCTAGATTCACAGGGGTGCTCAACAATTTGGTTTTCCTTTGCTTAGATCTTGGTGAGCGGAAAGCTTGCTCCACCAAACTAAATACGGGCAACATGTGGAACATTGGATATTATCCCCTGCTCCTCTGAAGAATATTTATTCCGTGCCCTCTTTGAGCCAGGCTTTGGGCTAGAAGCTGGGCTTACAGCTTGCTCAGGGAAACAGGAAGATAGGTGAGTATGTCATCGCAAACTGATAAGTGCTATGAGTGAAAATAACATGGGGACTACTTTGAACTGGTGGTTCGGAAAGGCCTCTCTCAGGAGGTGACAGGTAGGAGGTCTGAAGGGTGATGGGAGAAGGGAGGATTTTAGTGCAAGGGATCAGCACGTGCAAAGATCCCGAGGTAGGAAAGGGACAAGGCAGCCAGCGAGGCTGAAGCGTAGTGATCTAACTTGTTATATTCCACTAGGGAAATTCAGAGAAGTATATGAATAAGTAATGTAGGTCTGAAGCTATATCTAATAAAGTTATATAGAGAAAGCACTGAGGACCCCTCAGAGCCAAAAACAAACGAACAAAAAACCCCTGTGCCCCACTCCCTCCAACTCTCTGTTGAGCTTCCTTTTGATATTTTTTGAAAGTTGAAATCCCCACCAAGGTCGTGGAGCCAGATGGCCAATCAAGCCCCTAGTTGGTTACATTTGACCCGATACAAAATAAAGCCCACCTACCCTAAACCTGCCCCTGTAAGATGGACAAACTCCTGTCCAATCAATGGGAGTAAGCTAACTTCCTTTCTTACGTCCATAAAAATTGCTTGCTGTCCCTAGAAGCTTGAAGCTGCTTCTGTTTTGGCAAGTGATCAGACTTGCTCATTGCAGCAAAACTTGGTGTCCTGAGTAACATGCCATAATATGCAGACTTGACTCCAATTTGTCTTTCAGCATCTCAAGAGAAAAGTACAGGAGACTAGGATTGGAGTTTGAGGTTCACATTAGTGTAACCGAGAAGTTATGATTTAACAAATGATTATGAGTACTGAATCATTATATGGGTATTTCTTTTTTACTTTCTAGTATATTAGAATAGCCAGAGGGAAATACTTGAAATTTCTTGATCTTTGATAATGATTGTGTAACTCTAGAGCTTGTATCTTGTGATTGTAAAACCTTGTCACTGACCCTCACTTGTACCCACTTATTGTGTTTTTCAACTTTAGAATCTTATGATTACTAAAGACAGCCCCTAATGTTTATTAATGAAGGGCCTTGAGTTAGTCCAAAACTAACCCCAGTTCCCAAACTATCTTGTTAGACCGTGCTGGATCTTACCAAAATTGGCCCGCCTGACATGTGCCGTGGCTTAAACTTTAACCTGTAAGTGACCTATACCTCATTATTATTAAAAAAAAATCACACCCATCATCGTTTTAAGGCCACCACGTTTCTTACGTACTTTGTGACTAAGCATGTAATCAGTCTGCACATGCTCAATAATTAGATCATCTCTAACTTTGTCATCTTGAGCCATTGTGCTCATTATCCTAAAACCTGCCCATGTTTTGATAACTATAAAACTATCAAGAGTTACTGAAGTTTGCAAAGACAGATTTTTTAGGCCTATAGGCTGTCTGATCTCCTGCTTTGTGTTCAAAAATAAACCCTTTCTTTCTTTGAAACCCTGCTGTCTCAGTAATTGGTCATTTGAGCTCATCGGGCAGAAAACCCACTGCTTTTGATAGGCATCATTAGCACTTGACAGCTGACAGTGGCCTTGAAAGATGGGTCAAGTTTCAGCTAGGAGAGTGAGCAAGTGCCATTTCTGGAGCACCACTGAACGCTGGGTACTGTGTTCAGTTTTTCACATTATTTCTCACCACGATATTGGAAGACATTTTACAGTGAGGAAGGTGAGGCTTAAAGAGGTCATGTGGCTTTTCTAAGTGAGGCAGTTATATAGGGAAGGAGGGAGGGGGAAGTGACTATGACCCATAACAAGAAGTTCCTTTTGGAGCGTGCACACCTAACCCTAGCCCCCTGCACACTTAGCCTGCACTCAAGTTGGCACCCGAAAAGAACCAATGAAAAGTGCAGCTCATCCATCCCGTATTAGCATAACCAGAGTGGGAAGGCCCCTCCAAGTCCTTGTAATGGAGGGATTCTGACCTCAGAGCACTTCTTTGGAGAACACGTGCTCAGCCCCTTAGAGGGATACTTTCGCATTACACTTTTTGGCTGTACACTGACTAGCCCTTGAATTCTTTCCTGCGGCTGAGTCAAGAACCTGAGGCCTCCACTTCTCAGGGAACTTCCGGGGCTTTCCTGGGGCTCTGTGACATCACGAGGTCATGCAGCTGGTGAATGGGAGAGCTGGGACTCACATCCAGGGCTGAGGGCTGATCCTGTGTCAGCCTCATCGTGTTTCAGAGCCGTGAGGTCAGAGCCAACCAGGAGTCATTCTCGGCCCTGGTGTGCTTCAGGATACAAGTAGGTAGTGGTAATCAGGAAGGAATATTGGGAAATGTAGAACACTCAAGTTTAGTTGTGGAGGGAAGGGGAGGAAAGGCTGAGGGCGGTTTTTATAGGATATGGGCACTGGAGCATGAGCAGCCTCTTGGAGCAGTCAGAGGGCCCGTCTCCTCTGCAGTTTTACTCTGCTCTTGCCCGAGGTGACTTTCTTCAAAGGGAAGCAGGGCCCCTGTCCCCAGAAATATCCTACAGAGAGCGTGATGAGGTGTGAGTTTTGTTAGCATTTTGTTTTTTGGGGAGAAAGCACTTTCCTGTTGCTTATTTTTCCAACTGGAAAGAGGGTGTTCATGATCTGTTAGCATAGGCTTAATTAATGAATGTGAAGGGATTAGAAAAATGCAGACTGCAATATAAATGCTAATCATGGTGCGGAGGGCTTGTTGTTCAGCCCAAAGCCTCGGGCACCCCCCACCCCCCTCCAGGCCCAGCTGCTATAGCAAGCTCACATTTAACCAGACCTTTGTTTCCATTAGCATGGCGGTGCCGAGGACTCAGTGACCTGCTTGGCTGGGCTCATGACCCTGTCAACCGAGAAATAAGAAACCAAGCTGCCAGGCAATAAAGGCATTTATTTAGGGTCAGAGAACTGCAATTTGGGAAGCACAGATTCAGGTAGCAACCCAAATCGTGTCCCCCTTGGCATTTCCAGGCAAGGTTTTTTGTTTTTTTTTTTTTTTTTTTTTTTAATTAAATTCAGTTTTATTGAAATACATTCACACACCATACAATCATCCATGGTATACAATCCACTGTCCACAGTATGATAACATAGTTATGCGTTCATCACCACAATCTATCTCTGAACATTTTCCTTACATCAGAAAGAACCAGAACAAGAATAAAAAATAGAAGTGAAAAAAAGAACACCCAAATCATCCCCCATCCCACCCCATTTGTCCTTTAGTTTTTATCCCCATTTTTCTACTCATCCATACACTAGATAAAGGGGGTGTGATCCACAAGGTTTTCACAATCACACTGTCACCCCTTGTAATCTACATTATTATATAATTGTCTTCAGGAGTCCAGACTGCTGGGTTGGAGTTTGGTAGTTTCAGGTATTTACTTCTAGCTATTCCAATCAGGCAAGGGTTTTTAAAGGAGAAGATTACACAAGTTGTGGATGATGGATATTTGGGGTCTTTCGGATTAGATTAGATAGTTAACTGAGTTCTTGATCTTGTGGTTTAAGGCGTCCGGATGTCCTTAGGTTTTTCAGAACCACTGTTGCTTGAGGCTTTCCATCCTGTGGCGGTTAGTGATAGCCGCCGAGATTTGCCTAAGAGTGAGCTCCAGAATGACCTCCTGACCTCACTGGAAATCTCTCAGCGCTAGAAACTATTTTGTCTTTAAACAACCCTGTGTCCCTGGAATAGCACTTCCGAGTCGGCACTGCCTGATCATCCAAGAGCTGAACAGCTCATGGCTGTCTCAGCAAGTGACGGGCTCCCACAGCCAACCACGAGACGTGCCTAAGCTCCACGCACAGCCAGGTGGTCGAGGGAAGGCAGGGGGCGGTTAGCGGGCGGTTAGGGCGAGGTGCAGGTGAGCCCCGCACCCCACCTACTGTTTCTCCTCGGGGCTGAAGGCATAGAGACCTGGGCGGTAGGGGAACCTCAGACCGAAGACTGCGGGCGGGAATGGGACGGGCTGGAAGGGCAGGGCGGTGCTGAGGTAGCCGGGACTGAAACGCGCGGGCGCGGCCCAGACGAGGGCCGCAGGTGCGAAGGTGCGACCAGCTGCGTACGACCAGCTGCACGCGCGCTCCCCCTCGGCGGGCGGGGCCTGGACGTGCGCGCGCTCCCCTCGGCGGGCGAACCTGGACGTGCGCGCGCTCCCCTCGGCGGGCGGACCTGGACGTGCGCGCGCTCCCCCTCGGCGGGCCGGCCTGGACGTGCGCGCGCTCCCCTCGGCGGGCGGGCCTGGACGTGCGCGCGCTCCCCCTCGGCGGACCGGCCGGGGGTCCATATTCCAGACTTATTGCCTAGACGCGCTTTTCTTTTTTGAGAAGAGAACATGCCATCTTCCCCCCAAGGGGAATTTTCCCGCCCCAGCGTAGACTGGCTGCCCAAAGGCCTGCGTTGCTCTCCCTTACCTTTATTTCTCCTTTACGAGGACCCGCCCCCCTGGCGACCCGCCCGCGCGCTTTTCCTCACCCGCCTTTAGTGCTCTTTCTCCAGGGAGGCCCTTCCAGCGGGGTGGAGACGCCCCTCGCCCGCAGGGGACTGGGCTCTGCTGTCCGTATGTCCCAGAACACGCTTGCATCGTTCCCAACCCAGCCTTCCGCTTCAGGACACCTCAACGCGGTCATTTCCACAGAACACTAACCCGTTCCCCAAGCTCGGCTGGGCCCCGTTGCCATAATTACCAGCTCTGCCCCCAAGGAGAAGGAGTCTTTAGCAGCAAAACTCAGGTTTATTAAAACAGATATACAGTTATAAAGAAAAATTGACTTTTGCTATGTGCTAGTTCAGTGTATTTTTGTACAAAAAACAAGATAAAATTAGATGTGGCAGTTAAGGCTATGAAAGCATTCAAAACAACATACCTTAATTTAAAAACCCTTCATAAAATTGGAAAAAAACAATTCTCAACCCCCCAAAAGGTCCTCACAGCAAAAGGTAACGCCTGACTCCCACCTGTTGAGGTGTGGCAGGGCGAGAAGCAGCCCCAGCCCAGGGGATGAAGCTGCCAGGTGTGGGCAGCTGCCCGTGGGCCAGGGCCAGCTTTAGCCCGATCCTGAGGTGTCGGGGGAGTTCCAAGTGCAAGAAGAAGAGTTAAACAAGCAACACGGCCCCCAGCCTCCCCCATCCAGGGTGCAGGGATCTGTAGGGGAATGGCCTTTGGATGGTCTAGAATGATAAATAATCATAGATTACTCTATGCAGGTGGCAACTGGGTCAGATGAAATTACAAGTTGGGTCTGCACCACTGCACTCAGCCTTCATCAAATCTCAGGTAGAGAATATAAAAATAATGCCAACAAGAGTGCAGTTCTTTCTCAACTCCCTCCAGCAGGCTTTCTATGAGCATTTTGCAGTTCTGTGGGTCTCACTCAATGGGTCCCAATTTCAAGTTGATTGAGTCATTAACTCATTTAGAATGTATATGAAGGATATTTGCCCCTAACTTGTAAACAGTTCCTGTCTTACTCTGTGCAGATGGACGCTGAGCTACTAGGTATAGGAGTTAGTCCACAGATGTCATAAGTAGCAAATTAGAGACTTTGGGAAAAAAAAAAAGAAAGAAACGGCACTTAAAAGATGAGGAAAGCAGCTCAAGATCAGGGCTTTGCAGAACTAAACTAGTTTTGTACTCTCCCTGAGCCTCAGTTTTTATGCCTTGGCTGAGACCCCAAAAGGACATCTAGAGCCCACGAAGAAAAACAAAGACCGCAGGTTTATTCGGCTGACTGTGAGACAATCAAAGATTCCCCTCAGAACTGCCAGAACCCCACAGTAACTTGCATCAGTATGCTTTCATTTAGAACTTAAAAATAGCAGAATTGGAAGGGACTTTGGCCATTGATCCAGCCTCATCTACAGTGTCCTGACTCCTCGTCCCTTGCTCTCTACAGTAAAAGTTCTTTGGCTGTTTTGGAATCGGGCTCTTTGTGGGGGCTGGGGTCTGATTTTGTTGGCTTGGTTGAAGGCACTCATGAAACACCCTGACTTTTCCTGTGTTTGTAAGAAGACAAAAGCGAGTCCAGCACTTTTTCACATCTTCTTGAAAACCTTGACACATCTGTACAATACTCGAAGTTAAGGGGAGAGAAGAAAGCCAGATCCTATTCTGTGAGTGCAGAAAAAATGCGGAGGAAAAAAAAAAGCGAATAATTCTGTTTATTTCCTCCTCTAACTATTTAGTAGTCTGGGGAAGAGGGAACCCAGTGGCTGGGTGGGTTTGAGTTAGGAGATTAGAGGACACTAAGACACATGACATTATTATATGTTAACCTGAGAAGCTACTGTTTTTGTCTCCTTTGGAACATAAAGGATGGTGGTTTGTTTCCAATTTCATGTAATCTTCAGTTCTCACCTCCCAATGAATAGCACTCTTAGGATGAGTAAGTTTGGGAATATACAATTTCCCAAAACAGCCTGACTTGCAACAAGCAGTTAGCTCGTACAGAACATCTTGAATTTAGTGCTGGGCCAACAGCTTTCCTTCTGAGCTCTGACAAAATCAACAAACTGTCCGCGACGTTGTCTGGGCTGTAGGTGAGGGGGAAGAGCCCTCTCTCCCCGGGCCTCATCCAGACCCCGGCTGAGGAAGCTTTTCTACCTCATCTGCCGATCGTGTTTGAGCTCAGCGGCCACTTTCCACACAGAGGCACACGTGGAGAGCAGGATCTCCTCTGGGAACTGGGATTCCATTTCCGGAGGAACTTCACTGTCTTTGGTTTCCATGTAACTCACCAGAGTGTCCCTCAGGCTGGAAAAGCAAGGAACAAGGGTCACCGTTTAAACGGGCTCCCCGGTCACGCCAGGAGACCAGTTCTCGGCTACTCTCTCAGGCATCTGGAATCAAGACCAGAATTAGGGAGGTTGCCTTCGGGTCGTTCAACTATTGAGTTACTGAACTGGGGCTAAAATTCTGGGTCCTTGACTTCCGGTACATAACTGCTCCTTCCCACGCTGCAGTTTACGGAGCAACAGTGGACGGAGGGAACCTCAACAAGTTGGGGGGTTTTAAGCCCACTAGTGATGCTACCTGCTCATTTGCAGGACTGTATAAAAAGCAAAGACTCACGGCTCAAGAAAAGCCCATATTCCATTCATATTTCGTGATAAAGATTGTAAATCCTCTAGGAAAGGGAACGTCTCTTCTACACTAAAAGTTCAGGATAGTAAAGACTTGTCAAAATTCAAAGAATATGAATGCATTCAGGTATATGCCATATACAAAATAGAAAATTTGAAATTATTGGCGAGGAAAGCTGGAGTTTGACTCTTTAGAAAAACTCCATGCATAAAAATAAATTGGTTAACAAAACAGATGTATAATCTAAAAGCATAAAAACACAAGAAGAAAATATGGGCGGATGTTTCTTAATCTTGGGCTAAGGAAGACCTTTATAAGTATATTTTCCTTTATTTTATAGGGAACTTGTATTAGATTTGACTTCATGAAATTAAAAACTGAGATACAGCATTTGTAACACATAACAGGTAAAAGATTAATTTCCATTCTCTACAGAAAGCTCTTACAAATTGTTAAGAAAATGATAAACAGCCCCTGCCCCCCAAAAAATAACAACCCAAAGGACATTAAGAGGTATTCAGAGGAATATATACAAATGACTAATACAAATTAAAATATTTACCAGCATCACTGTTAAATAGGGAAATAAAGGTGAAAACGATGAGAGACCATTTTTTTTTTGGTCCCTCAGATTGGCAAAAACGCAAAAAATGGATAATATCCCATATTGGGTTGTCTTATCTACTACTTATATATTGCAGTAGCTCTTTCTATGAAATTTAAAATGCGCATTTCCTTGATATAGTAAATTCACTTGTTAAAATGAAAATATATCACTTTTGTAATTATTAAAAAAAAAACTCAAACAAAAGAAATTAACACACACACACACACAAAGCCAGTTGTTAAGGTGCCCTGGTAAAACAGCCGGAACCCAAATCCTCCAGTGAGATGGGTACTCCCTTCCTGACCACAAAAACCACAGGCAAGACACCAGAAAATTCTGTGCATGTCCCCCCAACAGGCAGACAAGCCCATACCTCCACTGAGGGTTGAAAATCTCCTCGTTTTGGGAGGGCTTTAGTTTCAAGACCATCATTTCATGAAGCTCCAGCAAGAAAGCATCGAGGCTGGTTTGATTCAGGAAACTACTGAGGAGTTTAGCATTTTCGGGGCTGAGATCCTTTTTATATTTTGGACTGATGTCCCCAAACGGATCCTAGAGTGAAATGGGAACAGGTGTCAAGTTCAACCCGGGAAAGAGGAAGAGGGCAGCCCCACTCCACCCTGGGGAGCGGAGGGCAGACCTACCTTTCTCAGCCGCAGCAGCTGCTCAGACTTGTGCGCAGAGAGGAGCTGCCACAGGGCGATGACGTGCTTCAGCTGACACCTGTTCAAGGCCTGAAAGAGAAGCAGATTGAGTGCCCACCGTTGCGGTCGCGGTTACTGCTTCTGGGGGGAGTGGCGGCCGGTAGCTGAGCCCTCAGCTCTCGGGGCTGCTTAAAGGGTACCGGCGGCGGGGGCTCTTTCCCGGAGGCGAGGGCGAGGCGGAGGACTTGGCCAGGTCCTCGGCGGGAGGCGTGCAAGGTGTGGAGGGCGGCGATAAGGACAAGACACTCTTCATCCAGTAGGAGTATGCGCCAAAGAGATTTATTCAGGGGTGATTACAGGTTATATAGGCTGGTAAGAAGGGCAGGGCTGGAAAGGAGGTGAAGCAGCCTTAAATGGCAATACTGAAGGGATAGGGGCTAGGATTGGTTCTGAGAGGACGCAGGAGCCGTTGCAGCGGGCGGGAGTTGTTCTGGCCACGGTGCATGCGCGCTGGCGGTGGCAGGAGTTGCCTTGGCACAGGGGAATGTGCGGGTAAGATAAGGAAGTGGGGAAAGGGCGGTTGGGAGAAAGGCGGTTCCCTCCGGCAAGCCTCCCCTGCCAGTGACATTTTGGGTGAGGAAAAGGGAGCTGCCTTGACCTCGCTTTTCAGGCTCGGGGGGGGCTGCAGAGGGCACTAACGCCCGTACCTACTACCCTCCCCAGGGGGTGATATCAGGTCCCCTGGCCCAGGCCTGGCAAGCCGAGGTACAAGCTCAGTCACCCGCACACCGTCGGTGCCGCTCGCTGCTCTCTACCTTCCACTTCCCTCCTCCTGAAGCTGCTGATTCACGGCCTCATCCTTGACCCTCTCTGGGAAGCCCTCTCCCCCTGCAGCCCCTCCGGACCCATCTGCAGCATACCTGGGGTGAGAATCCCTGTCCTCCCATGTGCTCTGACTGTGTGATGGGCTGACCTGCCTCCCCCTCCTTTCAGGGGTGCCCCGAGTGGCATGCCAGGAGGAAGTGGGGATACAAGGTGAGGCAGCTTGGCTACCCTGACCCACCTTGGACACAGGTGAGGTCTGGTCCACCATTTGCAGAATATCCTGGATGTACACATTCAGGTGCATGTTCGGGTCGCCACCTGCAGTGCTCAGGAACCCCAGAGCCACCTCGATGACAGACAGGGCCTCGCAGGCATCACTGTAGGACTGCAGCTGCCCGCTGATGGCACCGATGGCCGAGTTGGGGAGAGAGCTCTGGGAAGTCAAAGCAGGACAGGGGGATCCATGGGGTGGGTTGTTTCTTGGCACCCAGTGTAAGAGCTCACCTCCACCGCCCACGACCACGAGGAGGGACAAACGCCCAGATGTCAGTTAACAAGAGAAAACGCCTGGCACTTACTCAGTGCCAGGCAGTATTCTCAACATTTTACAGAAGTCGAGAGGAACCCATGTAAGCCTCAAACTGACCCTGGGGGGAGCTTATACAGAGATCAAAAAAGCTGGGATAAATAAGTTCTCTGGTCCTCTGGCACCAGTGCATGTGGCTATGATTTCATTACAAAGAAACTAATACAAGATTGAAATCTGTTGATATTCAAAAAGAAAACATCTGCTGATTTGATGTCCCGCTTGCCCTTTGGAAAGAGCCTGGAGCTAGGAGTACTTGGACGAGACACTGAAACTCACTGGTTTCTTACCAAATACTCACAGCAAATACCAGGGCGAGTTTGGGATGGTTTTCACACCGATGAAAGCCCTCTGGTTAGACAAATGCTAAGACCAGGCAAATGCTAAGGTTTTATTATGATCACCTGTGACATTTTGTTCTTGATTTCCATAAAGAGGCGTTCATAGTTCCAGTCATGTCTGTATACCAGAGTGGGTATTCCCTAAATTGAGAAAGAAAGAAAACATTGGAAATTAGATACACTGTGGAGGTTTCTATGAGATGACAAGATAGTCTTCAGCGGTCACTTTATAGTCAGACCACGCAGTGTCTTACCAGACAAAGCACCGAGCTCTCTGTTGCTATGTCCCGTCTGTTTAACCCGTAACCCCGAACACAGTGACTCGGGAAGGAACCCAGCCCAGCTGCAAGGACCAAGCAGACACCGTCACCCTGGGAACCACGGGAGTTCCCGGGAGAAGCAGATCCATGATCTCATTCATGCACGCACTCAGCAACCAGGGAGCCCAGGCCTTGGCACGGCTGCAGGCTTCGGACCACAGGGGCTAACTGCGGACAGTGAGGGAGGAAATATACCCAAGTACAGCAGATCTGACTGGCCCTGGGAGGCACGAGTGCCCTGCAGGTAAAGGATCAGAGACGTGAGGGTGCTCAGTGGGTTCTGGGGAGGGACAGTAATTGAACGAGGGAGACCCCAGGATTCCCGGAGGTTCTGGAGACCAGTGGCTGCAGGCGAGGCAGGACAGTGTGGCAGGGACAGTTAAGGCCCCTCCATGCCAGGCTAAGGAGGGCAGACCCTCCCCTGTGCAATGGGATGTGATTCAGGCTTCAAGGGTGTGACGAGATCCAGGTCCAACCTCAGAAATACAGACTGAAAAGCTGGAGGCAGGGGGTAGTTAGGAGGGATCACGAGCATCAAAATGAAGGAGATTTAAATGAACTAAAGCCGTAGGTTGTGGAAATTCAAGGGCAGACCTGAGAGAATCTGACGACAGGTCATGGGTGGAGACTAAAGGGAAAGGAGGAAAAAGACGACTGACTGCAAAGTTCCTCCCGCGTGGTTGGCAACATCACTGACCATGAAAGAAAAGCCCGAGGGTGAGCCTGTTAAGACAGGAAGGCACCCTGGGGTGCCAAGGCACAGAGGTTGCTGCACGCCAGAGCCTGGGCGGGCCAACCTGCCCAGAGATGTAGACGTGAGGAGCGGCCTTAGAGTGACGGGCATCTCCAGCTGACCTCAAGGTCACCCCTGGATGGTCCACTCGGGACTCACTTTCAAAATGCTGCCATCAAAGCCACACCAAGGGTCACGTTTTCAGAACGGGACACACAGAACAAGTACACGCCAGAGGGGCCAGCCGCACCTTGAGGGTGACCCGGGGTTTGCCCTGGAGGAACCGGCTGGTGATCTGTCGCTGGATCTTCTCCAGGTCAAACTCCTGCAAGGTCTCCCCGCCTGGCTCCACTCTATACTGACAGTTGGAGAGGATCAGCGGGGTCAAGTCCCGCTCCACGTCGTAGCTGATGACATGCAGGTCGGTGATCTCCGAGGCATCGACGGAGTAGCTGTGGGACAGAAGCGCAGGGCACTCAGGGACCGGATGTGGGAGCCCCAGGTGCTGGCGGATGCTCTCACAATCTGAGCCGACACACACACGGGCGCTCGTGGGCAAGGCCGAAGCAGAGCTGGTCAGGGAAGGAGCTGCTCTTGGCTCACTCCTGCCCTGCTGGACCCAGGGCTCTGGGTTTCCTGGGCTGACCGAGCGTCACTTCCTGCTGGCGGGTGTGCTCACCTGCTGCTTTCACTGGTGAACTTTTCCACTGTGTAGAGAATTTCATTGTGAAGCTTCATCAAGTAGCTGACCAGGGCGGTGGAACAGAGGCCCAGGCCCCGTCGGCGAGGCAGGATGACCTCAAAATCAGTGTCCAGGTCCAAGTCCGTGCTGCAGTATTCTTTAGGCAGCTTGATTTCACCTGTAAACGATAAGGTTGCTCCTCAGCAGAGGCATTCACCTCCTCACTGCCCTCCCTCCACGTCCAGACGAGGGGCCCCGTCACAGCAGAGGAGGACAAACGCAGAAGTCGTCCCCACGAAACACAGAGCTGCAGACTGGGAACCAGCTGAAGTTTAGCCTCTGGGCTCTTTTTTTGTAAGCTGACAAGTTTCAAACGTTCTCCACTCTTCTATTTATATATATTTAGGAGGCCTAGGGTTTATCTTTCTTGATGTTACATACTTATCCCAGGTACCTTCATCAAAAGCTCTGTAGATTCAGCATGAACCTACATGTAGCTATGAGATAACAGGTAGCAGAAAAAAAGCTTCCAGAATGAGCCCTCCTGTCGTGTTAAGGGTTCAAGGAGATGCACGACACTTGCCATTGGTCTCAAGTGATCTCCTCAGCTTGTTCCACGTGTTAAGAAAGTGCATGATTCTGTCGTAAAACAACTGCTTCACTCCATCTGTCAACAAAACCCTCGGTGAGAACCCCGTGGAAACGCCTCCCCAGTCTGGGCCAAACCAACAGTAGTGCATGCTCTTTGCGGCCCCGTACTGCAACCCACAGGTCCTCAATGCGGTCTAAGCCCGCAAGCTGAGTCCAGGGGGCTGGAGAGAGGGAGGTGCCTTTCGGCCACATCAAAAGCCCGGGGTCTACCTACAGCTCTAGAGCACCTGCCAGCCTTGAGCCGTCCTCCTGCCTCCCCGCTGCAGCAATTTGAGCCACCTGTCAGGGCTAGTCCTGACCTCTCGTCCGAACAGAGCTGTACCTGATTTGTGACTGCTGATAAAACCTCTGATGGAGCTGTACTCATATTCCGAAACATTCTGGAATCGTTTCACCAGATTCCTTTGCAGGGCCAAGATCTCAGGCAAGAATTTCACCAGTCTGAGTTCTGCTTCCTAGAGAAGGAAAGACCACCAGGACCCCTTTTTTATTTACCTAGAGCATGTTACGGGGGAAGTAGGCTATGGGGCTGGCTCAGGCCTTGTGGTTTAGCTTGGGTGGTGTGCTATTCAACAGGATGGCACACCGCAGAGCTGGAGGATGGAAAAGAGGCCTCTGTTCTCTCAGCAAACACCCGCTGACTACACTTAGTTCCCTCGTGGAACTCACACATCAAATGTTTGCCAAAAACCAACAGGAGAAAATCAGCTTCTTGGGCCCAGGTCACTGGCTGGGAATGGAGAGAAGCTGCTGAAAGCATAAAGACCAAGCAGTGATGCAGTGATGGCTGGCGTTAGGAAGACCTAAGCATCTTCCATTGAACAAAACCGGGCAGTTGTGAGAAGTCACTGTAACACAGGACATCCCATCTAGTGTGAACTAATGTTCTTTAACCGACCAACAGAAATTTCTGAATCCTCTTACTTCTTAATAGACTGTAAATACTGGTCCCTGGAGGGAAATGATTAGAAAATAACTACAGAAAATAAAAGTCCAAATGGATTCAAGTTAGAAACGGAGTATTTCTAGTCCTAACAGATATGGCCGATATATTTTACTACTCCCCACCCCCAATCCTACCCCTGCTGACCCACACACACTCATCCCATCTTCAATCTGAGCCCAAATGGTTCTGGGAACGGGAGAATTTTTTGTCTGTCGTTTGTTTGATTTTGGCTATGCATTCTGGACTAAACTTTTTTCCTTCTATAGAGGACTGTGGATGACCAACAGTGAATAAACACGGTCAGGGAAACTTCCTTTCCTTTCTTGCTGAGTGACTGGGGAGGCACTCTCTGGCCCTCAAGTCCTCTCCAAGTTACTGGATAATTCCAGCTCTGAATATTTGTCATCTGTGACCTTCTGCACTAGTCTGATGCATATGAAGATCTCTGGTCTACCCTGGAGTCACCTGCAAACTCAAAGCCCTGAAGTGGTCTGTTCAATGTTCTATTTTTAGGAATGGTGATGCTAAATAAGCACCTGGGGTCTTCGGAGAAAAGTCGGCCTTCCGAGCAGGAGACCTACCTTCTGGAGGAAGTGCCAGAGGACTGGCACTGTTTCTTTGCCATTTTTCTGCTCTACCACGTGCTGGAGGAACTCGACCGTGATCCTCTTCCTGCAGCTCCAAATCTTAGAGCAGTGGACCACACTAGTCTGCGGCAGGTGGTGCAGGAAGGCCCCGGGGTCACCGTATATGATTTTGGCCACGGGATTGGAGCTGATCCGCTCGTCTTGGCTGATGAGTGTATTCACAGCCAGGAGAGTTTTATCTAGATGCTGCGTGGAGAAAAGGATACAGAATTCTGGAAGTGAGATCTGACCGTACACCGATCAGGACCCCTACTGACCTCGCCAGCAGACTCCTGGTCGCTCTGCTAAATCCCAAATAGCTACTCTTGTCATCTTTTCTTGTCATTTAAATGTTCCTTGTTTGTAAGCTTATGTCCCCCCAAGCAGAATGAGACTTAGAGATCTGTATTTTATTCCCCTTCCTTTATTAACTGGCTTTTAGTTACTATTCAGGAATATTTTTATCTAATAAAGGAATAATCATTCTAGAGCTCTTCCTGCATTTTTGGCGTGTATCCACCTGATAGTTCCTTGCCTCACCTCTTACTCTCACTGTCAGCCTGGGGTGGGGGTGTGGGGAAGGAGGCTTGGGTACAAGAGGAAGATGGAGTGACTCGATGGGGAGCCCCTAAATCAAAGGCTTAGCTCAAGGCTATGACAATGGACAGCGAGCACCCACACTGTCCTTCCTCCCACTTTCCTGGCAAAGTGCCAAAGTGGCTGCCATCACTTACCTTCAGCTCAGATAAAATAATAGTTTCAACAGCTTTTTCCCAGTTGTTTCTCCTCTCTTTGGTTGACAAATTTGCATCAAAATTTAAAAACCCTACACAGATAAACAAAATGCGTGGGTTACCCAAGGAACAAAAAAACACAGCAGTTTACATGTAAAAGCACTAAATACATGTTAAACTGAAATAACGAATAATGCTGTGTGTCTGTGTGTGTGTGTGTGTGTGTGTGTAGGGGGGTTATTTTCCTAAATTAACCTAAGTATTTTTTAATGATTCCTGCTGCTCTCACCAGTCCAATGTACTCTGACTTCTAAAAATTCCCCTAACTGCATAACTGGACACTTAAAGCCATTCTGAACAAAACTGCTGAAAGGACAGTAAAAAGAATTAGAAGCCCGGGTACAGTGGGAACTGGGGCCCCATCAGACCATCGCAGCTGCCATCCCCGAGCTTGCTGATGGACCTGCAGCTCCACAGAAATTGCTGGCAGCTTCTAGACGGGGTCTTTCGGCAGTGGGACACTGGGTGAGCTTGCCTAGTTTGAAATCCCACCACAATGAAAGACTTAAACTAAGATCATATTTTGCTACCTGGAAAGTTTATGTTGAGTGGGTTTCTGGCAATGAAACACCTGAAGAGGGCATGGACTTTCCTGTCATGTGGCTGGACTTTTTACTGCTATTATTAATATTATTATTTTAAATAACATTTTCATCACAGGTAATTTTAAAAGAAAAATTTGCAAATTAGCAAAAAGAAAACAAAACCACTCTTTATTACACCATTTTACTAAGTTGTCACATGGGCCTTTTCTTTCTGTGGGGATTTAAAATCTTAAAATGGAAATATTGGCTCAGTGAACACAGTATTTTCTAGACTGCTTCTTTCTGATAATAAATTATGAATATCTAAACATACCCGATTTGTCTACAGTATCTTTAGGAAAAGCATGAGCTATGCCGAAACAGTATGGATGTGCAAAGAGAACAAATTCCCGAGCAATTACGGAACTTTGTCTCATTGGTGACGGTCTCTGTCACTCAACACCTGCTTCAGACTATATACATTCCCAGCCCGGTGGGCAGATGACCTAGAGGGGTGACTGGCAATGGAAAAGTGCCCCCCACCCCCAATCAAAGCTCCAGTGCAAATGCTCCTGAACACCACACGGGACTCGGCCAGGCAGGTGGAAACGACGGAGGAGGTCCGGCCACCCTCCAGCAAGGGCCACCCCTCCAGCACCCGCAGCTCCTACCCCATCAGCTCGCCACAGCCTGGCCTCTCTGCAGGGCTGCCCAGCGGTGCCCCATCCAGCGCATCCCAACGCCCCCGTCCCCTCACCCTGGTCACTTCGCTGCTGCTGTCCTCGGTGAAGGCTGCACAGGATAAGGTGCACCACACTCGAGGTCTCGTCCACACTCTCCCCCAGCATCTTTGTTAACTGCTCCAAGTCCTTCTGGAGATGCTGCTCGAGGAATTCTCTTGGATCCCACACCACAGGCTTAATGATATTTATCAGAGCCTGTCGGGGGCAAGGAAACAACCATTTTAACCACGATCTTGTTTGTGGATGAGATGGCACGTTCAGTAGAGGGCATCTCATTCAGGGTTGAAAACCAGCCCCGGATCAGAAGGCGGCTTCCAACAGGAAGCCGAGGGAGCACTCAGAGAGTGAGTCAACACCGGAGGTGGAAGGCAGGCAGATCTGAGCAAGCAACTGCAATCCGAGAATGACTGGCCTTTACAGGACCAGAATGAAACGAAAGGGTTTCAAACCCTGCACTTGTGGCTATCTTGGTGAGTATTCTCTTGGAGGAAAGGCTATGTGCTCTTTCTTTCTGCCCTGGAGTTACCAGGCAGACACAGTAAAATCAGGATTATTTTAGCCTCTCCCCACCCAGCTGTGAGCCTGCGACATATGTGTTCATTTAAAATGGATTTTATATCAGCTGCTGGGGTGTTCTGTGTATCACCATAGACCACAGGGAGAAAGATCAGGGTGTGTTAATTTTATTTTACTTTGTGGGTTAGATACAATGATTTATTCCAAAGGAGGTGGCTGGAACTTTTCAGACAAAAGGGTTCACTGTGAATAAAGGATAGCAGGGTGTTACTACAGGGAAGAGACACCCAGTTTGGGGGTGCCACGCTGTACCTGGGGGTTTTGGGACGATCCCAGAAGCATAGCCAAGTGGGTGAGCAGCCGGAGCAGAACAAAGACCACGGGGGAGAGCTGTCGGTCAGATGCTGTGGTTGCTTCTCTGGCGAGAGGGCTGCCCAGCACGTGGCCGGTCTGCGTTCTGTCCATGTGGTTTCTGGAAAGGGTGAGGGGGGAGAGGGGAAGACGTCTCAGCTCTCTCCTTAGGACCCGGAGGCCGGGCTCACAGTGCTGCAGGGAACAACGCTAAAGGAGCAGGCTCTGCTGAGCCCAAACCGTTTTCCCAGGAGCCCTCTTCCTCGTGGTCTCACTCGCCCTAGAAAGGGGGCTGCTGATCTGGCTCACCCTGGGCCAGGTGTCACATGGGGACCTGGAAATCATGCTGGGGACAGGAGCAGGCAGGCCAGGTGAAGCTCAGGTTTGCACGTTGTTCTCATTTCCCCAAATCAAAACGTGGGATCCAAGGAATTTGCATCACATCCAGGTGGGAGATGCCAAATGATTGTTTATATTTATCATATAAACCATGATATATGGTTTCTGCAAAACTATATATTTTGCAAAATATACAGTTGCAAAATACTTTTGCAATGAATGCAACTTGAATATTGCAAAAAATATGGGAGTTCCCAGGACCCTTAGGCAGTTTATGGATATAACAGGTTTAGAATATTTTAACCTGTGACTGCATGAGAATGACTGGGCCGTTTGATGATCCCAGACAGGTTCCCCCCTCCTGTCTCAAGGGGGCACTTATAACCAACCCCTCTCAAGAGCAACTGGGAGATCATGAGGCCTGGTCTTCACCTGGGCTCTGGGTCCAGGATTTGCTAAGACTGACGATGTCCCCTTCGCTTCCCCTCAAAAGGGCTAGGGCAGCTTACAGGCGTGACGGCATCTGCTCAGAGACAAAGGCCCGGCTTTTACCTTTCAGATTCAAATGTCCCCCTGGATTAGGTCACCTGTTAAGTCTACAGGGGCAGGCTCAGGCCATGGGATGACATGAAAGTATTAACATGCACTGTGCTTTGGGTTTGCGAGTCCAAGTTGGACACAGATGGACAGAAGCCTCGTGCCGTATGGGCACAGGGACCTGGACGTTGGTTCTGAATGTGACCCAGGCCCCTGGGCACTAAGCCTTCATACTTAGCATCAGTTTACCAGCTGGAACCCAACAGCCCCAACGACCCTGGTTCGACTCCTTAGAAAGGAAACGGTCTTACGTACTGGACAACCTGGAAGCCGGCCTGGGGGATGTGATTTATCCCTCCAATTGGAGCACCGCAGTCCACACAGCGGCTTTGTTCCATCGGCCTGCCACACTAGGAGAAACACAGGTGTCACCCAAGCTCAGTTTTGGACCCATAGACCCATGCACAAATACCACCAGGCACATGGACATTTGCCATGGGAGGCAGTGAGCGCTGCCGGCTTTACTTGTTCTAGTTTGTGTATATTTCAGGTGCGGCTGGAGGAGCCTTGGGGATGGGGCAGAGGCTTGATGCAGATTATGTTATACATGGTAAAACTGGACTTTTTAAAAATGGGTGAGACAAATTTATGTTTCATTCCCAATAGAGTGACACTTACAGCACGTACGTAAAACCTACTCTTCCTTTCTCATATGCATCACCTTTTTCCATTCCCATATCTACGATGCTAGTCCCTAGAGCTTCATGGTGTGGCCCCAGGGGTACCACATGAGCTTCCCACCAGACTCCCTTCACTCTACTTGGACTTCTAAATTAACAAAAAACCCAACCATACAGCTTACTACTTCCCAAGGCTCATTTTCTAAAACCAGACTGTGTGCTACTAAATACTATGAATCAGAGTCTAGAACTGACCCAAGCAATCAGTCTCCCAGGCCACAGGCTTCTACTGCTGGGAGAGGTCTTGGAAAGAACCAATTTTAATCTCTTTTCATCGACAAGGAAGTGAGTGAAGTTCAAAGAGATGAAGTGCACCTATTAGTTTTTTTCATCCATGATTCTTATTTACTTTATCAAATAACATGCTTCAGCTCAGTTTGGCAGCAGGTGGCTGAGCTGAAGGGGCTTTGGGATTCAGAGATGGATAAAACACAGTTCTTCGCACCATGCAGCTTACAATCTGCAAGTTGCTGCTTCCCATCCTTTGGCATCTTGCCCACTCCTCTCTGGGCAAGTAACGCAGACGGTGATCTCATCTGTGGCTTTGCCATTCTACAAAGATGAGCCTCCCTGATCCCACGTGGGAGTGGCTAGAAAGGATGGCTCGAGGGGTTCTCAACCAGGGACAATTTTATCTCCTGCAGGACTCTTTTGGTTGTCACCCCAGGGGTGGTGGGTTCTACTGGTGTTGAATGAGTTGAGGCCGGATGCTGCTCGACATCCTGTGACGAGGACGCCCTCCTGGCAAAGGGTCCTGGGGTCTGAAAGGTCCACAGTGCTGAGGATCCCCGGGCTGGTGCGACGGCGCAGCCCAGAAAACCTCCCTGGGCTGACCTCTTGGCGCCACGTAGACATCAGAACACCCCAAACGGCCCTGAAAGTGCACTTGCACTCTCCACGCTCTCCCCCTCTTACGTGGCCCCTCTCTCCTCAGACCCAGAAGAACCCATGTTTCGAGGCCCCAGACTGTACCCCAAATGCCAAGACTCACCTCTCCCACAGAACAGGGATGGCCTCTGGGGCAGGCTGTTAAAAGGACAAGATACACGCTGGTCGGTCTCACGTGATGGGTGATGTCCAGAAGGGAAAGCCACCCCTCTCCCCTCCGGCCCTGACCACAACTGACCCACGGCACATGCCCTGAGCGTGCCATCAGAAATCTTAAACCACTTAGTTAATCTTGTTATGCGACATAGCAGGAGTGCAAAAAATGTATGTTTCTGTTGGTGGAAAACATCTCTTGAGTTTAGTTTTCCAGAGGAAAGAGAAATCATGTTCCAGGGGTTACTTTCTAGAGAGGCAGGGCAGATAGTATTTGAAACACTTCCCTTCTCTTGGAAAAATAATTTTTTTTTTTTTTTTTTTGCCATGAGCATGTTTTATAACAACTTTTAAACTAGTTTGGAAAGGTTTACTCAAGGTAACAGCAGCATTTAGATAAAGTCATGGCTTAGTTTGTTCTGTCTTCCAGTTAGACACTTCCAAAGAGCCCCCTATGGGTGAGGAACACTGCTCAACCGGGAGCTGGTCTCTGCTTGCACCTCTGACATGGTTCTCCTCTCCTACCAAGAGGCACGCTCCAGGGAACAAAAGTGCGTCCTAAAGGGTTCCTCCCCCTTGTCTGAGAAGAGGGGTGGTGTGGAGCAGCTACACAGGCAGCAGACAGCCGGCTCTCTGAAGCCACTCATATTTGGCAGAGGTGCCAAAGCCAGAAGGAGACGGGAGCGTGTGGACCTCCAGGCCTAACCACACGGGCCCCAAGTCTGAACCAGTGCCTCATGCGGCATCACAGTGTTCTCCAAAGCGGAGAGCGGTGCGATTCCATCTCAGACACCAACACTTACTGTACCATTGGACTCCTTGCAGACCCTGCCAATGCCTAGCTTGAGCCAGCAAGTCTTCTGGCATTGTTGGAAGAAAAGCATTCTGGAAAAAAAGCAGAGATGGAACTGGGTGAGTGAGCATGCGCATTGTCTGATGTTCAGCAAGAGGCCTAGAGTAAGAAAACCAACTTCTGATCTTCTGTCCCCTTGACCTCAAAAGCTATCTATGGAATGAACAAACGGCAAGGCAAGTTTTCTTTACCATCATTGTGGTCTAAAGAATCAAATGAGACAAAAGAGGCAGAGAGAGAATCTGGAAGATAAAGAGGTCCAGTAGTTCCCAAGCCTACAGACTCGGTCTCTGAAGTGACACACTGTTGACATTTTCACTGTGAAAGCTGATGCCATCCGGTCCCATTCTTACCACCATGTTGGCCGGGAAGAAGGCTAAATTCCTTAGGGGTTCCAAGACTTGGTTTTGCCCACACAGAAGGACGGCTGCAGCATGGACGGCCATCTCCATCACCCTTCCTTCGAGCCTGCCACCACCAGGGCCCACGGTCAGCAACGGCAGAGTGTTGCCCACCAGGGATGTTGCAAAACGTCTGATATCTTGAGAAGAAAGGACCTTGGTTTCTTCGAGAAATTTGTTCACAGCCTCACATTGCTGGCAGGAAAAAAAGAGAGAGGGATATTTTGTATATCAAAGAAGAATATTAAGTAAATTCAAAGGTTTGCTCATAGTGAGTCATATGTTTTGATATCAAATACACATCATATTTCAAGGTAAATATGGTTAAATTATCATGCATTTGTGGGTAAATCCTACAGAGAAAAGAATTTTCATATACAAGCATAGCAACCACAAACCTAATGACTAATTTTGATGTTCTATTTTGGTAAACATTGTCTCATATTCTTGACTTTATTTTTAATTGTAATTCTAAAAGCCTTAGGTTAAACAGTTATTAGTTCCTCTGTATAAAGCGGTTGGAAACCCCCATTCTGGATACAAAGTTATGGGCACAGTTTGTATTTGTGACTTTTACCTCTACTCATAAAAGTCCCCCACACGATGAGGCTGGGAACACAAGCCCTGAAGGGTGGTACTCACCTCTGGCTTGGGGTGGAGGTTGGCATTAGAGGACGTGTACAGAATGGTGACCTCCCTGAAAAGTGCTAACAGTAAGTGAACCTCCTGTTGAGATCTGGGGCTCCTGCAGGCCTGAAAAGGCAAGGAATTTAGTGAGAATTTAAACAGTTATTCAGACCTATGTAAGGGTCAGAGTTTGGTATGATCTTGAGTTAGGGAATGTGGGAGAGGGCTCGGAAGCCTTTCAAGGTCCTGGACTCTTGGGACCCCGCACTCCAGGGACCGTATTCTGGCAGATGACCTGACCCTCTAGGATTCCAAGGCTCATGAGATGTTCTCATGTTCATTAACTTGATGCATCTTTAGCAGAAATCTTATGATAGAAGTAACAGAAATCACCATCTGCTCTCTTTCTGATTCATCACTTGTCATAAACTTTTCCCAAGCAGAGAGAAAATTTTCTGTATCCTCTCTTCTTGGCACAATGCCAGGTACACAAAAGAAAGCAACAGCTGAACAATTCAAAGATTATTAAAATAAACACATACATAAGCATATGTATGCAAATTATGAACATACATAGATACAAAATTTGCTAGTTGTGCCAGCATATCTCACGTTAGAGTCATTTTGGAGGAAGGGATTTTTCAGTAGGGTCTCAGAGGAAGTGATGGACCGACACAAATCAAAAAGGAACTGCTGATGGCCTTGGCAGGTCAGCAAAATATTGTAAATCTGTCAACACAGTGCAGCTGTTGTTGCTAGCCTGTTTCAGCCACTAGTTCTTGCCCACTGACCAGGCACAACAGAAGAGGCCAGGAGTGGGTGGGCTCCGATGCAGAGTGCTCCTCTTCGTGCCCTCCCCAGTGGTCCACCACCAATGTATCATTTGACAGAAACAAGGAAAGATGCGGGCTCTGAGTCGATGCCATTTTAGACCAAAGAGGCACCTTGGACCGTCCTTGAACCGCCCTTGAACCATCCTACCTCCAGAGCGTTCACAATAGCCACGGGCTTGCACTCAAGGACGGCTTTGCCCACTGCATCGCGAATGGTCTTGTATTCATTCCCGTATACCAGGTATCGATCCATCTGGCCCGGATGGTCTTTCTGCAACAGAAATAATAATGCAGGAGTTAATTGGGACGGGAAGGGTTAGGGGAGCCAGGTAATCCTGACAGGCTTACAGGAGGCTGGACTGGGAATCCCAGATCCAGCACAAGGCATAACATTCAAGAGCAATCTTTGGGAAAAGCTTTCACCTCAATAAGATGAAGAGGGATAAGTAGCTGTAAAACCTGGGGAGGAGGCAATGCTAATTTTGCAGCTCTTTTCTCTACTTAAAGCACAGCACCAAAGACCAGTGATTTAAAATACTTCAACTCTAAGTCCTGATTGGTAGTTAAAAAAAAAAAAAAAAAAAGCCAAGATTGTTATTGTCATTTTTGTAACCCCAGGACAGTAAGAATTTGTTAATTTCTGAATACTAGGAAAGGACCACTGAGAGGCCCTGAAGCCAACCTTAACTGCAGTTCTTTTTCCCTTAGTTCTCATTCTTTTCTGTCTCTGCCTAATGAAGGCAAAAAAGGACATATCCTGCAGGCTAAATCACTTTAAATTTGCTCACAGCAAAGGCTCCGGAAACATTCTTTTACTTTCCCTGTGTCAAACATGATCAGAGGTGACACCTAAGTAAGCTTTGCAGGTAGATGACAAAATCAGAAACAGACACATGCAAATATATAGACACATACACATACACATGTATTTGCATATGCACATGTGCACAAATTGAAAGCACACACACTTATATATACATGCACACACAATGCACACGCATGTGCACACACACATCTATTTCCTATGGCAGGCAATCTAAACTTTATCACAAGTTGGGTCAAGTTAATTGAGGCACAGAGACAAAGGACCAGACCAGCTCGTGCATGTTTCCTTATGGGAAGCAGCACTGACTGCTGGCCTGTGGGCGTGCTGCAGAAAGAGGACAGCATTCCCAGGATGCCAGGGGTTGCGTTTCTCACCTGCTGTGCAATGACTTCTCTTGGAAAAACCCACTGGCATGGATGGCCCTCTTTGGAGAGGCTCTGCACAAATTCCATCCCGTGTTGACTGGTGAGCTTCCTCACCAAGTACACACGGTACCAGTCGTCCTTGGTTTGGGTACAGAAGCGCTCCACTTGCTGCAGATAGCATTGCTTTTCCTTGGCCATGTCTGGAGATTTCAATGACAACGTGAGTGAGTGACTGGTGAGTAAGAATATTTATTGGTCGACTGTGTAGTAAAAGCTAGTAAAAGAGCATGGTGTCTACTCATTAGGAATTCACAGTAAAAAACAAACCCAGAAGGAAGGGGACATGGTAAGAACCGTTATTATTCTAAGAACCGGTTTCCCTGGCTCCCAGAATTTCTAAATAATGGGGTCTCTAAGCCGGAGGCAGAGGAGGGTAAAGGAGAAGACTTGCCTGAGGCTTCAAGAAGTTCAAAGAGGAGATCAGAAGCTCTGTCAAGACACAGGCGTATCCTGGCCACCTCTTGGAGGTACTCAACGGAAGCCTCGTTGGCCACGTGCCGGTCTGGTCGTAATGAGGAGTACGTCCTGAGGAAATGACCTTCCTCTCTCATGCAGTTCAGTTCATCAGTTTTGGAGCAGGCGCTCGTTTTCTCATGTATTGAATCCTAAGGAACAAAGAAGAAGAAAGTAAACAATATTATTCGTTTAATATGCAAGTCCCAACCTCCTAAACTGCCCGAGTGTGACTCCATGGGGAATAAAGAAAGAATAAAACATAGATCTCTATCCTTGCAGGTTTGAGTTAAATATTTTGAATAATGGAACACAGACATCCCTTCTTATTTTAGGGGCAAGGAGGGGAAAAGGAGAAGCTATGACAAAAAAAATTGTATGCTAATTTTTTTTCATATGCATTGTAAAATTTTTAGAAATAAAAATATGAAGAGAATAAAAATAAAAAGTATTCATAGTCTCGCCATCTGGAGAAACCCACTGATTTTGTCATCTACTTGCAGAGCCTAGTTAGGCTGTATTGTGTGCACACACACATAGATGATGATAAATACAACAGCTCAGGGAATAAGCAAGGTCTTTGAAAACTTTCTTTTTTTTCCACCTGTTAATTTTCCCAATGAAAACTATATGTTGTAAATTTTCAGAAACTCTTTTCAATCGCATCAATCCTATGGTTCAGAGAGTTTGCAAAATAAATGGACGGAAGTGACAGTTTACCTCCAGACAGTTGATAAAGAGCATGTAGAGTTCAGTTTTATCTTCAATTATGAATGTTTTCTTTTGTAACTGGGACAAGTAATCTTGAAGATAATCTTTTACTTCTTGGAAGCTGGGGAAAGAGAAATGTTATACCAGTTATCTCAGACCTGGAGATTCTCTCAAAAAAAGTATGACTCTCCCATCATCTATCTATCTATAGCTATAAAGACATATATATATGTATATATAAAATGTATATGTAAATATAGTTTGTAATGCGATTTGATTAAAAACATGTTAGCACAATATTGGAGGAATATTTTAGATTGGCTCTTCGCAAACTTTCTGGTCTCAGGACTCCTTTATAGTCTTAAAAATTGAGACCCCCAAAGAGCTTTTGTTTATGTTGGTTTTACCTGTAATATTTACAGTATTATAAACCAAAACTGATAAATTTCAAAAATATTTATCAATTCATTTAAAATAATGATAAGCCCATTACATGTTAAAATAAATAACATTTTTTTAAATAAAAAATTATTTTCCAAAACCAAAATTAATTAGTAAGGAGAGAGGCTTTGTTTTACAGTTCCTCCTTTTTTTACATAGTTTTACTGAGATATATTCACATACCCTACAGTCATCCACAGTGTACAATCAGTCATTCACATATCATCATACACTTGTGCATTCATCACCAGAATCAACTTTTTTTTTTTTTTTAAATATTTATCTGAGATTCTGTTTTATTATTGCTTCTACCAAAATCCCTATACAAAATTAAATTAGACAAATGAAAAGTGGGGGCACATTTTCAATATCAAAATAAAATCTTAAAAATTACCCAAACCCATGAATCTCGAAGACAATTGTACAAAAATGTAGCTTATGAGGGGTGACAATGGGATTGGGAAAGCCATAAGGACCACACTCCACTTTGTCTAGTTTATGGATGGATGAGCAGAAAAATAGGGGAAGGAAACAAACGAACAGACAAAGGTACCCAGAGTTCTTTTTTACTTCAATTGCTCTTTTTCACTTTAATTATTATTCTTGTTATTTTTGGGTGTGTGCTAATGAAGGTGCCAGGGATTGACCTAGGTGAATGTACAACTATGTAATGGCACTGTGAACAATCGAATGTACGATTTGTTTTGTATGACTGCGTGGTATGTGAACATATCTCAATAAAATGAAGATAAAAAAAAAAATTATCCAAGAGGCAACACTTATTCTTCCTAGGTTTACCTAAATCATTGACAATGGAATTAATACTTAAAAATTGCCAGTTATAAATACATTTTTGGTTCCACTTAGATAACAAAAAAATAAATATAATAATAGGAAATTTCTGTAGTTAAAGATGAACATCTAATCATAAATACAATGCTAAGGTTCTCCCAAAATGCCTGAAATTCTAGCCTGGAATTCAGTGTAATTAGATTTCTATTAAAAAAAAAAAAAAAATTCATGGTTCAGCAAAATTACAGACACCGTTAGCATCTCCCAGTTCCAGATCTGATAATAAGCACTCTCATGTGTCACCTGTCACCGGTACTATACTATTCCTTGTCTGAAATATCATCCACAAGAACCAAATCCAAGCCATGTCACCCATTAAGTCCTAGTTACAACAGAGAATGTTTTTAAAATAATAATTAAAAAAAAAAGCCTGAAATTAACAGATGAATTTTATTGCATCTTTAAAATCACAAATAGGTCTGGCATCTTGTTGTTTCCATTGCTGCACAACTCTTAGATCTTATTCATCAGCCTGCTGAACTGTTCCTTTTTCAGAGACATAGATACCATCCAAAAATTTTCTTATATCCTTGTTTTTAACTGTTGTTGCTTGCTGAATCAAAGCAGCTGAATTTGATACAAGTTCAATGTCATTTCCTTCAAGAATTAACTCATCTTTCTGGGCTTGAGATACTGAACAGGCAACACCTGGCCTCATCCGAACCCTGCGGATATATTTTTCACCCAAGAAATTTCGGATTTCAACCAGAGATCCACTCTCCTGAATAACAACGTTGATGGGGAAGTGAGCATACACAGACCTCATCTTGTAACGGAAGCCCAGTGTAACACCCTTGATCATGTTCTGTACATGACTACAGATAGTGCGAACTGTAGCCAGCTCTTTTCTATTTCCCCACCATTTGTCAACCCGAAGCCTCTTCTTTTTCTTCCCAAGTAAACTGAGCTCGACATTGATATGATTGAAGTCCCTCCGCAGGGTTCCTCGGGGGCCCTTCACAATAACTGTGTGTCCCTTCAGCGTGACGTTGACATTTTCTGGAATGTCGACAGTCTGGTTGCTGAGAATGGTCTTCATTCTCGCAGTAGATGCGGCCCAGAATCAACTTTTGAACATTTTTCTTACCCCCCCAAAAATAAATAAATAAATAATAAAAGTTAAAAAAGAACACCCAAAACATTCCATTGCCCCCCATCCCACCCTATTTTTCATTTAGTTTTTGTCCCCATTTTTCTACTCATCTGTCCACATACAGGACAAAGGGAGTGTGAACCACGAGGTTTTCATAATCACACAGTCACTCACACCGTGTAAGCTACATAGTTATACAATCGTCTTCAAGACTCAAGGCTACTGGGTTGCAAGTTCAACAGTTTCAGGTATTTCCTTCTAGCTATTCCAATACACTAAAAACTAAAAAGGGATATCTATGTAGTGCAAATATCTACACACTGAAAAAGGCAAATAATGTCTTCATGTTCTTTTAAGAATAGTTTTGCTCTTGGGGACCCCCCAAAAGGTCCACAGACTCTGGGGATTGCAAGCACCACAGACGATGCTATTTTTAGGTGTTGTCGACACAGATGGAGCCCACACTCAGCGGAGTCAGACATGACCAAAAATTTGGATTGCTCTCACTGCAAGTTGCTAGACCACAAGCAGCAAGGGATGGGAAGGCTCTGGGCTCAGCCTTTGCCACTTATCAAAGGGCCCCCCAAAGAGTTAACATCTACGTTTTCACTAGGTACATCTAAGGCCAGTCTAATCAGTTCTTAAAATACACAAAAATACTTTTAATGAGGAAGCAAAGTATGACAGAAATCATTATTTCTCAACCCAGAGAATGGCAATGAGATTTAAAAATCATTCTTTATATCTAAAGATTTCATTTTAAAATCAGTTCGGTAATTTTTAGTTTCTAAATGTCTCAACAAAATGTTTACTTTCACATGTACTGGTTTCAGTCATGTCAATGTCTACACTCAAATGTCAGGATGTACACAGGTTGGCAACTACTCTTCTATTTCTATAAGCAAAGAAATTCAAACAAAACACATTTCACACATTTATTAAAATTAATAAAAATTATATGGCCTCAAAACCTGCTCTTCTCATATCTCAAGTCAAGTCAGAATGCAGCCTTATGAATACAGATTAAGCTTTTAAGGAATTTTCCACAATATGAGAATTTGATCATTGAGCTTTGGCACCTGCTTATATGGGCTTCTCTACTCAGTCATAGAATCAGAGAAATTTAGGAACAGAAACAAAATGTAGAAGACAACTAGGAAAGTGAGGGGGAGGGAGAATCTAAATGACTAGCCTAGAATCACAAACCTGGGTCATTGCAAAACCAAGATGAAAGCCCCTGATTCCTGCCTCATGAGTGTCCCTGGCAATCTGTTTTCTTCTTTGCTAAATACGTGTTTGTGGCTCTGCTCAACACGTGAGAAAATGTCAAAACACGCAACCAGTGCAGATAAATGCCCCAGGTGGTCTCCTAGGGAAAATGCTTCCCCAAATCGTGAACTAGCTACTAATCAATAAAAGAGAACGTGGCAGCACAGAGAAAACCACGATGAGAAAACAAAAAGTGCAGCCTCGTTTCTAACACAAACCTCAAGGTAAGTTGCTCTTACCTGTACTTCAAAAGCAGTTTCAGGACCACTGAGCGGATTACAGGGGTCTTATCTACAGCATCATCAAATGGAGAGAGACATTTTGTGTGTTCACGGTGTCCTTAAACCAGAAAGAAGAAGGTGGTTCAGTGTCCATCACATAAAAAAAGACGAGCTGAAAGAGAACTAAATTTTCAGATCTGTAAGAAGAAGGCAACTCACTTTGGAAGTCAGTTCTTAAGAGCGTCTTCTTGAAAAAGAGTAAAGATAGCAGTTCCTCAACCACTTTCTTCTGGGGTGGAGTGTTATCTTTGAAGCACATGGTGGAAACCAGGTCCACGAAGAAGCTGTTACACATCTGACGGAACTGGGCATGTTTTTCTGTGGCTTCCCTTAGGAGCAGTTAAAAGACACGGTCAAAGACGTATAGAATCTGATCCCAAACCCCTCCCTGCAGAATGACTTGGGATTTGGACAGCATTTTGTTTTTAAGTAAAAAGAGGCAAGTAGCTCCTTATATTCATTAGAGCTGGTCTCCAAAACCACAAAGGACAGTATTTAGACTCATCTCTTCCTAGAACACTTTGATGGTTTGGACCAGCCAGCAATACCCTCAATATCCCAAAAGTACTTCACAGAATTCACCCACAGGCTTGCCCTGGGCTCCACTTGCAGGAGGCATCAGAAGGGAGGGAAGAGGAAGGAAAACCAGCGACCTAGGGAGCCGTCGAGGACTGGCAAGCCCATGGAGCTTCAGCTAATTTTAACTACCTGTTGCAACAAGCACTTTGCCAGACAAGAGCTGCTTTTTTATCTTCAGGCCGTAGAACATGACAGGCATGTACAGATCAAGGGGATGAATTTACAGCGGAAAGCTGGCTGCATCTAAATTCCTTGGCTTTATTTAATTTATAACTTTCTGGTTTATTTCCTGTAATTTTTCTTCCTCCCCATTTTGCACATGTGTATATATTTGGGAGAGAATAATTTTGAGACACCAGATGTTTATAAAGGTCCCTCAGTGGTGATCTTTCAACATAGCTCCCTGAAGTCAGGTTTTCTACCAAGAGAAGGTTAACAGGGTGTATTTCTGAATACTGTATTTGCAAATAAAAATAAAAATAAAAAGGAGGCTTTCTTAGAAGAAAGAGTTTTTCACCTATGCTTCTGGGAAACAGTAGGAGAGAATCCTTCAGGCAAGGTGGTTAAACAGAAAGGACACCACATCTGCCCCGGGATGAGCCAGGCTTTGAGGCACTGCTGGCAGAAGACATGGTCACACGGCAAACTGACAGGGTCCTGAGCATCTCCCAGGCAAATGGGGCAGGGCTGGACCCCGAACCTGGAAGGCAAGGAGGGCGATCGGTTCCAAAGCAGCAACTTCTGCCACGATCAGCGAAAAGGACAACGGGTTCAGCATGCTCTCCTTCGGGGATCCCAAACGGAAGCGTACCTGGCAAGGGCCATACTGGCCTGGTCCTTACACCTACGGAGCGTGGACATCACCGCGACAAAAGGCCGGTGGGTCTTGAGGTCAGAGTCATCTTGCAGACACTAAGCAGGAAAGGCAGGCACAAGGAATTGAGTTAGGCAAGATGGGCAGAGGGCCCCGGCAGGCGAGCTTCCTGAAGGCGGCAAAGAAAGCAGGTGGCGCAGCCATTCTGCCAGCTGGCCGGAGAGGTGGGCAGTTAGGGCTGGATCGCTCAGATTGCAGTGTAAGGCCTCTTTTGTTTTTTATTTGTTTATTTTTGACAGTTTCTTTAACCTTAAATTCCCTTCTCTTTGTGATTATGCTGCTTTTTGGGAGAAGGACTAAATTCTCAACTTGAGATTTTCCCCTTGTCCTCTCTTCCATTTTCTTTTAAGGCGCCCCTCCCCTTCATTATGTGACAGCTCAAACTTTAAATAATAATATAATGCCCATCCCTGTATCCACCACCCAGCTTTAAGAAATCTTAACATTTTTAAATGTTTGCTATAGATCACTTTTTTAAAGAAACAAGGCATTCCAGATACAGCTGGAGCCCAGATCACATTTTCCTTCCACCCCTTCCCAGAGATAACCACAAGCCTAAATTTCTACTTTTACTACGTTTGCCTGAAGAAACGTTGTGTTGTTGCTTTGCATGTTTTAAAACTTATGCATTAATGACATCACAGTGTTTACTGGTGTTGGACACTTGCTATTTTCACCAATAACTGCAGGTCTAGATCATTCATTTTAACTGCTGTGTGGTACCCACTGAGTAATATGCCACTTAGTCTGTTTCCTACTTAATGGGCTTTTAGATTGTTTCCAATTTTTTGGCAAATACTAACAATTCTGTACCCAACATTCTTGTATGTGTCTCCTTGAATGTAAGTGGGAGATTTCTCTACAGTATGTATTTAGAAGCAGAAATATTGGTTTGCAGGAAAGGCACATCTTCAACAATATAAGATGGTGAGTTTGACAGATATGCTTCTAGAATTTTGTGGTTAGGCATGATGTTTGCTATAGATGTTTCTATATTATGTGTGCTCTTAGGTAGTATCAGCTTATGGAGAGTTGCCTTCTATTCCTACTTTTCCAATAGAATTTTTTTTTTCCCAAATCAAGAATGAGGGTTGAGTTTATTTAATGCTTTTTCTACACCTTTTGAAATGTTCATACAGAGCTTATCTTTTAATCCATTATATAACTGTTGACATTTAGAAATTTATGGATTTTCTGATGTTAACTATCCTTGAATTCCCAGGATTAATCTTACTTGAAAATGATGTGTATGTGTTTAATATCCTGCTAACTTTGATTCACTAGTATTTTGTTTTTGGCTTTTTTCATCTTTGTTCATAGGGGATATGAGTCTATAATTTTTTCTTCTTGTTTTATCCTTGTCTGGGCTGAAATCTACAATGAGCTGGGTAGCTAGTCCTCTTTTATCTGAAGCAGTTTATACACGATACTCATACTTGGAAATTTAGGAACTCTCCTCTGTAGTCACTAGGTCTGGTATAATTTTGGAGGTGAGATTTTTGTTAATTTCTTTTCTTTCATTTTTACTGATGTATCTGATTCTTTTATTTTTTCTTGAGGCACTTTTAGAAATTCATGTTTTTTTTCTAGAGAATTACCCATTTCAAATCTAATTTTCCAAATAGCCTTGACTTTTCATGTTATTCTCATATAATTTAACAAGTTCAACTACATCTATGATTATATCCCCTTTTTCGTTCTTATAGCTTATAGCTCCATGTAAGCGGTGGCTTCAGGACATGCCTGGCACCTGTTCTTTCTGTTTCTTTTCACCAGCTGTGGAGCCTGGGTTCTGAAGGCCACGACCCCACAGGCAGCTCTTGTACCCCTCTCTCCCTGACCCTGCGATGGGGGCCGCTCCCTCCCAAGGCCAGGCAGCAGTCTGCTCCGCAAGTTGACCCCGGAGGTCCAGGGAAGCCCACCCCTGCTGCCCTCCCAATGGATCTGCAAGCACATTGTTCCCCAGCGGGGCAGGATGAATTAGGGGCCCCAGAAAAACAGGTTATTAATCTCAATCCAGTCCTGTTGGTGTGAACCTGTTGTAAATTGGAACTTTTTGAAAGGATGGGTCTGTCTTAATCCTATTACAGAAGATCTCTATAAGCAGCATGAAATTTAGACGTAACGAGAGAAAGGTACAGGCAGGTAGAAGCCAGAAGTCAACGGGACCCAGAAGAGAAAGGAGAAGAGGCCGTCACGAGCACGGCCATGCAACAGAAAAGCCCAGGACCCAGGGCTGCCGGCAGCCAGCCCCAGAATGCCACTGTCTCTGGGGGGAAAGCATCACCTGTCTGATGTCTTGATTTTGGACTTCTCCTAGCCTCAAAACCACGAGCCAATAAATTCCTATTGTTTAATGCAACCTATTTTGTGGTATTTGTGATCACAACTGGGAAACTAAGATACCCACATGTACGTCCCTTTCCACATACAATTACAAGAATGCTGCCATTCCTGCAAGTGAACCCTAAATGACGGTACTCTGACTTAGCAGCCAGGAAAGGGTAACTAATGAAACAATTAAATATTCTAAAGGTAACTGCCTATGTGATGAAATCACCTGCCTTTGTACTTCTAGGTAAAATTGCCAGAGAGCTGAAAGAGAACCTGCAGATAAGGGATAAATGAAGGTTTCAATTATCCTTCATCTTGGAAAGAGGCAAACCCACGCTCACTGCCGAGTCAAGCCCAAGTACTCACCTTGTCTAGTAAGGAGACATGTTCAGTCACCAGCTTGAGTAACTCAGGAATCTGACTCTCGGTTCCCAGGAGGACATGCTCCACAAAGAGCGCAATGGAAAAAACCCGATTCCACTGGTTTCTAGCAAAAGAAGGGCACAGCTCCCTCAGCAGTAGCACAAGCACCCAAGACAAAACAAGGAGAGGGAGAAGAGGCAGATGCAAGGGCCAAGGGGTCGGAAGGTAAGGAAAGGATCCGGGGTAAATGTAGATGGAGAGAGTGATGGAGAGGCCCTCCCTGACTCTCTACCCGATTCCATAGGAAAAAATGAAGTTCTGAGACATGCTGCAGCATTTTCTCTTATGGCCGAACAGCATTCCATGGTGTGTGTATCACTTCTTGTTTATCCACCCATTGGCTGATGGGCTCTTGGGCTGTTTCCAGCTTTTGGCTATTGTGAATAACACCACAATGGACACGAGTGTGCAAGGACCTGCTGGCGACCCTATTTTCACTCTCTTTGGGGATATACTTAGATGTGGAATTGCAGGTCATATGGTAATCCTATATTTAACTTTCTGAGGAATCGCCAAACTGTCTTCCACAGTGGCTGCACCATTTTACACTCCCACCAACACTGTGCTAGGGTTCCAATCCCCGTACATCTTCACCAACACTTCTTTTCTGTTTCTTTTCTTTTCTTTTTTTATAACAGCCATCCTAGCGGGCGATGGCGTCCTTTCTAACTGCTCCTTCCCATCACGCATTTCTTTCACAGGATCATGAGAACATGCTGATTTTCCACCCCACCCCCCACCCCACGATGCAGGGGACCCCTCTCCCACCCCGAAAGGTGGTTTTCTTCTTCATATTTCTGGTAGGCAAGATGATGCCTGGCCTATGACGAGGGTCCGCTAGCTGTTCAGTGAAGTGTGTGTGGGGGGGAGCCCCTTCCCACGGCACAGGTGTCTGCTCATCTTTCTCCCTGGCCTGCCAGGACTGGGTGGGCCGCTGGTGAGCACAGGCTGCGTGAATCAACAGGGGGCAGCTCCTGCACCCACCTGACTTCCCTGACGAGAGTTCTGGTGATGTCCCCTCTGTCTTGCATGTGCCCATCCGAACAGACGAGCTCCAGCGGCATGGAGAGATTCTTCACCACCTGCAACCAGGCCTGGGGACTTGGCTTCAGGGTGTCCCTGGTCAGCAATTCAACACAGACCATGGCTGCAAGCACGTCCAGAATCTGGAAGGAGGGAGAACAGAGGCCTGAGCAGCTCTAAGCACCTGCCCTCCTGTTTTTTTTATTTTATTCTATTAGTTTGGCTGCTCTAATTCCTTAGTCCAGAGGCCTGGCTGGTAGCCCCATGTGTTCTTATGTTCCATGATCAGAACCTGATCTCTTATGGTCTTGGGGTGCAGGAAGCATTGGTTAGCTGTGTCTTAACGTTTCTGAATCGCACTGACATACGACCCATTTGGAACATGGCCTGTGAGCTTTCCATGCCCGGGGTGGAGATGGGGCCTCTGCTCACACACACTCAGGCAAGGCCAAGCCCTGGGCAATTAAATATCCCTGGGAGGGATCATACCATCTCACTGTCAGATGGGGCAAACTTCTGTGTTACTTCTGTTAGGCAGTGTAGCACTTTGGGATGGACAGCTAAGATTCTGGAGAAGTTCTGGAGCCGGCTCCTGAAGTGCTGGTAGGCCAGGTGCACCCACGGCAAGGAAATCCCTTCCTCCGGCCTTCTGGACGCTGCTTTCAATTCACTGATGCAGGACCACAGAGCCATCTGCAGAAACTGGGATTAAAAAAGAAAAGGTTTTTATGTGTTTTTAAATTTAAAAAATGATACATTTTCACTTTAGAAAACTGGAGCTCTTCAAAAACTACAAAAAAGAAAATTAAAAATCATCCATACTTTTAATAGCTACGACTTAAATTTTTGGTGTAGTTCTTTCTAGTCATTTTAATACCATCCATCCATCCATCCATCCTTCCATCCTTCTCTTTCCTCTCTATCATCCCCAATTAGGATCAGAATATATCCTAATTTTTTCCACCATGTCATTGTGAATATTTCTCCTATCATTAAATATCCTTGTAAAACATCACTTTTAGTGGTGGTGTAATAATCCATCAAATGGCTCTACTTTAATTCATGCAGCCTTTATTTCTGGACAATTGAGGTATTTCTGATTTTTCATTTTTATAAATGAAGCTGTAAAGAACATTCCTGTGAATAAAATGTCCACATGGCCGACAATTTTCTTAGAACACACTCTTAAAAGTTAAATCACTGGCTCAGATTGTACAGGGTTCCAAGCTCCTCCTGCTAAACTGTCCCCAGAAGCACTGCGCTGGTTCCTTCTCAGCAACCAACATTTCAAAAATCATTTTTGCCAAACAGCGGTAAAAACGTTATCTAATTGTTCAGGTTTTGTTGATTTACTAATGAGGCTGGGCAAGTTTCCAAATGTTTTCTGGATGTCTATACAATTATTTTGTTAATAATTGTTTTATAACCTTTATCAATTTTTAAAAACCAGGACATTTTCTCTTTAATTCCTGAGAGAACTTTTTAAACCTTTAGTAAATGTCATATTTATGTACATTATGTGCTCTTCAAATTTGTCCCTTTCTTTTTTCCATGCTCTGAAGTTAGAAAATTTGGGGTAGTCAAAAGTAGCAATCTTTCCATAATAACATCACGTATTACTCTTATCCTGTAGGGTCAGTTAAATATTTACCACAATTTTCTTCAAGAGAAACAAAAGATTTAAGAAGAAGGTGTTACAGGGACGTTGGAGGGTCTTCATCTCAATAAGGACCCCCGCTCTGGGGAGCCCCGGGCCGTGGCTGGAGGTCTTTCACCGAGCGTCCCGAGGAGCTGGGGCAGCCTTGGACACATGGTGTCCTCAGACCACACTCTTCCATCAGAGTAACCGCTCTGGGTGCGCTTGTGAGGCAAAGTGCTTGTGGTGTTCCCAGGCCACAACGTCACACAAGCGTCACCCCTGCCCCCTCGGTAAGTACTTACCTTCAATTCTTCTGCAGAGGATACGCTCATGGTCAAGAGGAGAAAGTCCTTCACATAACCCTGCAGGAGCATCTGCTGCTCTGCTCCATCGAACTGAGCAAGAAACTTGCCCAGCGGGGTCCGCTGAAAGATTTCCACTAACTTCTCCGACAGCCCTGAGGATGAGAAAGCAGAGGATGGCCTGGAATACGAACCTAAATTGTGACACCCCCCCCACTCCTCTCACATTCAGAATCGCCCCGCTTCCCTCGGAGAAGGGACGGTGACTCTGTGAACAGTCATGGCGGATAAGGGTCTGCTGAACGGCAGCTCATGGACAAAGGGGGGAGGGCCACCTGCTTTTACTCAGAAGGAAAGGAATGGTCCTTTTCTAGGAAGTTCAGATTTTTTTCCAGTGGAATAACAGAACCACAAGCAGAATCAGTGTCACATTAAGGCAACAAACAGCCTCGCTATCCTCAAAAGGACAAATCTCTATGAATAAGCCAAGTTTGGTGTGGCATGTTTATTAAGCTGTAGCGTGCTTCAGGGACCCGAGCACCCAAGCGAGGCCGGGATGCACGGGTCCCCCTGCAGGGCCCAGGGCGGGAGGATGACCTGAGCCCAAACGGGCTGCCTTCGAGTGCACAGCGGTGCTGCTCCAGCAAAGCGAGGCTGGGGTCTGGCCCTGAAGAAAGGAAACTCATCAGGAGAGAGACCGTCCAGAGAAAGGGGCAGAGCACGTACCTAAAAAATAAGTTCACCTTAAGTATTTTGACCCGTATCTTTAAAAGGCAGTGTGATAAGTGAAGTTTAAAAAGACAGTTTCATGTACAAAAAACACCTTTTCCCCCAAACACTGTGTTATCATTGGTTTTCCCCAGATGACTGGCCAAACCACATGATATCTGATGGCAGAGCAAAGTACCAGTTTTGAGCTGTGTAATTCCAGGGGGATGTTGACAGCTCGGTTTGGAGGAAGACGACGCTCTATTCCAGTTGCTGGTGGCCACTGAGAAAGGTCCACGTGGGGACATCTCCTGAGCCCTGTGCTTTGATTTTCCAGAAGCCCCTTCCTGACAGAACACATCCTGTTCCACCAGATCCCTGGCCGTCACGTGACTAACCAACATCTTACAGGCCACCTTTGCCCTGTAACTTAAAGGCTGCTGATCCCTGCTGAAAACTTCTATTCCTTTAGCAGAAACTTCAACACTCAGGGTAGCCATAAATTCCAGGCTATTCCACATGCCACGTTTTTAAAACCCACACTCCAAAACCGACCTGAGGGTCGTGGCGCCTATTTGTGTTGGCTCATTACTCCTCTGCCCACACACAGTCTGCCCTGCCTCCAGGTGTTCTTACCTTCTGCATCTTTTATGTACTGAGCCTGGATCCAAAGCTCTTCCAGATAGTCCTTGATTCTCCAGCTGAAAGGGACATCGTTGGACTCATTCTCTGAAAGCTTCATGTCGTTCTGGACCATAATGTACGACATCTCACCTTTAGCTCTAGGAAGAGGTGAAGGAGGAAAAAGAACATGGTCAATGAGATGCCACTTAAGACACAAGGCAAGTCCACCGGTGCTGCCCATTCCTCACGACTCTCAAAAATAAGGGTGTCTGGAAGGCTACAGAGACAGCCCACTTGTCTCTTTTTATAGCCCAGGGTTTCTGTTATCAAGGAACTACAGGACGGACATATGTAACCCCTTCATTTTACAGACAAAACAAAAGCAACAGAAGGCTGGGAGGGGCCAAATAAGTTGCCCAAAGTCTCTGGCAGAACCAGGTCTTCTGGTGCCTACACCAACTCTTTCCCCTAAACCTGTGACTCTTCAGGAGCAAATTCTTTCTTTCATGATCATCAACAGTGTATTGTCTTCCAAATAAGTCTTTCCACTGGCAATGCAGAATCCCTTTCACTTTATATAGCCTCTAAGTAATGTACACCCCAGAAAAGAACCCTCTGGAAATCCAAACAGGAAGCTTTGGGAGGCCAACAAAACTCGAGATCCCCGAGACCAGGTGTAGAGATAGGCTGTTTACTCCCACGGGGTCCCAACTGTAGAAGAGGTCAAATTTGGCTGTTGTAACTATAATGGGTGCCCTGAAAGCAGGGAAATGAGGAAGGTGGAAAATGAAACAAAGAGATTTATCAGAAGTTTAGAAAACTCCCTTTTGTCCCTGTAAAGCTGTGTAAAAGAGCAAACTTCAATGCAAATCTAAAATAGATAACTTAGGGTTAGGGTTAGGTTTCATCAAGCACTTGAAGAGCATATTAACCTTGCTGCTAAATAGACCTATGGGATGGAATTCAGATTTCAGAAATAAACCCTCGTGTCTATGGCCAACTGAGTTTGCACAAGGGTGCCAGGGCCACTCAGCAGGGAAAGAATTGTCTCTTCCAAAAAGGTGCTGGAGAAACTGTAAATCCACATGTGAAAGAATGCAATTGGGCCCCTACCTCACACCATATACAAAAATTAACTCAAAATGGATCAGTGACTTAAACATAAGAGCTAAAACCATAAAATGCTTAGAAGAAAACAAAGGGAGAAATCTACAGTACCCTGTAGTAGGCAATGCATTTTTAGATTTCATACCAAAATCACGAGCGACAAAAGAAAAATAAATAGATAAATGGACTTGATCAATATTAAAAACTTTCTCTACAAAGGACATTATCAAGAAAATAAAAAGACAATTAACAAAATAGGAGAAAATATTTGGAAATCATATACCTGATAAAGTTTGAGATCAGAATATATAAAAAAACTCCTACAACTCAACAACAAAAAGACAAACAACTCAATTAAAAAATGAGCAAAGTACTTGAATAGACACTTCTCCAAAGATACACAAGTGGGCAAAAAAGCATCATTAGCCATTAGAGAAATGCAAATCAAAACCACAATGAGGTACCACTTCACACCTACTAGAATGGCTATTATTTAAAAAATGGAAAATAACAAGTTTCAGGGAGGATGTGCTTGTACAGTGTTGGTGGGTATGCAAAATGGTGCAGCCTCTGTAGAAAACAGTTTGGTGGTTCCTCAGAAAGTGAAATCTAGAATTACCATATGATCCGGCAATCCCACTTCCAGGTACATTCTCACAAGAATTGGAAACAGGGACTCGGACAGATACATGCACACCAATTTCATCACAGCCTTATTCACTATAGGCAAAAAGGTGGAAGCAACCTAAGTGTCCATCCACAGGTGAACAGATAAACAAAACATGATGCATCCACACAATGGAATATTATTTAACCATAAAAAGGAATGAAGTGCTGATCCACAGCTACGACATGGATGAACCTTGAAGACATCACATTGCGTGAAATAAGCCAGACACAAAAGGACAAATATTGTATGATTCCACTTATATGAAATACCCAGAGTATGCAAATTCATAGACAGAAAGTAAGCTACATGTTATGGAGGGCTGGGATGGGGGTAGGTAGGAAATAGGGAGATATTGCTTAACGGGTGCAGGGTGTCTGCTCGGGGTGAGGAACGGGTTTCGTTAGTGGGCTTAACGTCACTGAACTGTACGCATGAGAGTGCTTGAGAAGGGACATTGTGTCGTATATATGTTACGCCAACAAAAAACAAAGCCTGCTGCCATGTTAGGACGCTTTCCCTTCCCGTAAAAAGAAAGTCTTCTACTCACCTTGCATCATTTGCCACTAGAGGGATGTTGAGAAGCTTCACATCCCTGAAAATAAACATCCAAAGTTTTCTTGCCCACGGTGGAGCCTCCGGCCTGAAGAGCAGCTCGAGGTTGCAGTCCCGGTCGATGAACGACACCATACTAGCCAGGAGAGGGGTCACCGCACCCTGAATCCGCTTCCAAAGTGTGTGCCTGCAGGCGGGAGAGAGGCAGACCCCTGCTGCAGCGAGCACGGCCACACTGGGGCTCCTGCTGTCCTCTGCCCCCCGGCTCCGTCCTGAAGGCGATGCGACATCTGCTCTACCCAACCCCACCCGGCTGCCTTCATCCTTTGGAAGTTCTAGAAAAGTGACTCACAGAGGAGATGTCCAAGGTCAGAGGGAAACTGGAAAGGAACGTTGTTCTGCATCTAATAAACTGTAATGTATTTATTTAAAGAGGCCAAGTAGTGTTGGCTTTATTTGTTATTCAACAATTTCCCAGGACAAGAAGTCCTAGGATCTATAAATAAGGAAAATAATGACCAAATTCATGTGGAAAAAATAATAAATGTTATTTTAAGAAATAAAGATCAATTGCGGATAGAATAAAGAAGAGACCAAAGTAAATTTTTTTGCAGATCAAGTTAGACAAGAAAGCACATGTTTATTACAAACACTAACGTGTTTTAGTACACTAGATCTGAGTATTTGTGAACTGGTTGAATTAAGTGCATGACATTTTGTTATTGTAATTATAAGCTGATACATAGAAATAAAAAACTATGATCCATTTCAAAGTTCTTGTGGAAAAGCATAAGAAATCTGTTTCTAGGTAATTAATGTTGGGAAGAAAATTGCAAGCTCTATTTCAAAAAGAATACAACGAAATACTTTTTTAAAGTACATAGTGCACAGGAAGCAGAGGAGAATTTTAGAATGTCTACCAAAAAATAAAGCAAGTCGATAATCATGGAGATCACTTGATTTAAGGGGAAAATGCTGAACTAGAAAAAGTGTAGAAGACTAGAGAAGGGAAAGGTTAAAACTGGCCAAGCTGGGAAATGGGGCAGGGCAGCTGCCAAGCGTAGCTCGGCCGTGTCTGGAGAGGTAGGCAGAGGTTGGCAGTCGGGGAAATTGTAGCAGAAACTGTTAGGTTCGGAGCCGTTCAAGAATTCATACAATGCAGCGAGTCAAAGTTTAAGTATAAAGTTTAAGATTTATTAGAGGAAGAAAGCAGGTGGGAGCCAGCAGAAAAGAAAAGAAGAACAATGGCTCCTGCTCTCTATCTGAGAGCAGCATTTTTTAAGGGAAAAAAGGAACCCACGTTGGGTAGGGCTTCTGCTGTGATGTTCTGTGCCTCGACTGGGTGAGCGCTTATCTAGTTTTGGGGTGATCGGTTGGTAGAATTCTGAGACAATATTCTTTTGAAGAAAGCAGCTGCATTGTCTAACTGGGGAGAGCAGGCCTTCTTGGTTGTTTATTTTATGGGCATCTCTGTCCTTGCCTTACCCGCCTTTGAGGGGTCACTGGGATGGCCTTGAACAGCCTTGAACAGCCTCATTCTTTAGTTTATGGGGCACCTGTTTTCTTGTGAGATAAGCTGTGGGGCTCCTGAGTTAGAAACTTGTTTTACTAAATGTTAGTTTCTTCTTCTGGGATCTAACAGAAACGATTGTGACTGTTTAACCCCAAGAGGCCAATGTCTCAAATTCCCAAACTGTGGAGATGGTGGCCAGAGCTAGTCACTGGAGCCTTGCAACAGCAGGAGTGCCGCCGACACCTGCAACAGGTGAGTGCAAGGGGCGCAGCTCTGACCACCCGAGGCCACCGAGTCCCCCGTTCCGCTCTGCAACACCGGCAAACGGAGGAAGTCAGGGGTGGTGACAGGGGAGGCAGAAAACAGGTTTTACCAGGTATTAATAAAATCCATAAGGAGCAACCAAGGGAAATGAAAAGGGTTCTAGGTTCGTTTCCGATCTCATAAAATTCTGTCAGAAGGGAGAATTCAGAAAGAAATTAAGGATAACATTGGCAAAAACTAGAAGTGGAAAAATTCCTACAGTAACTGTGGCAACCCGTGGCCTAAGCAAAACAGGCCTGCAGATCTTTGGTGCACAGCAGTGTGCATGACCTAGGCAGCTAAATGTTTAACCTGTTGTCTTTTAAGCCAGTGAAGAGCAAAAGGGTAAAGTGACCTTAAAATGTAACTTTATGGGAAGCAGGCAGGAAATGAGAGGCTCTTAGTCCCACAAAAAGAGCAAAATATAATTGTTCAAGTGTTATTCTAGTCCTTCCTGCACCGCCCCCCAGGTCAGAGTGACCTGTTCCTGCATCTGTGCTCCCCCCACACTTAGGAAGATCTTTGTCTTAAACCCTTATAAAAGGCTTTCTGTCCTCTTTGCATTGCTCGGTCGTCTTCCCTGCGAATGCAATGCCTGCTCAGCCTGAGAGAGCCGTCATGACCTCTCCACTTCTCACCCTGTAAGTAAGCCCCAAATAAAAGTTCATGTAGCAGAAAATGCTCGTTGTCTTTAGCCTTGGACTGGCATGGCCCTCATGGGCTACAACAGTAACGAGGCTCGTGTGAATGTGCTCCAGCTTTCCGCTGAGCAGTGGTGATGTACCACGTGCCCCCTCCTGTCCCACAAAGGCGGCCCACCGGGGGAAGAAGCAAACCACAGTCGGAAGGGGCCTTGTAGGAGAACTGAACTTCCTTTCAGAGACGAGGAAACTGACAGCCAAGAGTGAAAACACCCCTCTAAGAGCTTGCTGCCAGCAGTGGCAGCTGGGCCTGCGTCTGGGACATGGTTGCTTCATCAAAGATAGTCAGTGATTGCACAGAAAAACGACTGTGGACAAGAAATGTATATCACTGGCTTCTGTTTTTGTAGTTATTATTTCAAACAGTAGGCCTGGGAAAATAATTTCCACGCCTTCCCTGCATAACATCTTACTTTAACCTAAACCAGCATCCCTTTCTGTGGTTTATGACAGGCTGGTGTACACTCAGCACCCTACGAGAACAGATGCTCTGTTTCTTCTTAAGTTTTCTATTAGAAGTGCGCACAGGAAAGAGTACAATGAACCCCCAAATCTAACAGTCATCTGGAGTCGTCGAGTGCTCTTTTGAAAAGAAGTAAATACAGCGTTGACTCACTCAGGGTTTTAGAAGCAGCCTCTCACCGTGCTCCCCGGGGCTGGGGAGAGGGAGTGAGCGCAGACGTGCAGGTACAGCCGCGGCATTTAAACCACGGCCTGGCGTTCCTGGCTCTCCGTACCTGAAAGTGCCCGCCTCCTGGAGCGCATCCAGATCCGACGCCTCCTTCACCACCCACTCCCTCACGCTGTGCAGGCAGTTCTCTTCTTGCTTCTTTAGAAGAACATAGAGGCGTGTCTTGGAGACCCGCAGGAAAGAAGCTGTGGAAAGGCAGAGCAGACGCCCACTCAGCAGAGCCCCCAGGTGCTCCGCCAGAGGCTCTGCCAGGCCCTTCTGACCCCCCACCCATAAAGGGGGCTTCCTTTCCTTTGGCTGGTCCACTGCCAGAGCAAAACTCTGGACACGCTCTCAGACCCCCAGTGCCAGCTGCTTCCGTGAGCCACGCCAGGCTGCCCAGCTTTCCTGGGAATGATTCTTTCTGCGGAAGACAAGCCCACAGTGGGGCGCAGGCAAGAAGTGGGAAGGGAGCAGCCATACCTTTGAATTCGTCATCTTCGCTCAAGAGACTGAGAAGAATGGTGACTCGCTGCATATTGCGTGTAAAACTCTCGTTCTGATCCCTGAGCATCCCCACGGCGCTTTGGATGCAGCTTCTCAGGAGGCTGGTGGTGTCCAGGATCGGCACCTGGGGGTGCAGACAATCAGGTCTTCCATGGCTGCCGTTTCCGGGATGGGTGAAAGCTAAAGCTCTGCTCACGGAGGAGGTGGTCTGAAGGTGAGCAGATGGGCAGCAAGGGCCCTTCGCACGGCCCCTGCACGGCCACCAGCCGGTCCCTGTGCTTCTGCCCACGCCCCTGGGTCCAGCTGCTCACAGGTGGGGACTCAGCCAGAGAATAAGGACAGAGCAAAACTAACCAAGGATTTCATGAGACAGCGAATGCCGAACTGCCTCCTAACAGTTGGCCTACGCTTCGAGAGCAGAGGGGTAAAAAGATATTGAGCCAACGACTGTGCAGGCTATGCCTCTAACTCCTAATGGAAAAGCGTAAAGATACAGCTCCAAAGTGCTACCCAAAGAACGACAACTTACATCCCTTCTTCCCGCTTCAGAGCTTTCCTTTTCCGCCTCCTGAGAATCTTCAGTCTCCATCTCCACGACCGCCACGTCCCCTGGTTGGTTCGTTTCCATCCCTGTCTCCTCACTGTCGTCTTCTGCCTCGGCCTCACCTCTCTCGACTGCAACAGAAGGAAAAACAACGGCATCACTGTCCGGAAAACGAGCGTGGCGGCACGAGCAATGCTTTCTGTGTTTATGCTCTGGCGGAGGCTTTCCCTGGTTCCAGGCCCAGTGGGGCTGCCCCATCTGTGCTGCCACATGGGTCACCCTCGCGCTCACCCACTCGCCACGCTTCATCCACCACGCTCCCAGGCTCTGACGGCGGGTGCAGGAACCCAGGCACCGGCACCCAACAGATTCTAGAGGATCTTGCTCACACAGCCTTGGACGGTGCCCCATGGAGACGTGACCCTCTGCCTCGGGAAGGCCCTCGGGAAGCGGGACAGGGTGCTCTCTGGCCGGTCATCAGCCAGTGCAGCCAAGGTGTAGGGTCGGGGCTGGGATCTGAAGGCAACCGAAGCACGGGGCCAGGCCCTAGCCCCCACCATGCACCGCGGCCCATCTGGGGTCCTCTCCGGCACTTCTACCGTCCCGCACCCCCAAAGGCTGGAACTCATGACTCACCCTCAGCTCTGTCTTCCGGCATGAAGAGCTGGCTGATGGAGACGCACTGCAGTTTGGTCACGTCCGAGGCCATGACCGTGGACCTCCGGAGGTCATCGATGTGCACAGACCACCACAGTCCTGCGGGGCAAGGACCCAGAACCTTCTCATGTCCTTTCTGATCTTTCTGTCAGCCCTTAACAGGGATGCTACATGCCCTGATGCTTAACAAATCTCTGCTGAACCCTTGAAAATATCCAAGGGGAAACCACCTGACCCATTATATATGTTCCCATGAATAGCTTTAACATAAAAATCAATTTTAAGAATGAAACATAGACTTGGGAAACATATCTGAACAAGGTTTGTGATTCTTTTGGCATATTTGTTCTTATATTTGCTGTGTCACAATTAATAAAGGAATGTAAGCACTGGCAAGGTTTGACTTTCATTATTATTTCTGTAAAATTAATTATTAATTATTATTTCTATAAAATTAATTAGGGTAAACTGTTATGTTCCTATTTCTAGAACACAGATTTTCTTACAGAAAAAACATTTGGGGAACCCTTTCTAAAAAAGTAAAAAGAGAGAGACAGATTTTAAGTTAGCATCCCTGCCCCGAAACATCAATGTATTAATACCCTCCTAATAGTGTTAGATAGGGATATTGTCTCTGCATAATCCATAAAATTAAAGGTGATGAAACAGAGAGTAATCAAGCATCTACCTACAAGTTCAAGGAAACGTTGTACATTGTGGCATTGTGCCGGTTTGAATGTATTGTGTCCCCCAAATGCCATTATATTTGTAGTTTTGTGGGGCAGAAATTTTGGTGCTGGTTGGATTTGCTTGGAGTGTGCCCCACCCAGCTGTCGGTGATAATTTTGATGAGATGTTCCCATGGAGGCGTGGCCCCGCCCATTCAGGGTGGGCCTTGATCGGTGGAGCCATATAAATGAGCTGACTCAAAGAGGAAAGGAGTGCAGCTGGGAGTGATGTTTTGAAGAGGAGCAAGCTTGCTAGAGAGGAACGTCCTGGGAGAAAGCCGTTTTGAGGCCGGAGCTTTGGAGCAGATGCCAGCTGCCTTCCAAGCTAGCAGAGGTTTTCCAGACACCATTGGCCATCCTCCGGTGAAAGTACCCGATTGCTGAGGTGTTACCTTGGATGCTTTGTGGCCTTAAGACTGTAACTGTGTAGTGAAATAAACCCCCGTTTTATGAAAGCCTATCCATCTCTGGTGTTTTGCATTCTGCAGCATTAGCAAACTAGGACAGGCATCAAGTCCAAAAATGAGTGTTTTTGTGCAGTAATCAGTGGTAAGAAATAAACTGCATCAAAAAGAATATTGTTGCAACTAGCACTAATAACTTAATTTTAGACTTGTACAACAGAGGACCAAATTGGAAAGAACTCAAATATTATTTAACTACATGTATTCACTAATATGTCAGTCCTACCTCCGTGGAATCCTACGTAGGACGTTTCACTCCCCATCCGCGACAGTTTTGTGATGAAATAGACTAGGATACGGTCCTTATTTTCTTGCACCGTGTTGATTTCATTTAGAGCAGAATACCTATTTAGAAAACAAACAAGCACACAAACAAAACCAAAGTTGAGAGACGGCTGAAGGGAAGCCTAGCAGCTGTCAGTTCAACCTCATGCTCTCACGTGTTTTTTAGCTTTAAATGAATTTCACGCCCCGTGATCTCAGTCTCGTCTATTGGAGAGAGTAGAAGTTCTCTTAGAGAAGGCATCTTCCCATCCGTTCACGAGTGCCTCTCCTTTATTGAAGAGAGTCTCTGCGTTCCGAGCCCTGATGGGCTTGCCCTGGTGTTACGGAGGGTGAGGCCAGCAGAACTTTCCATTTCAAGAAGAGTTCTGGGAGCAATGTGATTTCCCTCAGATGGTCAATGACCAAAGTCAACTCCCCACCAGGATCTAATGCGGGTATGAAATGAAATACAGCCTCCAATGCTTTACGAGGTCCAGAAGTCATTTAGCTTTTGGTAATAAGGGGACATAGTTCTTCGAGTACCAGATTTCCCCTGCACACACTATAAGAACGTCCAAAAAGATACAAAGACAGAATTGAAGTATTGTCGTTGTCCCTGAACATACAATAAATGCAAAGTTCATCCTTCAAACTGACAATTACCATAACATGTTTCTAAACACATGCTTCAAGGATCTTCTTTTATATCCTATTAATATAATTTTATATCCTTTTATGTTCTAGAATATTTTACTATTTTTGTATTGTTATTAGTCTTTTGTCTTTTCAGAAAGTTAAGCTTCTTCTGTTTCTCTAGTCTACGTTTGGGGGATCGAGAAGGAAGAATTTTTCTTATTTTTCTTTCTAGACTTTTATGGCCCTACCTCTATACTATTTGCAGGGAAGAAATTCTTTGGGTGTTCCCGAGCCCCTGAATAAATTCTGAGTTCCATGGGTACTTGGAGAAAAACATGAAAAACTTACTTAGCTGAGGCGATAAGCTGAGCACTGTGGACACCATCTTCAAAATCCGTCTGAATAATGAGGATTTTACACCCAGCTGTGTTAGTTAAGCAGTTTCTGAAAGAAAAAGGAAGTGATCCAGATGAGTTGTCTGTCCTAAGAAAAGGGTAACAAAACTCCCAAAGGGGATGGGACATATAAAGGCTACAGAGGAAAGATGCCCAGGTGGGATTTTTTTCCACACGACGAGTAGACAATCCTGGGGAGAAAGAAAAAACCCACAACAAATTCTTCCGAAGGAGATGGAGAAACAGCAGTTCCAGGGGAGGACGGTTCGGGCAGGTTCTGAGTTGCCGAAGGTAGCGGAGACGAGAGGGACACTTGGAGAATCCACCAGCCAGCCTCCGCGTAGCCACGGGCCCTCACCGTCCATGATCAATGCCGGCACGTGAGCCGGTGATCTGTTCCTATTGGGGCCCCCGGAGGCGGGGGGCAGGTGAGCGACACTCACCGGACTTCTCTGAGAAACGAGTACTCCGTGTCAAACTGCTGCAGGCTCAGGACGGTGGGTCTCCCAGCCCAGCCCGCTAACTCGGCTTCCAAAAGTTCGCAGTCATGACTGGTTAGCAGCCTGGAGAAGGTGGTGATCTGCCAAGTTAGGAAACGCAAATGAGTTGATCAGATTCAAGTTCAAGGTTGCCCGCCTGCTGGGTTTAGAGCCTCGAAACAGAAAGATACCCAGCAAATCCCTCCTGCAGGTTCGGCACTGTGCGACCAGCACACCGACAGTGAGGAATCACACCCCAAGGAGTGTCAAACCAAGGCAGAGCTGAGGCGAGAACCTTGGGGGTCAACAGGGAACGAGGAGAAGACCCCCTGCCCAACATGCCCTAGTCTCCTCCCTGGACCCCATGTCTCCTCTCTGCATGAAACTCCTCCGATCCTGGGGGCTGAGCACGATGCCGTCTCTTCCTTGGAATCCTGCTTCAGACCTTGGGATGGAGCTAGCCCCTGGCCTCCCACAGCTCCATCAGCGAATCCCCCCACCACTGGATCCTGGTGCAAAACATAACACTCCTCGAGGGCTTGGTCTCGAATCACCATCTCCGGGCCTGACCCTAACACTGAGCTCCAGCTTCCCACATCCAACCACGTGACTGTCTACTTGGACGTTACAGGCCATCAGCACCGATCCCATGGGATTCCCCATCGCCTGCCCCAAACTTGTCGCTCGTTCCTAGACCCCCACCGGGATTACTAAGACCTCCAGCCACCCAAGGAGACTCCAAACAGCCACCTGTGAACTCCTCCATCTCCCACGGCCCCTACATGGAATCTGCTATCAAGCTCTGCCAATCTGCGTCCCATGTTTCAACTCCATCTCCACCTCTCCTCCACCTCATCTGTCACAGCCGTCTCCCTCCTGGTCCAACCTTTCTTCTCTCTCCCAGGTGGGGGCACGCAACTGGGAGGCACCTCTCTCCACCACGCACGTGTGCAACAAAGACAAAGCTCCCGGGGCAGCTGAGCAGGCCTCCCAAGGAGGCTCTCAACTAAGCCCCAGTCCCTTCCCTTGGCACTCGCAAACTGGGTGGCCTCCTTCTAGCCTCCCACACCTTCTCAAACACCCTGCACGACTCAGCTCCAGGGTCGCTGCCTAAGGAAAACCTCAGCCGACCTTTCACCCATACTGCACTGCTCTTCCTTGCTTCTGCGCAGAACATTTATCACATGCTGCGCGTTCATGACACTCTAATGACCAAGGACAAGAGCTGTGCGGGGTCCTTCCATATCCTCAACACCCTCAGCTCCGTACTTGAGTGTGTTTCTGTGCTTGTCGAAGCGAATGGTGGATAAGGCACTACAGTCAGCAGAGAGCAACACACAAAAGCCGGCACCCAACGCTCAGTTAAACTGAGTTTGTATAAATAACCCAGACCCCCTCACGCTTCACGTGGAGGGGAGCCAACCACTGCGATCGCTGTACGCTGATGTGAAAAGAATTTCTGATACTAGGGAGGCAAGGAATCTCAGGCAGAGGAGGATAAGGATAAAATTGTAGAAAGATAACTACCTCCGTGAAGACAGCATGGCATTCCAGATCCGTCACGTGAACGTGAGCCAGAAGGAAATCCGCGAAGGAATTATGCTGCTGCTTGTAAAAGTATTCCCGGGCCAGCACCTGTGCAGCAAACAAGCCCAGTGCGGACGCGCTCAGCCGGACCACCGCGTCGGGGGTGGCACAGTCCAGCAGCAGCAGCTTGGCCTCATCGGACACCTGCCGGTAAAGTTCGTCTGTCAAGTCCCCGGGACCGAGCCTCTCTGTGACCTGCAGCACCGCCGAGGCGCACGAGGCCGAGTGGTAGCCGATGAAGACGTCAGAGGGGCTGTACTTGTGTTTGGCCTTCGCATTGACGAATTTCTCCACCCACGTCTTCAGTTCTTCCACGATGTTCTTCTGCCATTTCTCCAAGACAGTGTTGATATCCAGATAGTGCTTCTCCAGACGATTGATGAGGGGGATGGGAAAATGTCTATACACAACTTCCTTCTCTTCGATGACTATCAGGCGGAAGTCCGGGTGGACCCGACACTTGACACGGTGGGTCCCCAGGCCGAGGTCCACGTACTTCTGGCCCCCCAGGTAGACGTAGTACTGGTTGAGGGCGTCATACAGGCTCTCGTAGAGGTTTTGCAAATTCAGGAGGACTGCCATCTTGCCCGTTTCCATGCAGATCTTCACTCTGTTGATGTTTCTGCAGATCTGGGTGTACTCTTGGTCCTTGGGGAAACTGGAACCAAAAATAATCTCCGGCTGCTGGTCCCCAGTGAAGAACGTCTGTTGGAGAATCTGCAGGGCCATGTAGTTCTTAGTCAGCACGAGTAAGTAGCGGCACTCGGCATCTTCCAGCTCTCGACCCAGCGCATTTTGGTGATCGCCATAAATGTTCTGCTTGATCAACTGGATGGTGCTGACTTCTGCAGAGCACTTTGCCTCAGGCAAGTTGACTGTAAAAATTTCCAGCGGGGAGATGTCATCTTTGCCACTGAAGTTCCGAAGGACGGCCTGTGCAATCTCTTGCGGGGAAGGCTTCTTATTGGAAGCCTTTGCCTTGGCAAAGACCATTTTGATGAGGCTATAGTAGTCACGGAGACCAAAGAATTCTTTGTCTTGGCTCTTACAAACGGTCTCATAGGCTTTGGCAAAGGAAGCAAAGTATCCTTGGATCCTGTCTTTCACGAGGGTGTCTGAAGAGCAAATCCCTCGGGCACTCTCGATGAGCTCTTTCTCATTGGGACTGCCACGTGACACAAAGATACCCCTGTTCATCTTGGCCGGGTCCAGGGCCCAGTTGGAAATGCCGATGAAGCCGACTTTTTTATGGGGGGCAGGATCGTCGTCTATGCAGCCGTCTTCCAGCAGGGGGTGCAGGGTCTTCAGGGGCATTTTGGGAGAGTCTTCTGCCAGCCCCACCTCATCTAACACCACCACGGAGACGTACTGCTGCAGGTCCTTGCCCTGCTGAAAGCGGGCGCACTGCCTGAACGTGCCGATGATCCCCTGGGGCGTGGAGTGCGGGCTGCACTGGAACGAGACCAGGTGGACCTGCTTCAGTTTCCTGAAGAGATCCGAGTAAGCGGACTGGCCTTGCATGGCATCTGCCACGATGGTCTTGGCGAGAGATTTGGAGCTACCGGGCTTTCCCACCAGGAAGAGCGGAATCTTAAGCTCAATGCAGATAACCATCATGAAGACGTTCTCCTTCAGGGCCAAGTTCTTGGCGATGGTTTTCCTCAGAGGCACACCATTCAGAAAAAGATCCTGTGCGTGAGCTATCTCATCCAGAACAAACTTGCTGTTGTTATATGGTTCTGGAAAAAACCTGCAGACAGCTTCCCAGTAGGGCTCTTTCTTTTCTAGAGAGGCGTGATAACAGACCCCGAGAGCCAGCACCAGGGACCAGAGGACAGGGCGTCTCTCAAAGCTGTTTTTGCTGACATTTGACTTGGAGAGAAAGAATTCCAGCTCCGACAAGAGCATCCCACTGTGGTCGTAAAACCATTTGAAAACCTTCACACAGCGCTCCACGTCCCTAAGGCTGACGAAACTGCACTCATTTTCCCTTTTTCTCATGAAACCCTGAGAGGCAGACAGCACTTCTGTGATCAGACAAGTCTCATTCTGATCGATCTTGATGGAGTCAACCAGTCTCTGGACAATCTGCTGAATATAGAGCTTTTCGGCAACGTCGTTCAGTTGTCCGAAGTCCCACACCAGAGGAATCAGGCTCGGAGGCAGGGCATGGACTCGGTAGACCAGCTGCCTCAGGGGGATGGAGCCGAGCTTGTCCGCCGTCTCCTCCGCGCTTACTCTGTACCCTAAACCAGCCGACTCCAAACGGCAGATCATCTCCTCAGAGTGCTTGCGGTAAGGGTTGCAGGCTGCTATGATGTGCAAACCAGAGATCTCAGCTAGGGGCTCCCCATCCACTGTGCCATCACACAGAACCTCTTTGATACAGCTCACGGCGTCTGTGGTGTTGGCTTCGTCAAAGAACAGGGTGGTGTCAAACTGATGCTCGCTCTTATTGGAGATGGCGACCCATTCGGCCTCCCTGACTTTGGAGTAGATCATGTCTGCAGTGGTCCCTCCGTGGACCTTGACCAGCTTCATGGTTTCGGCATCGACACCGCCACGCTGCAGGTCGCTAAGGAATCTAATGAGCCTGGTTTTCCCACAGCCGGTTTCTCCCATGATGATAACGGGAATCCCACACCGGAACCGCATCTCGATGGCCAGGAGCTTAAGCATATTGTCTGTCGTCAGCTCATATGTTTCATCGGGGTCAATGGCCCATTGAATTCCCAAAACGAGGCAGAGTTTCTCAAGCTTCTCGTGTCTGGGCAGCTTGTCAAAGTCAACGTTGAAGGGCACCCTCTGAAGCAGGAGCCCCTGGTACAAGTCCATCGTCATGACGTCCTTCTTGATGACCCTCCCGGTCAAGTGGTTGATGGCGTCAACACCGCCGTTCTGATTGGGCTGGAAATGGAAGCCAATGAACGTCATGGACACGTGGTCACTGTTGAAGAAAACGTACGGGTGAGGCTCTGACTCCCATCTCTTCCGGAGAGAGAAAGGAGCTAGATCTTCTTCACTCACTCCTTTCATGGAGACTTGGTGCTGCCCTGGGCTTTGGTCGGAAATGTCAAGTGTGGGTGTGGCGAAGTCTCTTGCCATAAAGATCATGAAGGTAACCACAAAGTTCTTGAAGCCCTGCAGCGTGTCTCCAACGAAATCAGGATTACAGAAGAGAGAGTCCTCACAATCTTTGAGCTGATAATTCAGGAACCGAGCAAAGTTCTGAAGCTCTGACCAGGACGGGTTTATCACCCCGCAGTAGAACAAGAGATGTTGGAGACACTCTGCTGGGGTGTCTTCGACAGAGCCCTGCTGGTATTGAAACTTGTCCAGGTTTTGGTTCTGGTGGAATCGTTTTAAATACTGGTAGGGTCTTTGGAAAGTTTCGCTGCAGAACTCGCTGTGATCCATTCCTGGCTCTTCCTGGTTTGATGCAGGATGCAGATCCATGTTTATCACTTCTTTGGGAGGCCTGCACATGACTTTTGGGAAGACATCAAGAAAACTGAACTGCGGGGCACGTGCACCCTGGAAAGGAGACACATGATTAAAATGGTTATGACTAATTTCCTTCTAAAAAGTGCTTTTGCATTTTAAACTTCCATGTGGTCCATGGATCTTTACGAACAATTACTTAATATATGCAGCTTTCTATAGGCTCCTTTTTGCACAGGTCATATCTTTCACACCTTAAGGTGTTGTGGAAGCTCAATTGTGGCAGCTGCCTTTCCAATCAGGAAATTACTTTCTAACCCAATTTTCTGAAATGACATCTCCCCATTAAGCATACATGAACAGGTGTGTGTGTGTGAGTATAAAACTCCCTCTTGTTAAGATATTTATATGACAAAGGTCTCCTCCACACCTCGGCTTGCACTAAATAAAACAGTACTTCTCTTAGCAAACAAATTTACTCATTCAGAGTGAGGCTGGGATTTAGCCTGGATATAGAGCATGAATTCCAAAGCAAACAAACGAAAAAAGACTATATGCTAGTTAACAGAAGAGTATTATCAAACATGATTAAACAATAAGTTTAAAGTTTGATTTTTCTTTACTAAGACACTGCGCTTAGCTGTTTCACTAAGGCAAAAGTGGGGAATCAAAACTTACCACTCCACCGTGCTTCACTGCGCTACACCACACTGCACTCCACTGCACTGCACTCCACCTCTTCTACTGCACTACACTGCATTGTACTCCACCCCACTCCACTGCACTACACTCCATTCCACTGTACTGCACTGCACTTCACTCCACTGCATTGTACTCCACCCCACTCCACTGCACTCTACTCCATCCCACTGTACTGCACTGTACTCCACTGCATTGCACTGCACTCCACTACGCTTCACTCCACTGCATTGTACTCCACCCCACTCCACTCCACCCCACTGTACTGCACTGCATTGTATTCTACCCAACTGTACTCCACTGCGCTTCACTCCACTGCATTGTACTCCACCCCACTCCACACCATCCCACTGTACTGCACTGCACTCCACTGCATTGCACTGCACTCCACTGCGCTTCACTCCACTGCATTGTACTCCAGCCAACCCCACTCCACTGCACTCCATCCCACTGTACTGCATTGTACTCCACCCCACTGCACTCCACTGTGCTTCACTCCATTGCACTCCACTGCATTGTACTCTACCCCACTGTACTCCACTGCACTTCACTCCACTGCACTCCACCACACTGCACTCCAATAAGACCTGAAGGAATTAAAAATCCCTCACGCACCCACATGAACAATGCTCTGTAATACACACCAGCTTTGAAGACTTCTTTGGCAGTACTGCATTCTCTTCCAGGATTTCAACAATATATAAATGACACCGATTCCGAAGCCACATTTTCCCATTTATATCCATTAAGTATTGTAAAATTAGGAGTTTGAAGAGAAATCCCAAAATTCCGGTCTGTACCTAAAGACAGAATCACATGGGTTTTTAAATATCGACACAACATGGGGACCAGTTCTCCCAACCCGAAGGGCCCTTGTGTTTTGTTCCCTGAGAACGAGACTGAACGCTCATGCACAGAGAAGGAAGAGATTCCGGACACTGGGGAGGAGGGGTCAGGCCGTGGGCACCGTGGTCCACCGCTCTGTCACTCCAGACACTTACGGAAGAGGTCACATCGAAGTGGAAGATCACGGGCGTCCCCCGGTACTTGGCGTCCAGGAAAGGCAGGAGGGAGCCCAGGACTTTGTTTTCATCCACCTGAGGGTCGATCAGTCGAATAATCTTCAGAGGCACTTCTTTCCCACCACACTTCATTTTCAATTCTTGATGCAGTCTCTTCACGTAGAGAGATTTTCCTGAAATGTCAAAATATGGAAAGGAAATTAGGTCCATGGCTTTGGCCAAAGAGTCAGGGAATCTGGACAGAAGGACCAGAGTCGTTCTCTTGCTGTAAACATCGAGACGGTGCATGCAACCTGACGCCAGACTAAAGAAGGCACTTTTGAAGCCTCCAATTTCCCAGCTGTTACCCACCCAGAATCTTTGCCGAGGCAGCGAGTGAAGCAGAATTCAAATAACGGCAGCAAAAGTAACCTTGGGGGCAGGGGAAGGAGCAACTTTTCTCCCAACAGAACAGACTATTGCTACTGGAATAAAGACCATAGCGACAGAAATGGCTATTTCTTTTCAAGGCTTCGGCGCCGTTCCCAGACAGGGTAACTCTTCACTGAGAGCGAGAGTCGGGCTAGGAAACGAGATAGGGCGTGAAGGAAAGGCCAGGAGGCGTCAGGGTCTTCTCAAGACGGAAGAGTAATCCCCACTCCTGCTCTCACCACCCACATCAACCCCAAAGAGGCCAAAGGAGTGAACAAAAAGAACAAAAAAGAGCAGCCGTAACATGCAAAGATGCTAGCTCAGAGGGGGGCAGCAGTGGGCACACAGGGGCTGCCCAATTCTGGGAAGCAGGTGAGAAACGGGGTCCCGTTCTGGCACAGGCCCCGGCTGGCAACTTAAGGCGAGTCAAGCTCCCCGCTGCTGGATGGGGAAGGGTGGTCAGGAGGTCCTGGGGGAAGTGGGGTCTCTGCAGCCCCCCAGCCCTCCTTACCAACACCGGCTCTCTCCGACGTCACGATCCCGACACACATCCGGTCCCTGAACACAGCCGCGGCTGACGGGATCTGCTCTGGGACCTGGAAATGGCTCTCCAGGTAGTTCTGGGTGGCCTTGAGCGATGCCTGGGGGGTAACAAGCACCTTGAACTGGCTGAAGGCCGAGGGCAGGTAGCAGTGCTCCCGCTCGCTGTCGCACAGCACCACCAGCTGGTAGTCCTCCAGGTGCGGCTGCAGGCACAGGCTCTGGAAGAGGGCCTCAGCCCGGCAGCCCACGTCGTAGCTCAGCTGGTCGGCGAACAGCAGGCTGTAGACCTTGCGCCCCCGGGAGCCCGGCGTGAGGCAGCGGCGCAGGAGCAGAGCCACCTCTTCGAAGGTGGTGGCGGGGGTGCAGAGCAGCACCTCGTCGTAGGTGGGCAGGGGCTGGCCCGGGGCCTGCATGTAGACGGCCAGGGCGGCGGGCAGCACCTCGGCGCAGCTGCAGACCACGAGGTTGGGCTGGCCGGCCTGCAGGCCTCTGGGGAGCCGCCGCTCCACGGGAGGCCCGCCCATGGCGGACAGGCGCGCCAGGCAGCGGCCGAGGGCATCCAGGTCTAAGCAGGCGGGCAGGAAGGCACCCAGGCACGCCATCGACTGCTCCATGACCACTCTCAGCTTGTCCACCAGGCTGGACTCGGCGAAGAGCATCAGCGGCAGCTCTTCCGCCATCATCGTCTGCCGGTGCTGGGCGGCCTCACTTCCGGGCTCCCTGCGGGCCGCCAGGACCTCGCATGGGGTGCAGGTGCCCTTGATGAAGGAGAGCATCGCCAGGGCTGCCTCGCTGGGGTCCGGCTTCTTGAGCTCCGTGCTCAGGTAGACCAGCTGCTCGGCGGTGTAGAAGTTGAGGTGGAAGTGCTCCATCCGCTTCTGCGTCACGAATCGCTCCCAGTGCTCCAGGAAGTGCTCCATCTGCCGGCAGAGGGCCTCCAGCAGCGGGGCCACTGGCCCACTGCCCTGCAACTGGCCCACCAGCCCCAAAGCGAAGTCCATGCGGACGGACACGCCCCTCCTGGGGGAGCAGTACACCCCCGCCGACCAGGTCCGGAACAGCATGTTCCCGGCCGAGTAAAGGTTGAAGAAGCACTGGACGAGCCTCTGCACGCTGGAAAACACCTGTGGGAAAGGGAACCAGAAGGGGCCGTTACAGAGCCGGACTGGGGGGGGCGAAGGGTCTAGAATAATAAAGCGGGGTTTTAATTCAAAGGACTGGGCTCATTTCTTTCTACCAGTTCACTGCGTGACCTGGAGCAGACGACATCTATCAATAAAGGCCTTCCCCCCTCATTTATATAATCGGCCTCAGAAGTGGGCTCTCTAGCAGGAATAAGTTGTAAAGATAAAGGATATCGTTTGTAAAGTCCAAATGAACTTGAAAGAAATAAAACCATAAAAATCAATAAAATATTAAAATCAAGAGACTGTGACATACACCAATATGCCTATCTCCATAGGGTGACTTTTGATTTTGAAGAAGGTCGGCATCTAAATCTTTAGGTATTTTGGACTCTTGGTAATTTAGAGTAAGTGAAGCAAGTTAAGTTTCTTTCTAAGCACCGCTCATTGGGTTATCTCCTTTACAACGTCAAAGACAATTCATTCTATGGATCTTAAGAAGCTCCCAGGGGCTGTCACACCTTCAACTTCTGTCAATTCATCAGGAATTTGCAGGCCCCGCATGCTGCAAGCGCACTAGCTCGACACTCTGGCAATTTAACCGTGGAGCGAGTCTTCTCAATTAAATTCAAACGCAAACCATTTTTAGCTTCCCAAGCAACCCCACAGGGTGAGCTTAAAACACCTAGCTTGGCTTCCAGCACAATTACAAATTCTTACCACAGAAAATTTCTCCACTTCAACATGGCTCTGCTCTTTCTTGCCAGACATCAGCATCAACTTGTTCAAAAGCTCTTTCAACTCTTCTAAAGAATACTCGCGTGCTTCCTCGCGGTCGCCGCGACACTCAGGGAGCAGCAAACGAACAACCGTGTCTCGGCAGATCTGTGAAGGATGTCGCGTTTAGACGCTGCTTTCCGGCAGGCCCAGACCCCCCACTGGCAGCTGCTGTCGGTGTCCCGACAGCCCTGCCCGGGCGCGGGGCGGCTCACCTTCTGGCCGTCTTCGGGGGCCTTGATGACATAGATGCCTTTGTTGTTGATGGCCGTGGCCAGTGACAGGGACGAGAGCTCCACGGACCCATGACTCTCCTTCACCGTCTTTAGCCACTCCAAGTTCCTGGCAGAATCACTCTGTTGGGACAAAAGGAGAGGAAGTAGCCATGGTGCCCGTGACCTTCTCATCCTCCTGCAGCACTGCCTCCACCCTCTCTAGGTGAGCTCCCACACACCCTTCTCCCAGGGTCACCTCTGCCAGCCCCTCGGGGGAGGCCTCCACACCCTGTACCCCAGTGGCGTCAGGTGCCTCTCCGCCGTGCTCACTTCACTCGGCTCAGCCCCCCAGCACCCTGCGTTGCCACGTTTGTAGGAGGCTGGCTGCCCGTCCAGGGCACAGGCTGGCAGGCGCAAGGCGCACAGCTCATATTCCCAGCTAAACAGAGGAGGTGGGCAGGCCCACACCCTGCTCTCCTTTTGAGGCCACTGTTTGCCTGTCCCCGGCACAGCGAACCCTCCAGGGGGTGATGCTGGAGATGACAGGGCTGTGGAACGTCTTAATGCCCTTCCAGGGTCCCCTGGTGTCATCACGAGAAACAAAGGAAAAACCGCAACGGCGGCTGTCGTTCGGCCTTGAGCATCTACAGCCCCACCTGTTCATTCCATTTCTCCCTTCCTCTCTCACCCCATATATAACCCAGGTGCCCTGGCGCGGGCTCAGCTTTCTGACAAGCTCCCCGGGCATGTTACATGGTAGATGTCTACTACACTTCCTTCAGCTCAAGGGTTTATTTTTTTCCGATAAAAAAAATTAACATACATGAATGGTAGAAAACACCAAAAAGTATACAGAATAAAAAATAATTGCTACCATCTAGAGAAAACCAGTAGTCACATTTTAGCATATTTCCTTTTGACCTTTCTTTTCCATGTTTCGTGTGGCAGATGAAATCCTGAATCCTGATTTTTAGCATAACAAGAGTGAGAACAAACTTCCACATAGAAAGAACTGTTTTTAAACAGCATGTCAAAATGGCTGCATAAAACCCCACCCCACGGGGGTGCCAGCATTTGACAATCATCCCCTTGACATTCTAAATGATGCTTTATGTAACTGACCTACTTTGGGGCCAGAAGGAAGACTTACCAGTTTCTTGGGCAGGTTCTGGTCGTTTTCCAGAGCGTTCCACAGTTCCTTCAGGTGTACCATGAACTCGTCGAAACCTGCCCTGGCGTCCAGCTTGTACAGCAGCGGCGCGTAGCCCTGCACGGCGTCATGGAAGCAAGCGACCCGGTCCACGTCTATGTCGTTCTCCCCCGCCGAGATGGAGGCCAGGTCCACAAACACCTTCAGCTCATTGATGTCTCGAGAGGAGAAGAGGCAAGGTTAGTGTGGGGCCTCCATGGTGACACGAGGCTGACGTCTCGGGCAATAGTCACACCACGTCCCAGGCGCCACCCAGGCTCCTGAAGAGCTGATTTCACTTAGTCCACACAAGAGCCCCATTTTGTACAAAAAGAAACTGAGGCTCGCACAGCAAATAATATGCTGACAGTTATCTGTTTAAAAAACCAAACCCTGAGATGCATTCTCGATGTTCTTTTTGGGCTAAGCCATGACCCAGAGTGGACAGAGCCCATTACCGAAAGCAGGGAGGCTTCTGGTGAGAGACGGAGCCAGTGTAGCCTCGGAGGCAGCGGGTGGCAGCCCCTCGAACGCACCATTGCACACCAGTGCTACCCTCTTCCCTTCCTCTCCTGCTGCCCTCTCTGAGTTACCTTCGACAGGGTCCCTAAGTCCCTAAAGAGCTAAAAAGGCTGCAGAGCCCTAGACTGCAAAAGAAATGCAATGAGGACCTTGAAGTAAAATCTCCCTGTGGGCAAGAGCTTTTCTCTAGTCAAAATCGACAGGAGGAAAAGCCAAAGGGAGCCAGATTTTAAAGACACTGCTCCCCACTGAAAAAACAAGTGGCAGAGGAAATCGGTTTCACACTGGAACATGAGAAGTATTGTCCTGATAGAGACTCTGCCTACAATAAATGAACCACACTCTACACACGTGCTTAAAGAACACAGATGCCAACTTCGCGTCCTTCACACAGCACCCGGCTAAGGGAAGGGAGCTGCTGAAAGTTCACCTGCCCTCCACCCCCAGGACCCATCTGGAAACCCTCTCCAGACCCCAGCTGGCTCCTCACATCGTTAATTTTACCTGCAAGAGCCTCCCGCACCCAGCTGAGGAACTCCCTCCTCAGGGACAGCTCCATCAGGCACTGGTGCCGGGTCTCGCTGATGTCCTGGAGCAGCCTCCTGGCCTGGATGAGCTGCTGGCTGATCTGCTTCAGTTTTTCATGGCGAAAGGAGGTGAGGGCTTCCGTCTGCAAGGCAGGGATTCACTGTGGCCCGGACAGCAACGCCGGCTGCCCGTCGGCTCCCGCCCTCCCTGAACCACGGGCACGGGCAAACAGAAGCAGCGCATTCTCGAATTGGACAAGGGTCGGGACTTGTAAACAGAATCTTCATGGCTTTTTTCCCTTTCCCTGATCAATAACTCCTGCTCTTCTGTACCGACACTCTCCTGAGCATTTTACATGGATTTTAAAATCAAACCCTCACAGTCACCCTGCCAGGTACGTGTTGTCACTTTTCCCATTTTAGAGATCAAGAGCTCAGAGCTGTGACTTACTCTAGACTATGCGGATGGGATTTAGGCCTCAGCGTGCAACACACCGAATTTTGTGCTCTTAAGTGTTATCACACCTCACTGTACTATAAGTATAGGATGACTGGATGCCCACCTGGAAAACCAGAGAGCAAATACTTGCTCCTTCAATTGAACAGAAACAATTTATCACTTAGCCTCTCCTGTCTAGAACTGGGAGATGTGGTTGGATTGCCTGCAAAATAAATTCCATTTTTTCTTCTACAACCCAAGGGAATCAGATCACTCTTTAAAAATATTGGACGACTAAAAGAATCATCACCCCATCATAAATTTTTCCTCCTCACGCTGACCCAAGCAAGCTCTCACCGGCCAAGGAGCAGTCATGCTATTTATGACCAAAAGTAAAAATGAAGCCCTTGCATATCCAGGCACGAAGCACAATGCAAATATGATCACTTGAAGGAAGCGACTCAAATCATCTCGTCTGGCTTTTAAAAGCCAGAAAGCTCACAGGCGCCAAGGAGTCCAAGGCAGGAGCCCCCCAAGTCCCTGGCACATAACTTACGAAGTTCAATATCGTGTGAAGGATACTGAAGTCGCCAGTCAGGCCCAAATTCTCCTTGACCTTCAAGATGACCTTGGCCGAGTCAATGGCCTGATGCAGGCAATGGTACTCCTTGATCTGCCTCACTCGCTCCCAGATCCAGTCATTTTGGGAATTACGATCCACGAGGCACATAATTCGGAAGTCGTTGGCAAGGTCGCTGTATTTATTTACAAAGTCTTTGAAGATGACATCGATTTCTGCAAAAGTGATCTCTCCCGACTTCAGATCCTGATAAAGTTCAGCAAACTTCTCGTAACAAGGAAGGTACGAATAATTATACAGGTCTTCAAGGTGAATTGGCTGTCTTTCTGATTCCTCGTCAGGATCGCTCAGCAACTTGGCCGCTTCTTCCCAGAAGACCTGGAAGACGTGGCTGTCCTTGAGCAGGTCCACCTCTGCAGCCATCTTCTGGAGTTGGGGGCTCAGGAGTGTTGTGAATGCCGAGTGTGAGGAGGTGGGCAGCCTCACGGTTGTGGCTTCATTTAATCTTTTACCACCAAGATCTTCTAAATGTTTCTGTTCAATCTCTCCAAAGTCCACTTTCGAAACCATAAAAAGAAAGTCAGAAGTTGAGCCTCTGATCACTGTATTATCTTATTTCACAATGACAATATTTACTGTCCTCACTTTTCTAAAAAATCTGAAGTGAATACAATTTCTGGCACTTTTGCGTTCAGTAGGAATTCGCAGGTCCCTCCCTTCCCCCTTGGGCTCGTTCACTGATTTTGTGATAAAGAGAGCATCGTAACTTCTGGGTAAGTTTGAAGACACACATCTACTTTCACTCCCTCCCCAAATCCCACTATGATGACAGAGAAGAGATTTTTTTTAAAGTCATAAATCTACAAAGATGATAAGAACAGACAGGAGATAGCAGCAAAATTTCAGAAGTTGGAAAGTAAATGACTTCTGAGGCCTGGGAACTTCATGGGGGGAGCTGAGAATCAAGCAGAGCTACAGCACAGAATTCCCTAAAAGCACAGTAATTGGTTGCCCAGGAAACCGGAAACTGGGAGGTGGTGATAAACTAAGGAGGACTGGATTGACAGTCTAAGTGGTTCACTGTGCTGATCCTCACTCCGCCCCCTGGTCTACACAGCTCTCTATATGCCCTTGCAAAACACAGGTGGTTTCTTTTCCAGAGAGGATAAAACAGAGACTTCTCCAAGGAGCAGGTAACAGATACAATAAAGGCATTTTCGGGAACGTACCCTTTCTCAGGAAGCTAACAGGATACATTCTGTGAACTTCAAGGAATAAGACAGAGGAAGACAAAAGATGCAGACAAGAAAGAGAAGAGTACGAGTGCCAACCCAAAGCAGGGACTCAATAAATATATGCACATCAGACGCCGGGAACCCTCCAGTCCTCGTCTTCCCCTTGGCTCCCAGAAACCTAGCAGCCAGGCCCATGCCTTCCAGACCAGAGACTGAAAGTCTTTTCTGGAGAATCTGACCAGTCCAAAGAAAAGACCTAAAGACTCAGACCAAATAAAAGGCCTGGCCGCATCGCTCTGGTTGAAAAGCTGGAATCATTTTATTCAGACTTTTCAGTGAATTCTTTAGTCCCCTCCTTCAGTATAAACAGCCAAAGGAGAATTTCCAGGCATAGGAGGAAAGTTTTTAACACAAAAAATAGATTCCACAACAAACCAAGAGATAAAAGCAACTCAGGGGAAACAGGAAACTGCAAAGAAAAGAAAAGCTCTAAAACAAAAATATCACTAATAATCTCAGTGCAGTAAGATCCTGCAGTCATGAACAAGAAGAGGATAGTATGAAACATTTAACAGAAAGGCTGGATGATCAAGCTGAGGAAATCTCTTAGAAAGAGAAAAAAAAAGATGGAAAATAGGAAAGAAAAATTATGGAAAATTAGGTGACCATTCAAGGAGGGCCGATATCCAATTACTACGAATTCCAGCAAGAGAAAAAGGAGGAGAGAACATAATCAGTGAAATAATTCAAGAGAGTTTCTAGATGGAAAACCCACCTAATTCCCAGCTAAATGGAGGCAGATAGATCCATGCCAATTATTACGGAATTTCAGAATGGTAGGGACCAAAAGATCTCAAGAACTTCCAGAAAGAGAAAAAAATGTCATATTCGAAGGATCAATAATTAGAATTGCATCTGACTTCCCAATGGCACACTGCAGAGACAAAGGAACAGGGCATTCAAAATTCCAAAAGAAAATGATTTCTAATGTATAATTTTCTACCTAGCCAAATTATCAAGCGAGTGTGAGGGTAGACATTTTCAGACATGGAAGGAATCAAGAATTTAACCTCCTGTGCCTTCTTTCTAAGGAAGGTCAGAGAGGGTATGTTCTACCAAAATATGGAAATAAGAAAGAGGAAGCCAAGGTTTACAGGAAATAGATCCAGGACAGAGGGGACAGGATTCCCCGGAAGGGAGGGTCTGGGGTGACAGCCCAGCCATTTGGGGAGATTCCTTCTCACAGATCAAACTGATTGTTTTGAGAGGAAATCCAGACCTTCAAAGAGTGTGTTTGGGATCTATAACTGATCGGGATCATAAATAAGTACATCAGAAACAAAGCACATGAGAAGATAAGAATTATAATTCTAGAGAAACAAATTTTGTGCGAGAAACATAAAGTAATCACAGCTGCTTCAAGGCTCAGTTGTGAACCGTTTCTTTACACAGCTGTGATCATGTAAACTCCAAATAGTTATCCACCTAAAATTATGATATAACTGGGAGCAAGGGGTGGTGGGAAGATTAAAGTGTGTAGGGCACAGATTGTAAAAATAGAGAGATGTAAAATCCTCATCTTCCACAATAGATAATGCTTAAACCTGAAAACAATAAGGTGATACTTGAGCATGTTATTTAGAAATATGGAGGTCAATACCCCCCAAAAAAACCTGTCTAAAAAAAAGTGAAAAAAATAAAAGAAGTGAAATCAATTCCCCCTAGAAGTAAAGAAATGCATGTGCATGTATAACTTCATTGTACTTAAAGCTAAAAAAAGCCTTCTCTCCCAAATAAAGCCCCAGTATTGTCATCAATGTTGATTATATTCTCCTCTAACTCTTCTCTCCTCAGATGCATCACTTTAAGTTCTTAAGAACGCTACCTTTTACCAGGTGTTTCACCTTCTCACACAACTTCAGGAGACTATCAATCTGTCTCTTCTCCTTCTTTAGAGCTTGTAGTTCACAGTCTCTCCAAGTCAGCACTTCCTTCATATCATGTTCTTGCTCCTGGTGCAGAAGATTTTTTCTGTCTGGAAAAAAAAAAACAGAGACGACAGCTCAAGTAGGCCTGTCCTTTCCCACAGCAGCCCACCTCCCCCAGCTCCCTCAGAACAGGTGCCTTCTCCTCCGCCATGAGCAGAGCCAGCGGGGAGGGTTTTCTGAACTCCTTCAATAAGGTGAGCCACATGCACGGCAGCATGGAATAAAACAGACCAAGAACTATTCTTATGCTATTATTATATCACGTTCCCATTATTTTCCTGAGAATTATAAACCTGTCAAGTTACCAGGAAATAAAAGCTACTCACTATAAAAACCAACAAGATCACCCCTTGACTTTAATGCAAACACAGTTATTCCCAACCCCTTGTAACCCTCCTGTATTATGGTGACACTTACTTAATTGCCAGATGTTGAGAAACTGGTCCTTGTGCTTTATGATCAGATCCAGGTGTCTGACTAAAATCGTTCCATCTAGGAGGTAATCAGCAACTTCCCTGATCACAGAGTCAGCAGTGACCATCAACTTCTTGCCCTCTTCCGTAATATTTGCTAATATTTTCTCATCAGATCCTGATCGGGTTAAGAACACAGTTAAAACAGTGGGCACCCCACCTCCTTCCCACCTCATTTCTCTTAGGTGTGGGGATTCCCGATAATCTGCCCAACTTGATTCACTCATGAGATTCAGGTCTTATCCAAATTCATCTCCCAAACAACTTCCTCGTTTGTGAACATGATTCCCCGAATCTGCTGGGAGAACCACATTTTTCAGGTTTTTAAGCCTGTACCTCCTTTTGCTATACTGAATATCTTTCTTAAACTACACGTAGTGTCCTCTGGAGTTCCCTTATGTTGAGAATTCCTGCAGCAGAAGAATGACTTGCCCCAGACATGCACGTCACACCTGCCCAGGTAAAGGCTTCCATCAAAACGGCTTTCAGGGGCATTTTCATAACATTTGGAAACGGTGACATAAAGTTGGCCTTATGTCTGCAACTCGTGGCTATCTTGCAAAACTTGGAATGTGAATTGGGGGATCATGTTAGAGAGCAGAATTTTAAAATCTACATAGTTAAATCACTGGAAGATTTCTCTCCAAGTATTATGAGGGTTGTATAGTCTTATGATAAGCAAGTTTATCTGTGCTATTAAAAACAAGTAAATCACCTATATTCATAAAGCCAAAACCTGGAAGTGACCAAGATGTCCTTCAATAGGTGGATGGATAAACAAACTGACCCTTCCATGCAACGGAATATCACTCAGCCACAGAAAGAAACAAGCTAACAAGCCATGAAAAGACACTGAGGGACCTAAAATGCCTTTTGCTACATGAAAGAAGCCAGTCTGAAAAGGCAACCTGCTGCCTGGTGCCAACCAGCCGACACTGTGGAAAAGGCAAACCGGCAGAGAAAGAGCTGTGGCTGCCGAGGGGTGGAGGGAGGAAGGGAAGACAAAGAGGTGGAGCCCGGGAAATTTGGGGGCCACGAAACTGTTCTGTGTGATACTGTAACAGTGGATACATGACATTTGTCAGAACCCACAGAACTGCACAACTCGGTGAGCTCTGATGTGAACTATGGACTTTGTTAATAATGATTTGTAATATTGGTTCATCATTTGTAACAAAAGTACCACATGAAAGCAAGATGTTAATAACAGGGGGAAATGGGGGGGTATTGGAGCTTTGTACTTTCTGCTCAACTTTTCTGTGAACCTAAAATTGTTCTAAAAATAGTCTATTAATTTAAAAAACCTACACATATACTATTTCCAATCAAGTAGCTTTTAATAATTGATACAGTACTTGCCTAATAATGATCTTATATTTTAGCCCCCAACTGCCTCGCCATGTCAGGAACTTGGCTATTTTTGTCTATCCCAGTTATTCAATGAAACTGAGACTTCGTTTCATCTACCTGGGATTTTCAGTTCACAATCCAGTACATTTACACCAAATCTGAATATAACGACTTGCATATAAACTTGAATATAGAGTTTTAAGGGCCATAAACTTCACCTCTTTTTTGATCACAGAACACTTTGGTATCAGGAAGAGGTGGAAAAGTCAAACAGGATTTAATTTTTTGTAAGGTCAACAGTATCGGGCTGGACATTCTATATTGATTTAAAAATAATAGACCCAGACACACTGGGGTTTGGACTTTAGCTCTTCATACTTATTTTCTTTGAGGTCTTGGGTGAGTACCATTGCAAGCCAAGCTTCAGCTTCCTCATCTAAAAAATGAAGGCCTCACAGAGGGTGTGCCAGCTCAGCTGCTGAGGACAGAGGCATTCAATGAACCGTGGCTGTTACCATTGGTTATTGTTTATAACGCATGACACCCTCAGCCATCCTGGCCCCCTCCAGCCAACCTGCTTCCCTTCCCAAAGTCAGCCCAACAGAACAGGGTCCGGTCCAATGTTCGTCCCCGCCATCCCCGCACGAAGCCAGGGGGCAACAACTCAGGACGTCCCCAGCACATCCCATGAACATACCACAGAATTTGAACAGATGTTTGACATCTGGCCATGTGAGCAGGTGTTTCAACACCTCGTCCAAATCACGCACAAATGCCCCACTGTTGACTGGCCAGGACTTGGTGATCACGGCGGACACCAGCGTGCCGAATTTCCGCAGATCGTAACAGGAGAGCCCATCAAGGACACTGGTCTGGGACTGAAAGACAATCCAGTTTGCCTTTAAACAATAGAAGTATATGACCTACCAACAGCATTTCGGAAATCTATTGTAATTAGTTTTACAAGTCGCCCCTCCCAAATGTAAAATAGTAAAATCCTCAACACTTTTTAGCACATTTCCATGTCCTGTATACTGGTTCTGCTGGCTTAAGTGATTAGCACCAGCGATGTAAAGACACGCAAATACACAGCAACACAACCGACAAAGCACACCTCTTTCCCTGCCGGCTTCCTGCCAATTTCCACATTTTCCCCTGGACTTTCACATCCTGAGAAATACCAAACATAATGTGAGTGAAATAGTAACACAAACTGTATGTTCCTAAACTGTAAACTGCTACAAAGACCACATAGATTTTAATCCTCTTTCTGATTCCCCAGCAAGGAATTTCTCTTCTTTAGGTTCAAATTTTTCACAAAATGCTTCACCTCTGACCAGTACAAAATACAGTTAGGGCTAACTTACAGACAGGGATTCCCTGGTACTTAAAAGGAAAAAAGTAAACCTCACCAAGGAATGTATTGAAAGAAGGATCTACACGTGACCAGTGGGATTTATCCCAGGATGCAAGGCTGGTTTAATATCAGAAAACCAATTTTAATACATCATATCAATAGAAAAAAAATCACATGATCATCAAAATGGACAGAGAAAAAGCATTTGACAAATTCCAACCCCCTTTCATGATAAAAACACTCGACCAAGTAGGAAGAGAGGGGAAGTTCCTCAACCTGGTAGAGGGCATCTATGAAAAACCTGCAGCTGCCCTCACCTTACTGGTGACAGACTGGACGCTTTCCCCGGAGATCAGGGACAAGCCAAGGCAGGCTGTCCGCGTCACCCCTTCCTTTCGACACTGTACTGGAATGTACCAGCCAGGGCAATCAGCCAAGAGAAATAAATGAGGCATCCAGATTGGAAAGGAAGAATAAAACCATCTCTATTCACAGATGGCATGATCTTGTATATAGAAAATTCTAAGAATCTGCTAAAAAACTATTAGAGCTAATTAATGAGTTCAGCAAAGTTGCAAGACACAAGATCAATGTACAAAACTCAATTGTATTTTACACACATGCAATGAATAATCCAAAAATGAAATTAAGAAAACAATTCCACTCACAACAACATTGAAAAGAATAAAATACTTGGAATAAACTTAACAAAAAAGTGCAAATCTTACACTCTGAAAATTATAAAACATTGTTGAAAGAAATTAAAGAATATCTAAAGAAATGGAAAAATATCCCATTTGCATGGATCGGAAGACTTAACCATTGTTAAGATGGCAATACTTCCCAAACCGATCTACAGATTCGGTGTAATCCCTTCAGCCTCCCAGGTGATGTCCTTGTACAAATTTACAAGTTCATTTTAAAATTCAGATGGAATTGCAAGGAACCCAAAATATCCAGGACGATCTTGAAAAGGAGAATAGAGTAGGACGATTCATGCTGTGATTTCAAAACTTACAACAAAGCCACCATAATCAAGAAAGTTTGGTACTGGCATAAGATAGACACACAGATCAATGAATAGATCTGAGAGCCCAGAAACAAACCCAACATCTATGGTCAACTGATTTTGACAGGGGTGCCAAGACCATTCAAAGAGGGGAAAAACAGTTCTTGTCAACAGACTACACTGGGACAACTGGATAAACACATGCAAAAGAATAAAGTAGGATCCTTACACCTCACACCATATACACAAATTGACTCAAAATGGATCAATCACCTAAATATAAGAACTAAAACTAAAATGCCTTGGAAAAAAATATAGAGGTAAATCTGCATGACCTAGGACTCAGCAAGAGTTTCTCAGAAAAAAACAGATAATTGGACTTTATCAAAATTTAAAACTTTGTGCTTCAAAGGACACCATTAAGAAAGTAAAAGTACAAGCCACAGAATAGGATTTGCGAATTACCTATCTCACAAGAGACTTGTATTCAGAATACATATAAAACTCCTACAACTCAATAATAGAAAGACAAATAATTTTTTTTAAATGAGTGTGCCAGTTTGGATGTATTATGTCCCCCAAAATGCCATTATCTTAGATGCAATTTTGTGAGGGCAGATGTATTAGTGTTGATTAGATTGGAATTCTTTGATTGAGTGTTTCCATGGAGATGTGACTCAATCAACTGTGAGTGAAATGTCTGACGGGATAATTTCCATGGAGGTGTTACACTGCCCATTCAGGATGGGTGTTAACTGGATCACTGGAGTCCTATAAAGGAATTCACAGCAGAACTGAGAGTGACATTTGGAAGAGGAGCTGCAGCCAAGAGAGGACAAAACACCGCAAGAGCAACAGTTTGGAGAACGCCATTTTGAAATGCAAACTGGGAGCAAGCAGACTCCAGCCACGTACCTTCCCAGCTAACAGAGATTTTCCGGACGCCATCGGCCATCCTCCAGTGAAGGTACCTGATTGTTGATGCCTTACCTTGGGCACTTTATGGCCTCAAGACTGTAACTCTGTAACCAAATAAACTCCCTTTATAAAAGCCAATCCATTTCTGGTATTTTGCATTCTAGCAGCATTAGCAAACCAGAACAATGGGCAAAGGATCTGAATGAATATTTCTCCAAAGAAGACACACAAATGGCCAATAAGAGACAAAAAGATGCTTGACATCATTAGACACCAGGAAAATGCAAATCGAAACCACCAAGATACTCCCTGACACCCACTGGGATGGCTAGAATCAAAAACTCAGAAAATAAGTTTTCTCAAGGATGTGGTGAGATCAGAACCCTCATTTGCAGCCACTTTGAATGACAGTCTGGTGGGTCCTCAAAACGTTAAACATAGAGTTACCATATGACCCAGGTATACTTCCAAGAGAAATGAAAAACTATGTCCACAAAGAAACCTGCACCCAAATATTTATGACCACATTATTCATAATAGCCAAAAGGTAGAACAACCCAAATGTCCACCAACAAACAGATGTAGATAAACAAAATATGGTATATCCATGCAATGGAGTATTATTTGGCAGTAAAAATGAAATTCTGACACATGCCTGAAAACATTATGCTACGTAAAAGAAGCCAATCACAAAAGACCACATACTACATGATTCCATTCACATGGAGGTCCAAGATAGGGATATCTATGGAGACACGAGGGTAGATTAATGGTTGCTCGGGGCTGGGGGGGAAGGCAACGGAATAGGAGGGGGGAAAGCTAAAGGCATGCTGAAAGAGATGCTGAAAATGTTCTCAGATTGACTTTGGTGATGATCTGTGAAAATACTAAAAACCACTGGACAGTACACTTTAAATGGGTGAACTGTATGGAATGTGAATTCTATCTCAACAATGCTGTTTTTTGAAAAAGGAAAAAGATAATCTTATAAAAGTTATTCACCACTTAAAAAAATGATAACCTCCTGGCTCCCCATGGAAGATGAACCGAAATACATTTTCCAGGTAGGAGCAGAGGGTTACCTGGCAGGCTGAGCTCACGGCTTCTAAAACACACTTCTCAAAGGTCCTGGCCACGCTGTCCTTGAAGCTTACACTATCCCAATCATTAGAGCAGTAGGCAGAGATCTGTAAGAGAGGCTTTTCCTGCAGAACCAAAAGATGAGATGGTAAGAGCTTTTGGACGCTGCACTTTAACACTCTATGGAATAAAAATACCCTGCTTATTTCTTACTTTCCCACTATTTTATCAGTTTCCTGGTATCTGAAACTTCTCCCTTCCCCATGCTAAGCATGTCCTCCCTGCCCTCCACCATCAGACCAGCAGGACTTTGGAGGGAGGAGCCTAAACTAAAAGAAGAGTCTCTTTTCCCACTTTGTGGGAAAAGCATCTGGCCCAGCATCTTGCAAAAACAGGAAAAACTTGATCCAATAAGTAAATGGTTTTTCCTTAACTCTGTTTTTCAAAAAAAAGATCTATATACCAGTTACATGTAAAACTCTCGTATCATGTTAAAAGCAAATCTTAACAGGCCTGAATTCAGAATGAAGAACATTTTTGTGTTTTCCCCCCACTCGTCCCTCGTTTCCTGAGACTCCTGTCACCTCCAGGCTGCGGAAGCACATAGGAGGGCCTCCCCCGCACATGCCAGATCCCTTTCCTGTGTTCTCCAGTTGTCACAATAAACCCTTGAGAAGTTCATCTGGGATCTAACTCCTGAGCCAAATCTGAAATGGTACAATACGTCATCCTGCTGTATTTCACACCCAGCTCAGGAAGGCCGTCCCCTGAAATGCAGCATTCACACCTGTCCATTATTCCTAAAGGCCTGCTTTCTCTACCTGCCCTCCACCCCCAGAGAACCACAACCCCAGACTGTGGGTACCTGTCTGAGCCTCCCTTCCATGTCTCTCAGCAATGACTCCTTCCAGCCATAGCCTGCAGGAAAGTTTATCTCTACCATTCGCCTCCAGATCTGCAAAATGCACATGACATGACAAAAAAACACCAGGTTATTTTATGAGAAAGAAGGAAAGACCAGCTGATCACACGAAGAGCACTGGCCTATGCGGAGCCCCAGCTCTGGCCCCATCATTGTCACTCGTGAGCTGCGCCTGTGGCCAGTCCTGGCTTTATCAAGCCAAGGGCATCAAAGCACTGTGAAATCAGTTTTTATTCTGAAAGGATTTCTCTCCAGCTTTTTATTTTGAGCCTTTTGAAAGCCAAACACAGGTTGCAAGAACAGCACAACCACACCCATATGGTCTCGTGCAGATTCACCAATGTTACCATTGAACCTGACTGCTTTCTCATTCTCCTTCATGTTTGCTCTTCGGTCTGTCTCCAAGCATCTTCTTTGCTGAACCATTTGAATCTAAGTGCAGACATCATGGCTCTGCATCCCCAGATACAAGGGCAGGGGTCTCCTAATGACGAGGCCCTCCTGCCGCACAACTGCCCTACAGTGTCACACGCCGACGGGGGGCTCTCGCCAAAGGTGGCGTCAATTTGCATTCCCCCGTTTCCACATCACAGCCTTTGCTGCTGACTTTCTGAGTCCAGGATCCAACTGAGGGGTACAGGCTGCATTTAACCATCACATTTCTTTCTTGGAAGAGTTACCCAGCCTTCTGTCCCCGCTGCCCCCTTATTTATAATATTGACAATTTTGAAAAGTTCAGGCCAGCTGTTCTGAATACTGTTGCTCGATTTGTCTTACAATTTTCTCATGATTAGGTGCAAATGAAACATCCTCGGCAAGAATCCCGATGGGTTGAATCAGATGAAAATGCACTTTGGGCAAGTCAAACGTGATCACACAGCGATTTCACATGGATGCACCTGACACATGGGTGCTGTGGTGCCTCAGGACTCCACGGGACTGGGCAGCCGGGATCACCGACAGGTCTTTGGCTAAGAACCCTGACATGTACGTGGGCAGAACCCGTAGGAAATGCCCAGTCATGGATAAAGATAACTTTAAGTGGTGATGTGGCATATCCAACAAACTGGGCATCAAAAATGGCTCATGAGCTTCATCTTCCCAACTTCTTGGATATAAGGAAAAAACGCAAAGGCCCGAGTTCTCCTTTGTAGAAGTGGTCTTTCCCTCCTTTGTAATTAATATGTCATCCGTGTAGGGGGGATATACGGGAACTGTATTTTTGGCAAGGTTTTTCTAAAAATTGGCAACTTCTCTTAATTTAAAAAAATGTCATCTGTGGAGTGAAATTTGTGACTTTGTGAATATCCTGCTCCCTGAGAACTTTTTGCCTGAGTTCAACATGCCTGATGATTTTCACCTGAGTCAGTTATTGCTTTTGTGTTACAAATGATGATTTTCAATTGCTATTATTTCTTCTACATTTATTACTTGGTACCCATCTGTTTAAAAAAGAGCTTTCTTTTTTCTTCCTGTTTTTCCTTTAAACATACAATTCAAGTATCAATGAATCATAATCTGTCCCATTGTAATTTTACTTTCCTACTCTAATTGTCCCCAGACTGGCCAGTGGGAATCTCTTAATACTAGTTTCTGTCCCCACCCCCACCCCTTTTTTTAAATAAACATTTCATGTTAGAAAAATTTTAGATTTTCAGAAGGTTGCCAATATTGTACAGAGCCTTCCCATATGCTCTTCTCCCAGTTTCTCCCAACATTGAAACCTTACATAAGCATGGCACATTTGTCAAATGTGCTGTTCCACTGATCCTCAGGCTTCACGGGTTTCACCATTCTCCCACCACTGTCCTTTCCTTCCGCGGGGTCTCACCCAGGCCGTCACCTCGCGTGGGAGCTTTCAAGTGCTGCCTGACTTTCTAGCCCTCTAAGATGCTCCAGCCCAGCTTGTGCTCTTCCTGCCCCATGATTCCGTCCAGACCTTGGAGTTCTTCTCCTCTTTCCCCTCTTCCATATCTCCCTTCTCCCACGGTGAGACCCCTGGCTCTAACCAACAGTGACACATTTATTCACTTGTTTGGCTTGTGAGCCCCAAAAGTGTCAGAACTGCTCCATCCAACCCACTACCAACAACAAAACTTCTAAGAGAAGTTCAAGCTGTGTGCACTTTTCCTTTGTTTCTGAACTCAGAAGACCCCTCCAAGGGTCGGCACCTGCTCCTTTTATTTGGACCAATGGATCCCCCACTCTGTGTAGAAATGTAATAGGTCTGAGCTAGATGAGCCCATTCGTTTCCGTATATATGCAGTTTCAGCTGTGTAATTTTACGATTGCCCCATTAAAGTACCCCAAGAAGGCAACAGCTTATTAAAATCTGGTTAAATCAGAGGACTGTTCTCATGCGTGAGGGCTGCATCCGCGCAGCCAACTCACAGTTGCGGGTTGTTCTAATCTGCTCCCTGCGCTCCAGGCTGAATGGACGTCCATCCTGCTCTCACTGCACATTGCTCCCGAGCCCAGACACCCCCGTGCAGCATCTCTGCAGAGCGCACGTGCAGCTCCATTTTAGCTATCAGTACCACCAGTTCTGCACGTGACTTGGAACCGCTCTCTCTCCTCAGCGGATCAACCCCTGTCATTAACTCATACTAAATGCTTGGGGGATTCTACCATTTGGAATCTTGAAATTATAGTGAAAATTCAATTCTGTTAGGATGGTATTTAAGTCTATCAGTCTGAAACTACACAGAGTGCACAGAGAAGGATTTTCTGATCCTCTAATTAAAGGTCACAAGTTGGAATTTGCAACTTTTGACCTTGATGGAAAATGGACACTGGCCTACCCAGGGCTGAGTGCTGTTAGGAGGCGAAGAGAAGTCTGGAAGTGATGGTATTCGGGAGTTACAGTGCCTGGGCAGACACTGGCAGGAAAACCACCGGCTGCTCTAAGAGGCGGGTTTGTAGCTGGCTCCGACAGCCTCACTCATGGACAAGCATCCACCACGGACTGGCAGCATTAGCCAGAATTGTAGAACCTCAAATGATCGTGGGCCTTGGTTTACAGTGTTTTTCTTTCAGAGGCAATCACATCTCTGGTATTCAAAGGAACAAGCAGGAAGCTGACTTCATGTTCTACAAACGTGGTGTGGGGAGCTGATCCTGCAGAACCACTCCTGCTCCTTAAACCCAGAGCAGCCTTCACTTCACATCAAACCTCCAGGGAGTGGCAAGTCAAGGATAAAGATAACTCTGAGTGGACTACATGGCAAACCCAGCAACCTGGAAGTCAACCGGCTCAAGGGGCGTAATTTTCACAGCTGCTGGGACCCAGAAAAACCTAAAGATGTTTTAAAAACAAAACAAAATATAACAGGCAAATCCCACAGAGCGGTGTGCTGGGGAGTGCTTGGGATGGGAAAGTTTATGTTGCATATATATTTACACAATTAAAAAACAAAGAGCAGCTAAAGAGATGATGACAATTAAAGGATCCTGGACAGGATCTAAAAACGGAGAAAAGGTCCAAAAGACATAGGGACATGTGAAAAATTTGGAACACAGACCAAAAGTTTATATCAATGTTAATAGTTCTTGAACTTGATAACGAATTAAGGTGGTTACGTAAGTGAATATCTTTGTTCTTAGGAAATGCACATGGAAGTATTAAGTGTTCAAGGAGCATAATGTATACAACTTACAGTCAAGTGCTTATAAAATTGATAAACTGATAGACAAATAGAGGGATTGATGGATAGATGGCTGGACAGATAGACTGATACAGCTAATGTGACAAAACGTTTAAAATGGCAAAGCTGGGTATCCATGGGAGAGTATACTGGAGTTTTCTGCATGGGTTTTGTATTATTCTCGCAACTTTCCTACAAGTTTGAAACTATTTCAAAATAAAAAGTTAAAAAGAACGCAAGCCTAAATCTCCCCCAGCCTGCATATATCCCTTCCTCGCTGCCATCTGGGAGCTCCACTCCAGCCACGTTGAGCCCCTTCAGCTGGCTTCTACTCTGACCTCTCTCCCCCATTTACCAAACCTAGCAGCCCTTCTTGGTCCTCCTTCTCTCCTTGGCAGCACGTGATGCTGTTAAACACCCTCTTTCTGGAATCCCCTCCACCTCCCAACCCTTTACTGGTCAACCTAACTAGCTCTGACTTCTCTTTTCCTTGTACCCAGGCTCAGTCCTGCCCATCTGCCTTTCAAATAGCTCTTGTGTTCATCTTTTCTTGCCATCTCCAATGTCACAAACCTAACTCACAATCTCAGGACTGAAATAGACTCCAGATGTCTCCTGCAGAAAAATGCCTCTGAGTGAATTTTGCGATGTGGTCTGTTACTGCCGCCACCCCCAGCAGCCCTGCCCATCACTGGGGCCACCAGCCAGCCAGGGTGCCAGGCAGGCAACGCAGCCGGCTCTCGAGAGCTGAAAGCTCACCGGGGCCTCAGAAAACCCCGTTACGGGAAGGAGAGTCAACCCGTTTTTTAGATGAAGAACCGAGGCTCAGGTGACAGTTCACACCTGCCCAGGTGAGCAGCTGGTGAGCCGCAGCGGGGAGCTCTGAATGAAATTCTGTCTCCCGCTGGAGCCTCTGGCCATGACTTATGGTGGGGACGTGACTGACCGCGTAGCAGCCCTCCCTTAAAAACCTTCAGCAGTTTCTCGCTTTCAGCCAAGCTTACCTCCATTTCCTTGGAGTAAGTGAAAGAGACAGATGAATACCCCTTATAGAACATGCTCCTTGTAAAAATTTTTTGAAGCCAACTTCTAGTAGCAGTGACTGCTCCCTGGAACACTGTTTTTATGGCCGTCTTCTTTTCAGTTTCATTTCCCTGCGTTTCTGCTGAACTCTGTTGGCACAAAAGAGAGAAAATCTCATTGTCCTCCTGTGCTGTGGATCGAAAGGTTTTAAGAAGATCCTACACTTTCGCTTCAAGCCCCTCCACACACTGGATTCTCTGACATATTAGAAGATGCTCAGTAAACAGCTACGTTTTAGTTACACATAGAAACGTAAGCAGCCTACATCTTAAAAGCACTTGAACTTCCCCAGACTTTTTTGGGTTCAAAGTGAAAGCGAGCGACACGGGAGCAAGTGGGGGTGTGAGGGTGGCATTAAAGTAGCCCCGAGAAATAAAAGCAGAGACAAGCTCTTACAACAGGCGGACTCCAGAGGCTTTGGCTGGGGGAGACGAGCGACGTTCTCTCCAGACTGCGAGGAAGACGCGGCTCCAGGGGCAAACAGCTCCCCACAGCCACCGTCCAGAGCACCCCGGCGGGCTGTGCCTGCAAGCTCCCCGGCCCCGCCTGCCGGCCAAGGGAAGCCCTTGTCCGACCCCTTCCCACGAAGCTCCCTGAGTCAGCCCTCCTTCCCGCAGCAATCCCGCCCGGCCAGGGCTCCGGGAGCCCCCTCTGCCCTCCTTCCCACAGGCCTCAGCCACTCCTGGGCACGGAGGTGGACCCCCCATCCTGACCTGGCGCTGGGACCACTCAGTCCACGAGCTCAGCCCTCTCCTGCCCTGGTCTCCATTCCAGGGTCCTCTGCCTCCACCTGCCTCAGGCACCAGAGCCCACGGGCACGCCTGGGACCTGCGCTCACCTGGAGCTGCTGCTGTGGATATGGAGCCCTGACGTGCCCCCGTCTGATCTGTCGTCCCCAGGCACCACCTCTCCCCTCCGCTTCCGCCCAGTGCAGCGGCTCTGCCACCTCCACCTCCTCCGTGTCAGGCCAGCGGCCTCCTCACCGACGTCCCAGGACTCCGACCCCGAACCCTCCCGTGGCAGCCACCCTCAGCATTCTTCAATCCACCCGACTCTTTCCCTTCTGCCTTCTGCCCCCAGGCTGCGGGGCCTCGGCGGGGGCCTCCTCTCTGCTCGGGGTTCCCTCTCCAGGGCCCCCTGCTCACCGGGCACCTCTGCTCAGCCGGCCCAGGGAACTCGAGCTCATCACGGGTCTAAACACAAGCAGGCCACCCCAGGCACCGTCCTGCCCCGCCCGGGGCACGGCACCCCGACTCGTTCCACCCTCTCCACTGCTCCCGGATTCAGGCCGGGGTAGAAGGACGGTAGGCTCGAACTTGCAGGATGGCAGGAAGTTGGCTACCGTAGCATGTACGTGGGTGGTTGGCCCCGGGGACCCCTGGGGACCCCAAGGAACCGAGAGAAGGGAGGTGTGACCAGAAGAGTGCACAGGGGAGGGAGGGTCTCAGCCACACACCGAGCATGCTGACCTCACGTCCCCACAGGGCCCACCACCTCCCAGGACCGTCCTGGGCCCAGCATGGTGGACGAGGCTCCCCGAGAGCTCAGCCGCACCTCCAGGTACCTGAGACCAGACCAGCTCCTCACGGGTCCTCTGCAAAGTCACAGAACGTCTCCGTGTTTCCTTCTTCCCCGACTTCGCACAGGCTGCTCCCTCCCTCCCACAGAAGCGGAGGCCCAGTGCCCACCGCCCACCCAGGCCAGCCCCCGGGGATATTCAGTTCACGTGCCAAGGCCAGGCCCACAGGCCCCTCTCTGGTTTACGGACACAGGGTGGGGTGCGGCTCGCCACCGAACTCTATGGCCCTGCTCCGGGGGGCTCCCTGCGGACCAGGCCCCCACCCATCATCCCGTAGATCCGGCACCCGGTACGGGGCTGGGCAGAGACAGCCGGTCAGTGAGCCAAAGAAGCGCCTGACACCCGCCCTGCTCCCCGGCCTGCTCCTCCCCACATCCAGCCACAACGTTTGCAGCCTCATCATATTTTTGTTCTGCTTCATTTTAGTTCAGCAGAAATTTTCTCTTTTGTCCTTACGGCACAGGTAGAGTGTTTGGACCATTCTGTGGATTAGATTAATCCGAGACCCCAACCAACACTTAAGGTAGCTATTCCTGCAGGAAAATATATCCCAACTAACTGAGAAATTTCTTCAACCCAGTTTATTTGGAAGTTGGCACCTGCCTGCAGTGGTTTCAGTAGTTACCATGCCAGGAGAAAGTAATCATCCTGCCGTTGATATTTATTGTTAAACTATGTCCTTGGTGTTTTAAAAAAGAAAACCTAAAAGGCAAATAGTTAAAACACAGACTTAATGATTTAAGATCACTAGCGTTGCAATTATGACTTGTAATAAGGTTAAAAAACTGAATGGTCAGTCTACATGAAAATCGCGGATCACCTTCAAATTGAAGTCACAAGCTCAGGTGAGTGAATGCTGAGCCTCGCTGTAAATGAGGGACACTGATACGTGCAATGACAAGGAAGGATGTGGCTCAGAGATGGAACGCTGAGCACAGAAGGTCAGGTGCAGAACGCATCAAGTGCAGACAGGCAAGACTAAGCCCAAAGGGGAGAAACAAGGATGGCAATTACTGCCAGGAGGGGCATGTGCTGCGAGGGGTGCAGGGGACTGGATCTTGGATGTGGCACCTGGGGAGACAGCAGATCTGCAGACTTCACTGCTGTGTTACGGTATTGAGAAAAAAGCTCAAGTGGAACATGCATTTTTTGGGGAGGGCGAGCGGGGATGGAAAGAGCCCTGAAGATCTCTGTAATCAACAGAATCCAGGTAAGAGCTTGTTATGCGATGGACGGTAGCAAACCGCCTTCCTCACCACCACTCGCTGCAGCAGAAGCCCTGGGAAGGCAAGACTTAGGCATGAGGGCGACACAGTCAAGACGCAAGGGCTGCAGCCATCACAGCACCTCGTTGCCTGTCCTAGAATTCGTCCACCTCCTTTTTATATTGCGGCTGCTTCAAATCCCACCTGGGCACGAACAACATTACCTGCGTTTATTCCACTCACCTCCAGAGGCTCAAGTGCAATAAGTCGGCACACGATCTCCGCAGACAGGGCAGGAATTTCATAAAACCTCTCTTGACTTGTGATGGTGCAGACAATTTTGTGAAGTTTTAGGCAGATAATCAAGTAGGGCCGTAACACGGACTCCTGGACAATGCTGCGCACAGAGTCAGGAGAGATTTCCAAAGCAATTAGAGGACCCGCTATCGAATCGAAGACACGTCCCTTCCCTAGAGCACATCTGCAGCCGAGGCATTTATTTGCCCTCCCACGGGGCGACATCTGGAAAATTTCAATCGCCTTGAATTTGTAACTAAATTATAAGGGAAGCAAAGTCCCTTTGGTTGGCCTCTGTCATCTGCACTGCTCGAAATATCCCAGTTAAAATAGTTCCAAGTGCATTCCCTCACTTGAAAAAAAGCCAGTGAACACCACTGATTAGAATACGACATAAATCTGAAAAAAATTCCGAAAGATACAGGAAGAGAGGGGATAAGAGAAAGAAGGGCCAGAAAAACACGTGCCTGTGTGTGGGGTGCCTTCTCGTGTGACCTCAGACAGAGCTGAGAGCTGGTGGGCGGGGTGGGCCCAAGGCAGGGCGTTTGGGAGCGGAATTGCAGGGTGGTTTGGCAATGGTGGGGGGAGGAGGTTCACGTGGGGGGATTGGACACCACCCCCCTTTCCTCAGCACCCCAGGACTTCAAGTGAGGAAGGGCTAGAAGCACTTTAGGGTCTCAGGAAACGCCTTGCCACCTAATTGCACATTTCTCCTGCCCTGCGTTGTGGACCCTGTCCCTTCAGGGTGTCAGAGAGCACACAGATCTGCAGGAGCAAATGATTGAGCAAATGATTTCAGATAATTACATGAAGCTAAACAGACCTGACTTGCAAAAAAGCATATAAAGTCTAAATGTTAAAAAAAGCAGGATGCAAACATGAATACACAATATGATAATCACTTAATGACAATAAATCGTAGGAAAAAAAGAACAGATGGAAAGAAAACAAAGTCTTAAGACACCGAGGTCTTTTATTTCCCATTTTCTTAGAAAAACAGGCTGGTTATATTACTAACTGAAAAAGAGAGCTGGGGAAATAACTGAAACTCTTGAACTACAACCCAGTAGCCTTGATTTTTGAGGATGATTGCCTAACTATGTAGCTTACACAGTATGACTGTGAAAACCTTGTGGCTCACACTCCCTTTATCCAGTGTATGGACAGATGTGTAGAAAAATGGGAACAAAAATTAAATGAATAATAGGGGGGATGAGAAATGGGATGTTTTGCATGTTCTTTTTTATTTTTATTTTTATTCTTATTTTTATTTTTGGAGGGAGTAAGGAAAATAATCAAAAATTGATTGTGGTGATGAATGCACAACTATATGATGGTAATGTGAACAACGGATTGTACACTGTTAATGACTGTGGGGTATATGAATATATCTCAAACTGAATTGAAAACACACACACACACACACAAAAAGAAAACTGGGATACATATTGATTTATGGCTGCCAATCAAATAAGGATAACTGGGAAGAAATCTGGTACTATACTTGAGAAAGAGATGACATTTTGCTTCTCTACTTACTTGTTCTGATTAGTTTCCAGGAGGGACAACAGCATTTTAAATATCTTCTCAAAATCCTAGAGTGGCAAAGAAAAGAAAATTAGGAAGGTAAGATTTAATTGTGATGCCGCTGAAAATATCCAAGAGAAATAAGGTGCAATATGATTTCTTTTTCTTTCTATAAACGAGTTTTAAAGTGCTAAAAGTACTAATCTTACTGTGTTCTGAAATAAAATTCAGGATTTAAAATTATGCCATTTTCTCACCCATGACATGTAAAGGGAAAAAGAGCCATACGAAGTGCATCCGCTCTCACAGCAAGTTGCTGGATTGAGCTCGATGTATCGACTAGGAAAAAACTCAAGTAAACCAATCCTCCAGCCCTAAAAGATGGTGCCCATCCACCCCGGTCCTCTCCTAAGTGATTCACCCTGCCCGCGTCTCAGAAAAGACAAATCCCAAATTCTCAGTGCTTTGTTTCCAATCTGCTTTTGCCAAGCAAGGACTCAAGAGCCTATTCTGGATGACAAACCTCAGAATCCAAGGCAGAGATTCTCTGAAGTCCTTCAACCCGGTAGTAAATCCCCAGAAAACAGTCCAGGACGTGGGCGGGAAAATCGATCAAGCGGTCGCTGAAGGAGTCCATGTAGCGACACAAGCTGCTCAGGGGCAGCAGGCTGAACCAGGACTTGAAGAGATGGGCATCGACTTTCAGCAAATCCTTCTTTTTCAGAAGCTGAGGCAACAGTTTCCTGTAAAAGAGAAAGCAGGGGCCGAAAAAAGGGCCACAATGAGATCAGCGAAATAGACTGTTAGGATAAAGTAAAATGTTAGAGGGGATCTAGAAAGTTCAAATGTTAAGACTGATTTAAATGCTAAGTGGGAAACAAAAAGTAAATCAAATGAAACATTCTGATGAGTGAGCGAGAGGCCTGGATCCAACAATCCAAATGGGCAGAGGTCTTTAAGTTATGCTGATTCTGTGGACACTGCACTAGAGACCCAAAATGATAACAACTGGAAAATACATAAAGCAGGGATCCACTGACGTGACAGAGGCCCCAAAAAGCAAATCGAGAAAAAGTCCACCACACTCTAAAGACTAAAGGCCAATGTGGCCTGCGAGACAGCCTCTTGGGGACAATGTTCAAGTCTGTCATTGCCCATCGTTAACAGCTAAATTTCTTCTATACAAGCTACACATCACTGAAGGGTAGTTAAAATAGACATAATTATATAAACGCTTTTAATTTGGCTTTAATTTCAGGAGGTTCTGATAATAGTGGAAAAACAGTAATTTAGCTCACCATTTTACTCCCTAAAAATCTATGGGCTGGATCTTACTGGATGAATGGAGGATATTGGGGCTAAATGGAACTTGGAATGTTTTCCTCAACAAAAGGCCAAGGAAACAGGGCTTGTTATCTCTGTTTGGAAATGAACAGTGGTACTGAATTTTTTATATTTAATTTTGATTTACTTTTTTCTTTTATGGGCTGTGCTTTCTGTGTCTTCTCTAAGAAATCTCTACTTACACCAAAAGGGGGTTATGGAGGGATTTTCCGGATATCTGCTCCCCATTGTGTCTGATAAGAGGGTAACCCCTGCTGTCCCCCACAGGCAATGTGTCTTTTTTTTTCCTCTAGCTGCTTTCAAGATTTTCTCTTGTCCCTGGTTTTCAGCAGATTATGACTCTATGTAAGTGTGGTTTTCTTTGTCCTGGGTGATATTCACTGAGCCTCAGGGGTGGCGTCTCACCAACTTGGGAAAACCGTCAGCCACTGTCTCTCCAAACATTTCTTCTGTCCCTTTCATCCTTTTCTCCTTCTCTCCCTTCGCTCACATGTGTCAGACTGCCTGACGGTGACCCACAGATCTCAAATGCTCCTTTCCGCTGCTTCTCCATGTGTCCTCTTTGTGTTTCAGTTTGAGCACTTCTATTGATTCAGGTTCCCTGATTCTTTCCTCCACCATGTTCAGTCTGCTAACAAGCCCTTTGAAAATACTCTTCATCTCTGATGTCATAATTTTCATTTTCAGCATTTCCACCCAACTTTTTTTTTTGGTTTCCCTCTCTCTGCTGAAAGTCCATTATCTGTTCATGCATATGGTGTACTTCTGCCACTAGTTCCTTTAAACTACCACAATTACATTTAAAACCATGCTTGACAAATTCCAACATCCATCCCTCTGACTCTCTCGATTTTTTCTCCCCTGAGCACCTACCGCCTCGTCTTTCGGGCTGCGAGTGGAGGCTGGAATTTCTAACTGAGATGAATGCAGCTTTGCTGCAGCTTTAGTGAGAATCAGCTCACCAAAGGCTTCAACTCTTCTGAAGGCAGGACCCTGACATTCCCTTTAGCAGACGTTAGGGTTAGGGTTAGGGTTAGGGGTTAGCCTCCCTTTTCCGCCCCACCCACCTCTGGCAGGCTCTGAGCCTCTGGCCTCGGGAGAGCAGGTCCCAGCTGCGTGGCCACTCGGCACCCCCAAGGCCCAGAGCGCCAGGATGCTTCTCTTTGCCCCCTGCCCTGACTTAGTCCTTCCCTAAATGCTCCTTACGAATGGATACGTATTGCCTGTCTCCCCCCCTGGAACGCAAGCTCCGAGAGGTCAGGGATTGTTTGCTTTGGTCACTGCTGTGTCTGGGGGACCTTACAGAAGGTGCTTGGTAAGTGTTTCTCAAATGAGTGAATGAATACGCTTTGGTTCATTAATAAGAAAAAGACCATTCCAAAGCCAAAATAGGTTAACAGCCTATTTTGCTTAAAAGGGTTAAATGGTGGTCTTTATTTCTGTTCTATTTACTAATCTAGGATTCTGTGTTTTATAGCAATTACATTTAAAGGGAAAGATGCTCTCACTTCAACTTCTAGGGAATCTGGTCTCCCACCACCTGGTGGCAATTAGGAAAACCATTAGGGAAGAAGGACTATTTGGCCTAAAATACATTTTGTTCTAAGTTGGTGAAAGATTCTAGATCTGTAACAGTAATTTCGCAGAAGCTGAAGACACTGGGACACGCTGATGTGCAACCTCGTTGGCCATGGACACACAACAGGGCTTGATAAATAGAAACAACAATGCAAGTCTGAATGAGGTATGTCTGACCTGCACCGAGTGGATTTCATTATATGCTGATCTTTTGAGGGGTGTCCCTCAATCATCTCTCAGATCAAAGGGAGGAGCCTCAAATCCCAGCCCTTACAAAGGCTCGTTTTTCTCAGCATCCTCAGACCTATTAGCCTGAAATGCCTCAACCAGCAATTACATGTGAAATTCGAAATATGATAAAATGTCAGAGTGAGAAAAATCTAAATGAATAGATGCATGCATAACCAATTAAATACTAAATTGAACTCCAAACACCTGGGTATCTGTGTTTCCCCAAAGAAACACTTATACCTGGGTCAGAGGTCAGGCTGATACAGTCTGCTATCATTTCTATACCATAAACTGGCATCATGTGTAAAAGACTTGCAGGGTGCACACCCTTTGACAAAGCAGCACCATTTTTAGGAATTTATTTTATGGAAATAATTGGACAGGAAAATATAGCAAGGATGGGCATCCAAGTACGCTCACAAAATGAAAAGGTGGAAACAATCCAAATGCCCAATACTAGAGAACTGGCTAGATAAAAACTTAGCAATCCTTTAGATGGAACACTAAGCAGCCACCATCATCATAATGTAAATAGAATTTTCTGGCATAAAAAGCTGTCCAGAACAGAGCAGGTTGCAAAACAGAATAAATAATCTGTTATTTGATTTTGTTTTGTTTTGCTTTTGTGGGGGGTTTGTTTTTGAAGCACATAAAGCACCCACATACCCCCATTCGGACAAAAGCCGGGAAAGATGCAAGTCAAAACATGCACGACAATGAAGACTTCTAGAACTGCAGGTCCACTGTGCATTCTTCTTTATATTCTTGGTATGTTTTAAATTTTTAAGGAAATACATGTTCGTTACTTCTATGATCAGAAGCAGGAACAAATATACCATAAAGACACCCCCCACCCCACCCCAACCCCCACCCATGGACCTTGGCCGCACACTTTTCGAATCATTCTGCCTGGAGTCCCGTAACTAAGCACAGCTCCACCACTTACTGATCCGATGATTTTTCCCAAAACTGGGAGAAGGAGATTCCTTCGAGGGCTGCCCAGGTGTCCTGGGGCTGAATCCGGAAGTCCCTTCCCAGCGGGGACAGGTCCATGAAATAGTGCAGCACGGGGAGGGTGTAGACCCAGCCGTCAACCCCTTTGTGGATACACGTCCGGCACAGGTTCACCAGATGCATCCGCCAGCTGCAGCGGGCAGGAAGAAGCAAGGTGGGCGGGACGGCCAGGGGCTCCCTCCGCCTGGCATTTGGCGGGGGGGGGGGGGCCTCGTATTCACTTTACTTGCCACCCTGTGTCCTCTTTTCAAAACGTACAATGGCTAGCTGGGCGTTCTAAATTTGTAAAATTATCAGGCAGATGTCCCAATAAGACCTGCTGCTCAGGGCAGGCTACATAATGCTATTGTCAAGATCAGATCAAACACGGCTGCAGAAGACACCATTAAAATATCCTGCAATCCTCGGAGCCCAGAGAGGGTTGGGTTTGTGTACCCTGCCAGGCACAGTGGACAGGCCCTCGCCTTGCTCACGTCTGAACACATGTGGCCCAGCAGCCACACCCTGGGTCTCTTCAACTAACCACAGAGGCAGAGGTTGTGGGGAGAACATCTACGTTACCTCTGCAAGAATCTTCCCGTGGGACTACCACAGATAATCACAGTGTCACAAGCCCGCCCCCCAAAAAACACACAGCACGCAGTCGGTGCATGACACTTGATAAAGGTTAAAGAAAAGAGGCTATTCGATAGCACATACAAGACAACAAAATTTATAAATGCTCTAGCTATGCTGGGGAAAAGGCCAGCAGTGAGCAACAGAATTACAGGTGATTTTTATTTCTCCCCTGTGCATTTTAGACCATCCTGTGACATGCACTCGTTTTTGCAGTCAGATAAAAATCGTTACAAATGGCTATAAACCTTCTGACAAAAAAAAAACACCTTTGACCAAAACAAGACAAAACGAAACCTACCTCAGCGCCGTCTGCTTGACGTCGGCCACGTCTGCCTGAAGGGCGGCCGCCGAGGTGGCGTCCGAGCAGAGGAGGTGGCACAGTGAAGACAGGGCACTCTTGGATAAGGGAATATCACATTCCTCCACGGAGAAAAGGACAACGAGGCCCATTCTCAACTTCCTCCTCACCGGCCAGTCTTCTGGCGGAGAACCCTGACCGCCGCTCTGCAGGAACGGTGCCATCTGCTTTTCCAGATACTTCCACAGGTCCTTCTTCACCTGAAGACACAAGCACCGCGGAGGTGAATGGTCAGAGGGGCCTGAGCTGCCCTCCTGCAGGGTCAGCCGGGCAGGGGACAAGGGCTCTGAGGAGGGGCTCTCCAGCCCCCTGCCTCCCACCCTGAGCAACCGCTCAGCCCGAGCCCACCCAGCCCCTGACCGAGCCCAGCTGCCCTGGGGCCCCTGGGATCGCGGAGGGAGGGGGCAGGCAAGGATGGGGCAGGGGGTCTCTCAGGTCGGGGCCCTTGATGCATGGGAGGGTTCAACTGTCTTCCCAGAAGCAGCTCCCCAGTCTGTCTCAAAAGCAACCCGGGCCATACCACTGTGGGATTGGAGGTGCAGGACACGGGGTCCCGGCCGTCCCTCCCACTCTCCTACCTGGGGTTGGGGCTCAGGTGTGCAACCAGGAGACAGAAGAAGATGGGGAAGGCAGAGAATTCCCAAGAGAAGCAGTAGGAGGAAAGGGACGGAAAGGTCTCCCTGCCCGCCCAGCGCCCGCACCAGCCCCCCTGGGCGGAGGGGCCATCGGTCACCAGTGGCTTGGGTGACGCCGACTGCCCCAGGGTGGACAGGAAAGCGAAGGCTCGTACCATGCTCTCTTCATACTGCAACACGCTCCACGGCCGTGGGCCTCCCTCATAAATCATAGGCACCCGGGTGACGGAGTAAAACTGCTTAAACTGCGTGAAAAAGCTCTTTAAATTGATGGCATTCCAAGTCTGGAGGATGCTGAAGATGCTGTCCAGCATCACGGTTGCAGCCGTCTGTTTCCCTTTCAACAGGTCTTTCCTTAGGCCCGAAGTGAAATAATCCATGAATCTCTCAACCTTGCCAGGGGGCCTCATGCAAATGATATCATCATACTGATGCCAGTCTAGGGGAGAAAAGAAAGAAAAATACCATCCTTCAGATCATCAAAACCTGTTTGATTTAGACACTCTACCCAAGAAGGTTCATCTCGATGGGCAGAAACCCAAGAGGAGTGGGCAAGAGGAAGGGAAGGAGAGTGGAAGGCCAAAGAACTTGGTAAACTGAGGACAGTCAGAATTCGCTCCCCAGCCCCCACCTCGGATAAGCCGCATCCAGTGCATGGACCCCGGTGAGGAGCCACAGCGGGAGGGAGCAGCAGGGTCTGCGGGAACAGCCCACAGCGATGAGAGTAAAACGCGAGGCCACAAACCCCAGGGAACACGTTGAACTAAGCAAACGTGGTAAACGAGTTCCTTAAAAAAAGGAGGTTAAAATGCTAACCTGAGAAAAGGTACTAGGACTCATTTATCCTCCTGCCCAAAACAACTTTGAAAAAAAATGGACAAAGCAAATAAAACAACTGTCTTCAAGATGTCAAACACCAGGCAACGAAGGGCTCCAACTGCCGACAGACAGACAGCAAATGAGCTGAGCCACAACTGCCCAAATTGCTTCCTTGAGAGAATTTAGAGGCCGCTGCCCAGGGAGGGGGAGCTGAGGTGGAGCCTGGGGCTCCCCGAGTTGAGGAGGTGGAGCTGAGAGTCTGGGGAGACTGAGACCATTAGCGTTCACAGGGCAGAGAACCAAAAAGAAAAGAGCTGCACTGAGAGAGAATCCAGAGGGTCCCCTCAAGTACTGACAGGCACCTGGAGGTGAGGCCAGGGAAAGACTGACCCAAAAAGATGAGAGGAGACAGTGCCAGGTGCTCACACTTGGCTGAAAATAGTACCAGTTCCCACTGGCCAGACTGGGAGACTCCATAATTCATGGGGCAACAGGTGGCGGGCTTGGAAGAGACTTGGTCTAGCAGTGAGGACCAATTCACTAAAGGCTGCTCTGTCACCACTCAAAAACTCTTAAAAGCAAGACCAAAAGGATCAAATGGAATCCAGGTAAGTTAACTGCATTCCAGAACAAAGATCAAGAATATTTATAGGAATTCAAAAATAGTCAGCACACAAGGTAAAATTCACAATGTCTAGCATTTATTAAAAAATTACCAGGCACACAGAGAAACAGGAAACCAGGACACAAAATGAGGAGACATCAACTGAAGCCAAACCAGAACGGACACAGATGTTAGCATGAGCAGGCAAAGACATTAAGACAGTTACTATAATTGTATTTTATACTTTGAAAAAGCTACAGGAAAGATTGAACATATTCTGTAGAGATATGGAAGATATTTTTAAAAGACCCAAAGAAGACTTTTGGAGATGAAACGACAAAGTATGAGACGAAAAATACACTGGATGATATAAATGGCAAATTAGACATGATAGAAAAAACAATTAGTGAACTTGGAAGACCTAGCAGTAGAAACTACCCAAAAGTAATCACAGAGAGAAACGGGGTGAAAAAAATTAAAGCGCATCAGTTAACTTTGGAACAACTTCAAGTGTCCTTATATATGTGCGTTGGAATCCCGAAGGGGGAGGGGGAGAAAAATATTTGAATAGTGGCCAAAAAAATTTCCAAGTTGGATGAAAATTATTTAAACCCACAGATCCAAGAAGCTCAAAAAACCCACAGGCACAAGATACACGAAGAAAATGACACCACAGCACATAATACAATGGCTCAAAATCAGTGACAGACAATTCCACATCTGTAGTTGGAGATTTTAATATCCCCTCTCAATAACTGATAGAACAGGTAGACAAAAAATCAACAGGGATACAGCAGACTTGGGCAATAGTATCAATCAATTTTGTTCCAGACTATCTTTTTAAGGATGTTTATAAAATGAACTGCCTCGGAAGACAGAGAGAAGGCCTCCTTCTGGAACAAAAGGCAAGCGTGCTCACAGCTAGTATAATGAAGACGATGTCTCCTCCAGAGCAAAGGGCAGGCATATTTACCGTCCATTAGAAAATTTCCGGGTTCCCTAAGCTCAGGATTCCTCTCGTATAACGTACCCACCCCTCGTATATCCAGGTGTCATCTGGCACTCTTCACAGTATCCTGTGGGAAACGCGGCCTCGGGGAACAAAGAAAAGTGCTAATATTCTGACTACTGCTAATTCTGCCTGTCATAAAACTTTCTTCATCTCGGACCCAGGAATCTCATCTTCTACCAGCACCCGTGAAACTGGCAGGCTAATCTGTTACTTTGCCAAGTAGGATCAAATCTCAGCTCCGTCACAGTCCTTCCTAGTTTTGCCAACAAGGAGGAGATGTTGAAAGAGACATGGCTTTCTGGAAGAGGAAGAAGGAAGACCTCACAGCCTGGTTAAATGGATCTGAGGGAAGTCCATGGAAATCAATAGCAAATGTGATGACCAAGCTGCACAGCCAACCGGGCAATAAATGGTCCTCCAGCTTACTGCCTATTAATGACAAAAGAATTGGGTTACAGGCCAAATCCCAGGAAACAGAGGCAAAGATGGACACCTTGGTTGTTGGTGAGACTCTTCTGCGCACGGGGAGTTTTTTGCCCATCGGTGACTGGTCTCGGGGCCACCCCACCGGGACAGCCAGTGTGAAGATCCATCCTGAGTGCGCAGAAGGTCCCACCCCCTTCCAGACAACACTAACAGAAACGCACATTTATGCTGAGTGGGAAGGGGGAAATTCACATCCACTTGGAAAGAGACCAAGCAGACCAAAGTCCACCCAGCCGGCGGCTCACCTCCTGAGCCCAGGAGGGAAGATTTTATGTGCAAACAGCGGTTCATATGCTCGTCTTTCTTCTGTTGATGCTGGTAGATGAATTCATACTCTACGTGGCCGTTGTCACGGATGATGACGTATTTGTAAGGAATGGGTTTGTCCAGGTTCTTCTTGGAAATGATGACGTTACCTTCGACGAGCAACCCGACATCATGTAAATCTCTACAAATGAACAGGTTGTCAGCTGATTATCTGAAAATTCTACCTGGGAAATTTTTGTTCCTCTCAAACACAGTGCAGAGTGCAGACCCAAAGCTTCTAGAACAAGCCATGGTTTCCAGACAGAACTGAGGAAAAAAGGTGCCATGGCGTAATATGCCAAAGAAATGCATCAGAGGGAATATTTGCTCAAGATATTCATTTTCCAGAAGTCTAAGGATGTGACCAACTGACTTGATAAAAACAATTATTTAAACACATTTCCGGAACTGAACATTATAAACATTTCCCTGGAAGACTACTAACGAGCCCTCAGACATGCTTACTTGGTGCAGTAAATCTCACAAACATTATGGCTCCATTCTGGCCTTCCAAATTGTTCTCCTCCCCTGATAAATATTTTATGTTGGTTTGCGTTGAATGAGAAATGAGGAGAGATGATGGCATGGAAGTAAACCATGACTCCTTCACCAGGACTCAGTGTGCTAGGGTGAAGCCAAAGAGAGAAACACTGATTATATTTAAATTTACCTACCTTAGGTGCATGTACTCACAAACACACACCCACACTCATGCAGACACAGGCACACATGCTGATACATGCACACAAACTCATGCACACACACATACACATGCATGCATGCATACATACGCACATACACATGCACACACGCACTCACACACATGCAGACACATGCACACACATGGATGCACACACCAGACACGCACACACATATACACACATGCATACACACACGCACACGCGTACACACACATGCATACATGCACTCATACACGTGCAGACACATGCACACCCGTGGACACACACACCAGACACGTACACACAATGCATACACACGCACACACATGCACTCATACACATGCAGACACATTCACACCCATGGACACACACACCAGACACGTGCACACAATGCATATACACGGGCACACACTTAATACACACATGCACACGCGCACACACATACACAGACATGCACAATGCACTCATACACGTGCAGATACACGCACACCTGTGGATGCACACACCAGACACGCACACACAATACACAGACACATGCACACACGCATACACATGGTCTTTGTTCTTGATTGTGCACGAGCACAGTCCTAGCAAGACAGCCGCAGCACCCACAAATTGTACATACTGCCCCCGGCATGCATCCCCCCCTGCCGTCCCTCTAAAGTCGAGGAAGCAAGTACACCCCTGATGGTGGGGGACAGGCTATGCCCATCTGGAAAGGCCTCGGGCAGTGGCGGGAGGGACTGGTCAGGAGGTGGGCTGTGGCAGCCTCTCTCCGGTGCTCCGGAAGGCCACGTTGGCCCAGGCCCAGGGACTAAGTGATGGAGCAATGAAACCAAACAGAGCCAGGACACGCGCCTCTTCCCACCCTCCTGAGTGCCTCCCGCCCTCCCCCAGAGCTGAGCTAGCCTAAAGAGTCCACCTGAAGTGGCAGCCTGGAGGTCAGGGCTGGGTGGGCTCACGGGACCCCTTGTCTCCTGCCTCCTGGGCCGGGGCAGAGCCCGCCTACCTCCTCGTCACCTCCTGCACCCCGGCCGCCCTGCTCCTCTGCGCCTTGGTGGTTTTCACAGCTGAAGCGTAACTCTTGTTGTCCGCCTCTGCCTTCTTCGGGTCCTCTGGCTCGGCTTTCTCCTTTTCACTTGCTTTCTCTACAGTAATGGCCGTTTTGTCCTTGGTCTCTCCTTCCTGGAACAAGGAACGGCACCCTGATATTTAAGGCCAGCGTCTACGCTCACACCCCGCTGCCCCCCAGTCACTGCTTCTCCCGGTGGCCGGCGCTGTCACATCCTTCCCTGCTCAGGCCCCCCAGTGCCTTCCAGCCCCTCAGCACAGCCTCTCCTCCCCTCACTCGCTCCTGGGGGCACGGGCCTCCCTGCTGTGCCCCCAACAGCCATACCACCTCAGGCCTCTGCCCTGCTGCTCCCTTGGCTGGGCCATGTCCCCAGATAGCTGGGGGCCGCTCCTCACCCCTCAGGGGTCTGCTCCAGCAGCAGCCCCTGCAGGCCTCCCCCACCACTCCGGCTAAAGGAGGTGCATTCCCTCTGCAAACCCCCCTCCCAGCCCCCTCAGCCCCAGCCCCACTTCTCTTCCCAGCACTTCTCACTGCCTGGCTTTGCGTCCTCTTTCTCCCCTCTGGAACATGAGCCCCGTGAAGGCAGGGATTTGGCCTTGCTCGTGGCTGTATCCCCAGCACTAGATAAATATTTACTAATTAAATGGAAGAAGAGCCGCAGAAGGAGAGGGGCCGAGGGGCAGTGCCCGGGGCGGGGAGCAGGAGTGGGGGCTTCACCTGGCAGGGGGGTCTGGAAGCAGAAACACCTGTTGGCGACTGTTTTGTTTTCTGCATCTGGTTAACTTCTTTCCTGGGCCCTGGGGCTGGATCCACTGGCTTGGCTGTGACATCGACTGCCTGGAAGAAATAAATCAAAGACCCCGAAACCTGAGAGCCGAGGGGACAAAATGGAACAAGGACACTTTGCTGCAATGGCAGAGGGTCAGCATCTGTCACAACCTAACGACAGGGTGGACCAGCCACTCTGGCTGGAGACGTGACCCCCCACCCCACCCCAAAGGCACACTGCAGGGGGCAAGTCCCGGGAACCAACTTCCCAGGCAGAGAAGCAGTGTCAGCACCTCACTAACAGGTTATCAGCGACACCTGGCCACCACCTCACCCAACACCACTCACCTCCGAGGCCCGGGCCCCGGCCTGCTGCCTGGCAGTCTGCACCCCTTTCCTGGGCTCAGCGGTGTTCCCTTTGGACGCGGGCACCCGGAGCTCCTGGGCAGCATCTTTATCTGCAGGATCACCTCCGGAGGCAGAGGGTTCAGGGGGGTCCTGACCCTTCTCTTCTGTGACGGCACCTCCCGGAGGCGGGTCCCGGGCTCCAGGGCTCCCCACAGACGGCCCCCCACCTGCCCGGCTCTGCGGAGGGCTGGGGCCAGTCTCGGCCGCCTCCCCAGGGTTGGAAAGAGAATGCAGACTGCGTGGGTCACATGAGGAGGGAGGCACGGAGTCCGGGTCCGCGGAAGCGGGGGACTTCTGACTCTTTTTACTCTTCTTTCTCTTCTTCTTGCTCTAAACAGAAAAAGAAACATGAACTTCATATCTTGGATCGCCCGTGCTCCAGCCAATGTCTTCCTCCGCTTCAATTTTCTCTTCAATTTCTCAAGCACATCAAGCTGGGTGAAACCAAACCACCTTATTTTAAATCTGCAATTTCTCTATCTTGGAAAGAACGAAATTAGAAGACAAATTCCCTGGAGGCGGTAATGGAGCGCGTTCACAGACACAGGGCCACACGGTGACGGTTTATGATCAAACCTCCCTAGAAGAATCATTCTTGAACATTAGGAAGCGTGTATGAGCTTCCACGTCACACTCACATATTGCATATATTATGTGCACAAACACTGCAATAAAGAAATAGATAAGAAAATGAAGAGACGTCTCTAACAGTTCTTTCCTGCCCCCGGAGGGGAAAGCAGGTGCCTCCGGCCTTGTTGGGAGACACTTGCTCACAGGCAGAAGTTCCCAACTTGGGAGCTGAAAAGCTGGGAGGCCAGGTGCCTCCGAGAACTCCACAGGGGTTCGGGGCCCTGCCAGATTTGGGGTTACTGCTCTCCAGCAGGTACTGATCCCTCTGTTAGAAGCAATCACGGAGGCGGCCAGCCAGCCCCACCCCAGCCTGGGCCTGAGTTGTCGGGAAGGAAAGAAAAGGAAGTCTGGAGGGAGGCTGCTGGGGCGGGGCAGACAGATGGGGGGCCTTGTTCTCAGTCAGCCCCTGGACATTCACCCCAGAAACCAACTGAACCCGAGATGACTAAGAAGGGACATTGAGGCAGCAGCTGCCCGAGCCTCATGAGCTTCTGGGGATCCTGAGAAAATGCAGGTGTGGGTGGGACCCAGCACCTGCCTTTCCAGCAAGTCACAGGGCGATGCCCGGGCCAGGCCGCCAGGTGGGCAGCGGGACTCAGGTGTGGCTCTCCACTGACGCCCGATCCCCGGGCTCTCCTTTAATTGGTCTGGGGGTGGGGGCTGGGGGAGCCCAGGCACCAGCAGCTCTCACAAGCGTCCCTGATGGTCCCGGCGGGCAGCGCGGCTACCGCGACATCTGACCTGCAGGAGGCAGCAGGCACGGGGCACAGATCCCCCAAACCTCTGCTAAAATCAAGTCGGTTCGGCTCAAGGCTGATTCACCAGGTAACCTGGCACCTGGAAGTGAGAGTAAGGCCCAGTCCCAACCCCCAGGAAGCCACTATTTAGTAGGGAAGACAGACATAAAACCAGGGCACTCTAATACGCCCTGAGTGCCAACGGCCAGCAAGCGGGGACCAGGGGTGGGAGCCCGGCTGCCCGGGGCTGCGTAGGGTGAGGCCACAGCCTGGGCCACCCCAAAGCAGCTAAAGATGAGCATTGCCTCCAGGACTTCCCTGCCCACTCAGACTAAAACCTAAGTCCTCAGCCATGCCCCAAGATCCGGGATTTGCCTCACCACCTTGCCAACCTCATCCCCACCCTCTTCCCACCCAGGCCTCCTCCACTAAGTTCTATGCCCAAAACCCCTCACCGGAGCCCTCGCGGCCCCTCACCTGGCTCTGCTTCGCGGTGTGGCAGCTGTCATCACCCAGCCCCGGATTCGCACTTGTTTACTTTCTCCCCTCTGGAAGGAGTCCAAGTCTGTCCTGTTCACTGCAGTCCCCCCCGTGCCAGGATAGTACCTGCCCGCAGCAGGTGCCCAAAGTATGTCCTTGTTGGAAAAGTCCCAGACGGTGCCCCCTGGGAGCTCTCGCTCAGTGTCCCTGATGCGCCAGGATGCTCCCCACCTCCCACCTGCCCCCAGGTGACACCTCGGGACCCCCACACCCCGCGTCACTGGGCCTCACGGGCAAAACCACAGTCTCCGGATTTGCTCCTCTTTGATTACCTCTAAAGTTGAACATTTTTCCATGAGAATTATCCATTCATTTCTTCTCTTGTGAGCTGTCTTCCAAGCCATCTGCCCACTATCCTATCAGATTGTTGACCATCATTTCTTTGAAAGAGCTAATTACATCTTACAGCTATTAATGCTTTGTCTTTTCTGGCAAACATATCCTAGTTGGTCATTTGCTTTTCCACTTAATTGTTTAATGCTCTTCTTTGACCCAAGCTTTCTAAATATCTATATAGTCAAATAAGCATGTAGGTATTTTTTTTTCATTAAGGCTTAGGAATAATTAAATGATTTTATAAATATTCCCCTATGCTTTCTAGAACTTTTAGGGTGTTGTTTTACGTTAAAATATTTAATCAACCTGGTTTTTATTTTAGGGTTTAGCATGAGTTGGGAACCTAACTAATTTTTTCCAAACGGTAAGTCAGTGGTTCAAATGCCCCTTACTTAATGCATAAACTCTTACCACTGATTTATCGTGCTACCTTAATCGTGTACTAAGCGATTAAATTGGTATATAAACCACACTGTGTCAGGATGGTCTATCCTGGTCCCCACTGATTTGTCTGTTTCCCCATCGGAATGTTACAGCTGGGCTGTGCATTCTAGTGCCAAACCTCCCCTTCATTTTTCTTCTTTTCCACATTCTTTATAGGTATTCTTACCAGACAGACTTTGGAATCTTTCCGTTAACTTTTTGTCAACTTTGTCAACTTTTGTCAAAAACCTAAGTGAAACAAAATGAAACCTGTTCAGAGCGATACCACCTTCATACATTAAGTGGCTAATTTAATGTCTAGGGAGAGAACTGAGACACCGTCACACTATTAAGTCTTCCTTTTTCCCTCCTGGGAAATTGTCAATGTCTCCGTTGACTCAGGTCTTTTACATCCCTCTGTAAACTGTCATTTTCTTCTCACGGGTCTCACACATCCCTCATTTATTTTGAAGGTGGGTTTTTTTGTATTTTTGTTGCAATCAAGACCCAGTCTCCCACCCCTACTGTATCTTCTGTCTGGTTAACTCAGCATCTGGGTTGATGGTTCCGCAGTTAACCGATTAACCAAACAGCCCTCTGAAAGCAACGACCACACCCGGTTTGTCTGCCTTCACCTGCGCGCCTGGTTCCAGCCCAGCCTGCAGCAGCTGGTCAATCTTTGTTAAATGAAGGAACGACCATCTCACCCAGGAAACAGGTCAAACTCCACACATCGTTCTTCAACCACTGCTTCTCCTCACAAGCCAAAGCACTCTCATCACGTACGTCAACCAGGTTATTCTTCCCCAATATTATTGGTGAATCCCGTAAGACTCCGAAATGCTACTGAAAATCAAAGAAGTTGGGTTTTGCACGTCCAGAAACCAAAGACTAAATTCAGCAGGGCTTCCTCCAGGCCACTGGGTCCAGAGCGCCACGGGGCTCACAGCTGCGAGCGGGACGTCTTCTCCAAGCCCCGGCCAGAGCCTCGGCAGCCAGTCTTGGCCCTCCTGAGCCCCCACCTGGGATCCCTGCTCCACTCTGCTTTTCTGGGAGGAGTCTCTGGATTGCTTGTGGGGCTTTAGCCAGGGAAGTTTCCCCACATGTCAGAGGGAAAAGGTCACAGGAAATAAAAAGATGGATGCAAGAACAAGACTGGGGGGGCCACACTCAAAGCCCTGAGTTAATGTCAGCGAAACGCCCTCGAGTCAGAAGACCTGAATCGGCTGTGGCGTCCATACCTGCCCATCCCAGGTACGATCCGAAAAGGCTCATCCCGCCAGCCTTCTAGAATCGTCAGAAACCCGGGACGGGACGGGGGTGCTCAGCGCACATGCAGGGCCTGCACGGAGGCATGCCGTCCAACGCTTCATGCAAACTACCTGCTCCAAGTCAGCAGAAGAGGTGTCCACGACCGCGGCCAGAGTGGGGTCCTCCTTCTTCCTTTTGCCGGGACAGTGATCGGCATCTTCCCCCTCATCAGAGGTGGAGTCTACAGCGTCTGCAAAAGCCTCGGAAGCACTTCCCTGTAGAAACACGACTCCCTTCAGAAAGGCAGGGTCACCCTGGCTCCAGCTAAGCCCTCGCTGACCCCTGACCCAGAGATTTAGCTCTTTAGATCCATTTTGAATTAATTCTTGTCTACTGAGTGAGGCAGGGGTCCAACTCCATTCTTTTGCATGTGAGTATCCAGTTGTCCTAACACGGTTTGTTGAAGACTGTTTCTTCCTTACTGAACAGTCTTGGCATCCTTGGAAAATCAAATGACTCTAAACGTGTGGGTTTGTTTCCGGGCTCTGAATTCTAGCCCACTGGTCTAGCTATCTATACTTACACCATAACAGAGTATTCAGATTACTGTAGCTTTGTAGTAAGTTCTGAAATTTGGAAGGGTGACTCCTCTATCTTTTCTTTTCCAAGATTGCTCAAGCTATCCAGGAGCCTCGTTTCTTTCAATGCCTTGTAATTCTTTTATTGAAAACTGGACTTTTTAATATCACAATGTGGCTGTTCTGTAAATCTAATTTTTCCTCCTCCTTAGGATTTGTTGTTGTGCTGGCTGTGGTTGTAGCTTGCTTTTTTTAAGTGGCTTTCCTAAACTAATTTTCACCAACATACTCCACTGTACATAGTTGTTTGTCTTTTTATTTTTTAAACTCCAATTTCCTTGAAAGAATGACCTCAAACCATTCATCTTTGAGAAAGACTATTGGAAGGCCACAGTATATTCTACCATAAAAGTGATTCAAGTGGCACTCCCCGTGGTGGAATACTGAGGTAGAATCCAATATTTGGCCATAATAGTTACTTTATTATGTATGATAAAACCCTGTACTAAATCTTCAGAGGACTCTCTGAGGTTATTTCCTCAAAATGAAACCAGAGAAGCAGAGGAGTCAGTCAAAGGGCACGGCCTTGCCAGTGTTCCCAGGCGCTGACCGTGGCTTCATGGGAAACCCTGATCTATCCCTGCCCATGCCAACTTTAAAACAATTCTTTAATTTTACAGGTGTAATATCTTGTGGCTCTTTTCATTTTAAGTGTTCAACTTTGGAGATGGAACATTATATGTTTACTGCCCATTTATATCTTCTTTATTGGGAACTACAGTGGGCTCACTTTTCTATTGGGTCAGTTTCTGTTTTTTACTTGATTTTTAAGAGCTTTTTACATATTGAGGCTACTCACTCCTTGTTAAAAATATCTTTTATACAAATATGCTTTACATATTTTTACTAGATGTTTACCCTTCATTTGTGCTTATTGTATTCTACGAGAATTTTTTAGTTCTTTTAATATTTTTCTTTTGGAGTCAAATATACCAATCTTTTGTTTGTATTTTTTCCTTTATTTTAATTATTAGAAAATCTTTCCCCATCCAGAGATCCGATAAATCTTCATGCACATCTTCTCCATCTGTTTTTATCCACACTTTCAGGGTTGATCAGTCTGTTAACCGACTACCCCAAGATTTCACTGTTTAAATATGGCTGTTTCTGTTTAATCTGGTACAGCAAATTCCACATCAAGACTTTTCACAATTCTCTTGGTTTTTCTTGCCCATTTTTTTCTCCCCAAAGAGCCTGGTCAAGGCTAAAATAGCCGAATCCTATGGGGCCAATGCTGTTTTCCATCACAATGTCACACAGAGGTCTTAATGGTGTTTGTCCCTTCTTTTAAGGGTTTATGCAAACTTTCCAAGTCCCGTGGAGTAGACCGGGCCTGGGAGTTCTCTCTGAGGGGAATTACATGCACACACGCTATCCGCAGGCCCTGCAAGGCTGGCCGCATCACTTCCCACCCCAGCCAGCCACCGAGCACCAGCTGCACAGACAGAAAACCAACCCGCACCATCAGCAGATGGCCACTTCCCCTCCTCAGCATCCGACGAGAAGCCTGGGAGCGAGCAAGGGCCAGCTGCCTCTCCCGGGGCTGACCTCCCGGTGGAAAGCGTTTCCCTTCCCATCGTTCCCCCTGAACCTATCCAGGAAACGCCCCTTGGCACCTGCACCCAGGGCCCCACTCACCAGCCCCCTGATGGTGTCTAGCACGTCCAAGGGGCTGTTGGAGGCTGCAGGGTATAGATGACCAGCCTCGCCTTTGAGGAGGTGGCCTCTGACCAGCCAGCAGTGATTCCTGAGCACCCCCCTGCACCCGAAGTCGCAAAGCACCGCAAGGCAGGCACCACCAATGCAGAGACAGGAGGAGAACCGGACATGCAAGAGGCAGAAGCACAGGCCCCTGCATCCCACCCAGCTGCAGCTTTGCAGCGACATGTGGCGCATTGGGTCTGGTAGGAGCATGGAAGGAAAGGGAAAGCGGACACCCCCAGAGGGATGGGAGCCCCCAGACACCTTCGCCAAATCAGGCACAGAAGACAGGTGAGCTCAGCGGCTGCCCAGCAGGCACTCTGGGGGCAGCAGAGCAGCCGTGCCGTGACACTGTCCAGGAGAGGACGGGGGTGAGGGCCGACCTCGGTCAGCTGCCAAGGGAACCACATCAGGAACCAACTTCCTGGCCGAGAGAGGGCACGTGGGAAATGGGCGAAGCCCCTCCGTGCAGACCCTCAGCCCCGAGGGCCTGGCCTCACCCACCATTTGCACGGTCCAGGAGTCGTCGGAGCAGGACTCCTCCGGGTCTTCCTGCAGATCACTCAAACTCAGGGACGAAAAAGGGCTGCCCTCATCCTTCAGTTCCTGCTCGCACTCCATCTTCTCCTCCTCCTCCGGGGCCACCACCACCTTGGAGTCGCCATCCTTGGATTCTACAGAGGCAGAGGGTGAGGGCCAAAGCTGAGGGAAGAGCAAGTGTGTGTCCCGAAGGGGCCGTCAGGGTCCTCCCCTGGAGTGCTCAGAGGCAGGCGAGCACGCGGCTCTCAGCTGGAGACGAGGGGCGCAGGGGTGAATCGGACCGAAAGGAGGCCACCCCGTGCGACTGTCCAGCCCCCCACTCGCCACCCCGATCTCTAGCTCAGAATGTTGCCCTCAGATGTCTCAAAGGAACCCAAACTCCACAGCTCAAAAACTCAACACATCCTTCCCACCCCCACATAAAAATTTCCTTCTCTCTTCTCATCTCAGCAGCACCCTCCCGTGACAGCTCAGGGGTCTCTCCCCACGTCTGCTCGCCCCACATAAACCCAAACACCCACCCCCAGGTGGATCTGGCTCCAGAATCACACCCGTTAGAGCATGCCCATTCAGAAACACGGAGCTGATCCGGTGACCCCTTTGAGGGTCCCTACTTTCACACCGGGTCTTGAGTAGCATCCCTGCCCCCCACCCCCATCAGCTCACCTCCAGAGGACACCCAGGGCTCATCTCCCCCGCAGGCACAGCTTTGCTGCCTGGGACCCCCTCCCGGCCTGGCCTCCCCCAGAGCCCTCTCCAGGCCTGGGGGGGGCTCCCCCACAGTCCCTTCCGTCTCCCCCTATCCCAGGAAGATTCCAGTCTCATCACTGTCCTCTCCACCTCTGAAGGTTCTAGACGGCACAGACCAAGCTGACCTTGTTCTCTTGGAATCCCCAGCGCCTGGATCGTGGCAGGTGCTCAGTAAACATGCGCCGAATGAAATTAATTAACAGGATTCAGAATGAATAATAAATATTTGAAATTTCTACACCCGCACCCACACCCAATCATAAAGCCAAAAGTCGTAACAGCAAAAGCTGGAAAAAAATTTGTAGCACACAACAGCCCGGGGGCCGGTTTCTTTGTACAGCTGACACGTGATAAACTGTGGGATGCTGAAAGAAGCCGGACACAAGGGGACAATGGCTGGAGAGCCCACTGCTCTGAAAAACCCGGAATCGGCAAATTCATAGACGGAAGGCGGCTCCCGGGGTCCCGGGGCAAGGGAGGGGACGGGGAGTCAACGCCCGGCGGGCGCGGAGCTTGTGGGGTGGCCGAGAGCATGTAGCTAACACCCCTGAAACGTAACATGAAAGTGGTTAAAATGGGGCATTTCGTGTGGCAGATGTTACCACAGTAAAAATTCAAAGAATACATAAAAATGATTTAAAAAAATAAATAAACTGTGGGGATTCTGAACTGATCTCTTGCACCAGGGCTCCAGATTATGGAGCTGCTTTCGGTGATTGGCGCAGGGACGGGCCAATCAGGAGGACTCAGAGAGGGGCGGGCCAGCGGCTGGGGGTCCCGTGATCCCGGCTCTCTTTCCTGGTGGGAAAAACAGGCCGGAGGCTGGGAGAGGGCTGCTCCATTTCGCGTCCCTCAGGGGAGCCCACCCGGACATGTCTGGCAGATGGGGGGTAGGGGTTGGTGCTGACAGGCTCAGGGCAGGAGCCTCCGGAAACCTGAAGCCCCCAGCTGGGCCCACGCCCAGGAGCTGGGGTCCTGGTGCCCTGCAATCTGCACGCTCCCAAGAACTGCAGAAATCACCAAGAAAAACAATTGGGTGACTGCGAAACGGGTGCGGGGTTTCTGTTTGGGGTGGAGGGAAAGTATGGGTGATGGAGGCTGGTGATGGGAGCACAACGTTGTAAGTGCAATTAACACTCCTGAATTGTGCACTTGAAAGGGGTCAAAATGGGAAATTTGATGTTGTATATGTTACCACAATAAGAATTAAAAAAAAGCACACACAAAAAACACACCAAGAACTATACAACACAGAGAACCTTTTTGTAGACTGTGGACTTTAGGTAATAACATAATTATAATAATATTCGTTCATCAATTTTAACAAATGCTCCATGCTAATGCAAAATGTTAATAAAACAGAAAACTGTGGGGGGGGAGGTCTGTTGGAATTGTGTACTTTCTGCAGGTTTTTTTGGTAATCTACAGCTGCTCGAGAACAAAGAAACAAAATTTGCAAAGAAATGCATTTGGCCTCAACCTCTGAAGAGAGGCCTCCCTGCTGATTAGGGGAATTCAAAGGAAACCAGCAAGATCCCTTTCACCTCTCAGCCTGGCCCTGTGGGTGAGGGCGGCTGGGAGAATTCTTGGGGCCCTGTGGCGCGCCCCGCCCCTGGCCGGCTCCCGGGCATTTGTCCCTCCCGGGCGAGGGGGCCCCGACGCCTGCTTAACGGCGATGGGGCCGGATGCAGAGTCAGGCCTCGCCCACCCGGCTGCAGGGCCCGGCCTCACCAGGGAGCCACGGGCGTGCCAGGGAGGGCAACAGGGAGGGGCCCCCCTAGGAGGCCAGGGGTCCTCACTGTTACTTTATCTCCTCCTGCCAGGGGCGAATCACTCCACCAGCAACACTTTTTATAAGCACAAAAAAGAAAAAGGAAAGGAACTGTATTCAGAAATGATGAGACGAGACCCTTAAATAGCACTTACTAAGCGCTTTGACGTGTAGACCCATTCAGTGCTCACACCCTTTCTGCTGGTGGCAAAACCTGAAGCCCGGGGAGGTTCGGTAGCAGCCGGGACCCCAGGTGTGAACCCTGCACTGCCTCACACAAGCTTCCCCTCCAGGGCAGCACCATGCCTCCTCTCCACTTGGGGGGCTCCCGGGGGGGCGTGGGGCAGACACCAGGATCAGCACAGGCTCGGGTCTGCACCCGGGCATCCCTGTGGGCCAGCGGGGGCCGCGTTCCTGAGCAGCCTGCTCGCCCACGGAGCTCAGCAGAAAAACAGGGCAGCAGCTTCCTCCCTGTGAACAGTGGGGGTGGGGGTGCAGCATGGGGCTCCTGGCCCACCTACCCACCCCCCAACATGGCCAGGCCCTGCTTTGAACAAGAACCCCACAGCCTCGCAGGAGGTGAAGGGAACCAACCACAAAAACGGGCCCATAAGTCCTAACGTGATGGGGGCCAGCATGTGGGGGCCGGCCCAGCCCTCCCCAGTGGGGCTCCCCCAGATCACCGTCAGGCGCCTCTGTCTGCCCACTGGCATGCCCACCCCAGGTGTCTTAGGTCTGCGGGGACGTCCACTCCCCAGCCCCGAGCCCGAGCCCGAGCCCTTTCCCCTGAGCCCACCTGGGCCTCCATCGGCCCTCCCGTTAGCCCGCCGTCTCCCCTTCTCTGTCAGTACCCCAACCCCATCCGTGCCATGGGCAAGGCTGAACCCAAGACCCTTCCCTGCCCCCCGGAGCCGGAGCCTGCCCTTCCTAGCAGGCACCCCAGCCAGGTGGTCACCAAACCCCACCAAAGTCATCTCCGACACCTTCCTGGGTCAGCCCACCTCTGCCCTCCCAAGCCCTCCCAAGCCCTCCCGAGCCTCCCCGGGCAGCCCCCAACCCTTTTCCCAACTCCACCCGAGTCTCAGGCTTTTCATAATATTTTTTCCATTATAAAAACCCTTACTTCTTCAAGGAAACTTGGAAAATGCAGAAAATTCAAAAGGAACATGGCCCAGAACTTCACTTGTAGCACTCAAGGTGGAAGTCTCACCCAGGGCTCCCTGCGACATTGGCCAGGTCAGTGGAGATGTGGGGTGGGGAGGGGCGGTCAGTTTACATTTTGATAAAGCTCCCCAGGACCCCCTTCCCCCACTGGCCCTGCAGGCAACCCCACATGGCAGCGTTTGAAGGCCTCCACCATCAGTCTGGCTCAGAAGTCCCCTCCGACAAAGCTGGCCTTGCCCACCTATGCCAGGGACACTGGGACTCGCCACACCCACCGCCCACTCCCCCTTCCACGCTTTTATCCGTTGTGATCGCAGACCTAGCCAGCCCTCCTCCAGACCCGGGCTTCCGGACAAAGGAAGTGCCCCTCCCTCAGCAGCCCCAGCCAAGCCCCCAACAGTTGGCTTTCGGTTTCTATTCCTACAAAAGCAGTCTGGTGCGTGGCGAGGCCGAGAAGCCAAGAGGCTGGAGGCACTGAGTATTTCTGGGGAGATGCCCTGAAACCCCAGAGCTCTGCGTCCACAGGGAGATGGGGAAAGTGGGATGTGTCAGATCCCAGAAAAAAGAGTCTAACATATGGAAGGAATGTCTGACCCAGGGGCCCCGCAGCTTATCTCATAGAAACCAGGTGTGCCATAAACTGAAGAGTTTGAAGACTGTTGAAGAAATCCCAGTCATAGTGGCACCTCGACCCCAAAAGGCGGATAAGACACGATCAGATATGTCCATAAATTGAACGACCACAAGCAAGCCAAAATGCAGGCTTCCTCCACATAGATAATCCAGCTCACATCAAAGAACAGTAGAGTGTCAGGGTGGTGGGTGGGTACACGGGGAAGGAGACAGCTGAGCCAAGACTTGAGGGAGGGATGGAGGAAGCTGTGCTGCTGCCTGGGGAAAGCTGGTGCAAAGCACCTGCGGCCACAGTACACCTGGCATGGCTTCAGCACACCTGGCACGGCCAGAGCACACCTGGCCTGTCCCAGGAAGGGCAGGGAGCCAGAGGGCTCTGGGGAGGGGGCCCAAAAGGAAGTCGGGGGGCAATGGGGGGACAGCCTGTGTTGGACCTTGTGCATAATGGACCCCAGCTTTTACTCTGGAGGGGGGAGGCGCATGCTCTGTCATCTTAAAAGCCCCGGAGGCCCGTGAGGAGCAGGTCCCGCCAGCAGAACCAACAGGATCTTCCCTGAATTGAAAATGAACCTGAGGTGAACCAGACGGGAGAGGCCGGGCAGCTTGGCAGGGGGAAGGGAAGCCCACAGCCCGAGGTCGTGGACATCAGGGAGCTCCAGGACAGAGCAGAGATGGTCTGCTGTCCCCGTCCAGGTGTGAGGGCCACCTGACCCTGCTCCCGCCCCACTCCATCGTCCAAGTCCCCCCCACAGCAGCCACGGGCCGGAAAGGAGCATGGCCATGCTGCAGGGCTGGGCTGATCCAAGCCCCCCGGGTCCCCTCTGGTACCTTACAAACTAACTCAAGCCAGGTCCCCGCCCCACAGGAGCACCTCGGAAGCCACTTCCATGGGGCAGCCTCGAGAATCCTCTAAGAAGGCCCCTCAGCTCAGCCCAAAGTTTCTCGTTCCTTGGGCCAGGGGTGCCCCTGGGTTTCTCCCTAAGGAATGCAGCTGCTGTCACAATTATAAAAAAAAAAGCAGCACCCCGCACCTCTGGCAAAGGTCCCTGACCAAACCATTCTAAGGAAAGTCCCTCTAAAAATAGGTCTGCAGCTGCCAAAGATGTCGCTTGCATCTGCAGCCACGCCTGGGCCGCCTGCTGGGGGCGGGGAGGTGACCGGCAAGGCCACTTTCCATTTCCGGGAAAGGAGGCAGGCCCGGGTCAGTGCCCGGTCCAGTGCCCGGTCCATGGCAGGGGCGCCAGCGGCCCCCCACGGTACCCCGGCCCCGGACTCCCATTGGCCTCACCTGGAGCAGGGACTGCAGGAGGCAGGCGGTGTCCACACTCGCTGCAGAACTTGGGGGCCGTCTCCTTGAGTGAGTGCCCGCATGAAGGACACTCCATCCGTCCGGGAAGGGGGCTCTCCAGGCCGCGGGCGCCTGCAGATCTGGAAGCAAGTCCCCAGCAGCCAGCTATATACCCTGCCGCCCATCACGTGACCGCGGCCCTGTTTCAGTTTCATTTTCCGAGAAAGTGAAATCACAGCGCCAGAGGACCCGCCACTCCGAAGGAAACGCAGCGCGACCCCGCAGCCGCTCCCGGGCCCCGCCCGCCCCGGTCCGCCCGCCCAGCCCCGCGGCTCCGCGCCCTCTCTGCTGCCCCCACCAGGCCCGCGCCTCCCGGGCTGCCCGAGCGCACCGCGCCGCCCCCAGCCGCCATCACTCCAGGTCCCAAACTGCCCCCGCTGAGAGAGGACAGGATCCGAGTGACCGCGGCCGGTGGCCCCGGGAGGACCAGGCGGGGCGGGGGTGAGTGCTCCAGGCAGGGGCCTGGCACCCGCGAACCCTGAGATAAGACAGCAGGTGGCCAGGGCCCCGCAGCAAGGCAGCTGGGGACACAGGCGGGGGCCAGGGGGCCAGCTGTCCCCGGCAGCTCGCTCAGCCTCTGACCTCGGTTAGCGGGCACGGAGCACCTGTCTCCTAGGTTGGCATGAGGTTTAACTGAGTCAAAGAGGGACAGCGCTACAGTCAGCCCTGCGGATGCGCCACCCCGCCTGAGTCAGAGCCCGCTGGCCGGCCCGGGGTGCGCGGACTAGCCAGGATTCCCAGGAGCAGGAGCCGCCCTCTTCTCACTCCATCTGTGGTGGGAGGCATCAAACCAAGAGCAGGATCACAGCACAGGCGAAGGCAGGTGAAGGCGTTGGGGTGCGGCCTTCAGGGGCCACTGAGCATGTCCAGGGGGGAGCGGACACAGGCGTCCCGGCCTGTCTGCCGATTGAGGATTTGACTCTCCCGTGCTAAGAATGCCGAGGGCACAAGGACCCATCTGCCCTGTTTTGCTGCAGATCAAGGAAGTGACCCAGCACTGACCGGCCTCTCGGGCCCTCAAAGCACCACCAACTGCACCGTATTTTGGGGAGGGAGCTCCAGGTGGCATCCTCTCTGCTCCCTTCCTGCCACCTGCCCTTGCCTCCCCTCTCTATGGTACAGGGTGCCCCATCTGCCACGTCGGCTTGGTCTCCTCTAGGTGGTTTGTTCTCGGGGGCAGGGCCCGGCATGGGAACTAGGGGTGCGCGGGTCCCCTCGCTACACCTGCCTTGGCCAGGCCCTGCTCCGGCCTCCTCATATCTCCCCTCCAGGCCCTGAAGCAAACACCACCATGGTTGGGCATTCCCTCCCTCAAAGACCCTCCATGGCTCCCCACGGCCCAAGCCACTCTCCAACCAATGTTGTCTCCCTCTCTCCAAGGCTCCACTTCCCTCACAGTTCAGAAAACAGGGCCCAGGAAGTCTTCTGGAAGGATCTCATTGCTTGCTGCCTGCACCAACGCTCCCTATTCATCACCTAGACTTTTCACTTCACTTCCTCCCGGACAGAACTCGACAAACTCGAGGCCCATCCCCCAACCACCACTAGGCAGAACAAAGGGGCAGCTGGAGAGCCTGGGGGCAGGGGCGGCTAGTACCACCCCCACCCCCGCCCCTGCTCCTTCTTCCGGGCCCTGCCCCACTGGCTGCCCTCAGGGCCCCAATCACACATCCTGCAAGTGGTAGCGGGGCGGGGTGCCTGCCCTGGCCTGGAGACCCCCAGAAACCCACTGTGAGTGCAAGTTGGGAGGACGCTGCGCTCTCGGCCCTGCTGCTCTGGGGGCGGTGGGCACTTCTGCGTCACCGTTACTACGAAATAAAGATATAAGCCTCTTTCTGCAACTACAATTTTCATTCTTCGCGTTTTGGAGCCAGGGGAAGAATTCCGGGGCGGGGTCGCCGGCCGCCCGCGTCTACCAGCAGCGCCTGCCCCGGCCGCGGCTGCAAAGCCCCGGCAAGCCGCTGCGCGCCCAGGCGGCCCGAGGGTCCCTGCCCTCCGGGGTGCGCGCTGCCCCCGCCCCGCGGCCCGGAGGGCGAAACCGAAACTTGGCGCCGGCAGAAGAGGCGGCCCCGGGCGGGCGCATCCGGCTGCACCCCCTGGACCTCGCCCGCAAGCACCCCGCGCCCGCCCCCGCGGGCACCCCCCACCCATGGGCCCGGGACCCCGTAGTCCATCTGGCACCAGCGCACCTGCGGGCCCTCGAGTGCCCCCCGGCCCGCTCGCCCCCCGGCCCCCCGCTTCCCGGACGCAGGCGGCCCCGGCGCCGCCCCTGGACCCGCTCCGCCCCCGAGGCGCCGCCGGCTGCCCTGTCTGCGCCCGCGCGCTCCGCTCGCTCTGCCCTTCCCTCTGGGCTGGGAGCCCCGAGCTCCGTCCTTCCTGGGGTTCCCCTCCCGGAGTGCCCCCGCCCCCGCCCCCTCGGCGGGACGGATCCCACTTGGCCCTTTGATCGCAGCCTCAGGGCCGGCTCCGGCCTCCCGCTTAGCACAAGCCCCGGGTCCCCGCCGAGAACCAGCCTTGGAGGTCTGGAAGCCATCCGCTCTCTCCAGGCCGTCTGAACCGGCGGGTGCCGGGCCCGGTCCTTGCTGTTGGCGGGTGGCAGCCGCTGACCCGCCCGGCCTGGCCTCCTGGATCCTGACAGGGGATGAGGGGTCGGGAGAACCCGGAGGGAGCTCCCCGCGCTCCGCAGCTCTGTGGGGTCCCAGCGGCTCTGCTGGGGGTCCCTCTGTGGGAACGTCAGGGAAGGCAGAGGACCCCCTACCCCGCACGGCCACATGCCACCTGTTAGGTGTGTGTGGGGAGGGGGTGCCAGCAGAGGCCGAGTTTCTGGTGGCGTCACCTCCAGCCGTACCCCATGGCCGAGGGGGCACCCCTGTGTGCTCTCGGGGTGGATGCTGTGCAGCCCTGGAGAGGAGGCGTGTTGGCTGCAGATGTGCCACGCTGTGTGCACATCAGAGCCCAGGCCTGCCCCAAAGCCACAGGGGGACTCATGGATGAACACCACGGTCAGGACACCACAGCCACCAGGGCCTGGGGCATCACTTCCGCTGAGTGAAGATGCAGGGCAAGTCACGTGACCCAGCCTACCTCCCGACCTGAGAGAACGAGGTCCCCTCCACCCTTCCTGGATGGCCCAGCCGTCGGATCCAGACCACGGAGCATTTCCTGTGGTGAAACCCTCTGTGAGTCGGCGCTACATTCCCCAAGCTCCCCGGGACCCTTAGGAGTTAGCGGCCTTCCAGTTAGGGCCGGCCCCACAAAGGGAGGTGCTTTTGGGATTTGTAAGGAAAATTGCTAGAGATGCCATTTGAATGCCCCCAGGGCATCTTGCTTCTGCCCTCCCTTCTCTGTGTGTTCTTGTCCTTCCAGGAATTAGGCCAGGAAGAGGGTGTTTAAAATCTGGCCTTAGCTGTCTCTCTCCAAACCCGCTCAGTAGGTGAACCCACTGCCCTCCCCTCTACGTGGGACCTGACTCCCAGGGGTATAAATCTCCCTGGCAACGCAGGATATGACTCCCGGGGATGAATCTGGACACGGCATCGTGGGATTGAGAAAGCCTTCCTGACAGAAAGGGGAAGAGAAATGAAACTAAAGTTTCAGTGGCTGAGAGATCTCAAATGGAGTCGAGAGGTCATTCTAGAGATTATTCTTATTTATTATACAGAGATCCCTTTGTAGTTTTTAGTGTGTTAGAATAGCAAGAAGGAAATACCTAGTTGACCTGTAACCCAGTATCCTTGATTCTTGAAGACAGCTGTATAACTGTGTAGCTTATAGTGTGATTGTGTGATTGTGAAAACCTTGTGGCTCACACTCCATTCCAGTGTATGGACAGATGAGTAGAAAAAAGGGAACAAAAAAATAAATGAATAATAGGGGGAAAAAGGAGTATGAGATGTTTGGGGAATTCTTTTTTAGTTTTAGTTTTTGGAGTAATGAAAATGTTCAGATATTGATTGTGGTGATGAATGCACAACTGTATGATGATACTGTGATGTACACTGTGGATGATTGTAAGGTATGTGAATATATCTCAATAAAACTGAATTGAAAAAAAAGTCTGGCCTTGGGAAGAGAGGAGGGGTGGCCCTCCTGCCTCCGGTGAGCCTCTGTGTCCCTCATTCAATCTGTGGTTCAAGACAGCCGGGGCTGCAGGTTGGATTCCCACGGCCTCCTCCAGAGGGTCTTCCACTGGCCGCTAGAGCCCAGGAAGCTCCCACACTGCTCCGGAAGCAGAAAGCCCGTGACGTCGAGGCTCTGGGACTTCCCAGTTCCTGGAAGCTGGCGAGCGTCTGTGGATAGCCTATTTTTTGACGGGTGCAGAGCTGAGCCAGGAGATGTTCCAAGACAGACTGTCCACCTCCAAGAGCCTGGAACTTGTCATCAAGCAGCCCAGGGTCGAGTCCAGACACAAGTGGGACCCCACAGAAATGCAAAACAAGGACATTCAGGAAAACCCAGGTGTTCAGAGGATGCCCCACAACCCCCAGAGGAGACCCCTTGTATTTCCTAGTCTGCTTCTTATGCCATGAATTTATAGATTTAAATTTCACATACGATGTGTAAAGGTAATAATATATAAACAATCTATAAATGTAATATACAGTATTATATAATTAGAAAATAAGATGAAAACAACAAAATTCACAGACGGTGGCAGACGGGGTTTGCTTTGTGGGGTTGAGCTAAAAGGAGGACCGGGCAGTGGGGTGCTGGAAGGAAGGAATAAGGGAGCCAGAGGTCGTGATGAAAGGTTTCGGGTGGAGTCACCTCCGTCTCTGTCCCTAAAACAGCAACCTGGACTCCGCAGCCTTGAAGTTGGGGAGGAAGGTGGGTCTTCCAAGGGGCCTGGCCTCCTCCGTGTTGAAGATCTGCCTGGGGAAAGCCCACTATGGCCATTCTCCTGGTCGGCGGCATGGCGCCGGCAGGGATGCCCCTGACTCACTCCGGCCAAAATCTCTGCCTCACGGTCCTTGTCACTGCAACTTTCAGCTCTCTGCGAAGGAGTCTTGCCTTGACTTAGGCCAGACTGAGATGTTCTGATGTGCTGGAGGTTCATTCAGAGGGCTGGCCCAGCTCCTGCCCTGTCCACCAGAGAGCCTGATGTAGAACAGCCCCAAGGTCCCGTGGACGTTGTAGCATCTGAAATTTCCTCGGATCTCCTCGTGGCAACCACCAGGGTTTGTGGAATGGATTCAGCCAGGCCCCAACACACCTAGTGATGGCCAGCTTTGCACCTTGCCTGTGTTCCCTAACTCTTCTGGGTTTCATCTTCATACTCCTTCCTGGCAGAGCTGTTTTAGGGCATAGAAGGTGCTCTCATGTTGCAGCCCCAGGGCCAGCCGGGAGGCGCCCTTTGCAGGGAGCATAAATGCAGTGGAAAGCTGCAGCCGCCACGCGCTGAGAACAAGGGGGCTCTGCCAGGGACATGCAGTTACCCAGCCCCAACTGTGCAGCTCCGTGACCTTGCCCAGGATGGGCCCCTGGGCTTGCTGGGTTCCAGAGCTAGTTATTTCAAAGCAGGGCTTGCGTAAAACAGCAGGGCCAAATAGAACACTGCATTTATTGCAGAGCAAGTAAATAAAAACCGTGCAAAGCAAGGGAGGGAGGGGGTGGTTCCTGGCTTCGCTTGTGTCCACTTGGCAATCTGCGTCCAGGCCTGAAGTTCAGGTATAATTTTCCCTACGGAAAGAAAAGGTGCTGACTTGACTACAGGAATGAACGCTGGTCGTTTAATTGTTCACTATAAATTACCACATGGGCTTTGGGGTACACCTCGGTAGGGGCTGAGTTTGGCTGGGGGGGGGGCAGTTGTTTTCTGGATGTGAACATTCTTGATTCAAGAGGTGCTCTTTTGACCCCAGGGTCAGACATTCCCCGGGTTAAGACAGCGGGGGTCAACATGTCCTGCCCCAGCAGCAAAGGAGTGAACGGGCCGCAGGCTGCAGCCCTGTGAGCCGGAAAGCAGGTGCCAGACAGGTGCCAGCCCAGCGAGACCGGCCCCCGGCTCTAGAATGTCTGCTGTGGTGGCGGCTTTATTTTCCTGCTTCCTCTTGGCTCTGTTTGCTCCTCAGGTGTCCCAGGGTGGGACGTGACCGCCCTCCGCTCTCCCTCCTCATCGACGCCTCCTTCCTGGAGCTCCCGGAGCAGGGAAGCTTCTGGGAAGGAAGCTGTGGCGCAGGCTGGCGCGGTGGTCGCTGTCCTCGTGTGGGCGGGGGCGGAGGACGCCCTTCGCGTCACCCCGTGGGTGGGATCTGTGCCGACAAGAGCTCTGGGCTGAGAATTTGAGTTCTTGCGAGAAAGCTCAACCCCGGGTGTCCTGGGTATAACGAGGACAGCATCTCTAGCAGGCGCTGTGGCTCCTACCTAGGGGCGGGGCTGAGAAGAACAAGGTTGTAATGAATGCTCGTCCCAGGGCTGGGGATAGAGGAGTGGGGGAAGGCAGAAAGGGGGGGCTGGCAAATTTCCAGGCAGTTATAAACATGGCTTTTTTTCCTCCTTAGGGTCACACATGGTGGTCTAGGCACCTACCTATTTTATTTGGCCTCTGCACGCTTGTTTGTTTGTTGTTTTAAATCAACTTTATTGATGTATAATTTATATCTAATAAAATGCATACATTTTAGGTGTACGGTTGACTGAGTTTTGAGACGGGCATATGCCTGTGTAACCACTACTCCAATCGACATCTAGAGTAACTGCATTCTGCCCCTTTCCGGGGAATCTTCAGCCCCTAATCTGGCCCCGGGCACCCACTGATCTGATTTCCGTCACTATGAATCGGTTTAACCTGTTCTAGAATTTTATGTAAGTGAGATCGTATGGCTATAGCGTTCAGGGTCTGGCTTCTTTCGTTCAGCAAAATGCTTCCGAGATTCACCTGAGTTGTTGCGTGTGTCAGTAGATCCTTCCCTTCTCTTGATGACTGTTCTCCCCTGGAACGGATGTAACAATGTATCTGTTCACCCGCAGCTGGGCGTTTGGATGGTTTCCAGTTTCCTACTATTAGCAATGAAGGTGCCGTGAGCATTTATGTGTAAGTTTTTTGTGAAGATATGTATTTTCATTTCCATTGGGTAAATACCCACAAGTGGAATCGTTTGGCCATTTGATAAGGATATGTTTAACTTCATGAGAAACTGCCGGAATGTTTCCCACGGACCATTCTACATTCCCGCAACAATGAATGCCGGTTCCAGAGGCTCCACATCCTCACCAACGGTTGATACTATCAGTCCTGTTCATTTGATCACTTCTGATTTTGTGGTGGAATCTCGTGGTCTTAGCTATGTTTCCCTGATGACTAATGACACCGAGAACCTTTTCTTGTGCTCACCGCCTGTTTGCGTAGTTCTTTAGTGGTCTATTCAGACATGCTCATTTTAAAAAACTAGGTTGTTGGTCTTCTTGTTATTGAATTGTAAGGGTTCTTTTTATATTCTGGATACAAGTTCTTTGTCAGCCTGTAGTTTGCCTTCTTATTTTAAAAATGTATTTCAAAAAAGCAAACATTTAAGATTTTGATCCACTTATAAGAAGTACTTCATTGTTTGTTGGTTTGTGTTTCAGTGATTGCTCCAGAATTTACAATATGCATCTGTAACATAGTATAGTCTATCCTCAAATAATATTATACCACCTCGCGAATAATGTGAGACCCTTGCAACAGGACACCTCCATTTCCCCCTCCCCTCCTTTGTGGCACGTTGTCATACATTTACTTCTGTGTAGATCATAAACCCCACAATTCAATGTTATTATTTTTCATTTCAATAGCCACTTTTTAAAATCTTTTAAAAATGAGAGGGGAAAGGAATTTATTTATTCATATATTTATTATGTCTTGCACTATTTTTACTTCTTCATATAGATCCAAATTTCAATTTAGTGTCCTTTTCCTCAGCCTGAAGAGCTACCTCTAACACTTTGTATAGTGAAGGTCTGCTGGCAACTAAGTCTACCAGCTTTTATTTGTTTGAAATGTCTTTATTTTACCTGCCATTTTTGGTTCATTTGCAGTCTTCTGTTTTTATAAGCTTGTCACTGTAGAACAGTTTAAGACTTTAGACAGAATTATTGCAAAGATAGAAAAGACAATTTCCATGTACCCCACACCCACTTTCCCCCACTATTAACATCTTACATTCATATGGTACATTTGTCACAAATAACAAGCCAACTTATATGTTATTAACTAGAGCCTGTACTTTGTTCAGGTTTCCTCTGTTTTTTCCTAATGTCCTTTTTCTGTTCCAGAATTCCACCCAGGATCCCACGTGACGTTCAGCCATCATGACTCCTTGGACTCCTCTTAACTGTGACAATTTCCTTGTTTTTGATGAACTTGAAGGTTGGCTTCCAGGCTTGGTTCTATGCTCACCAGCAGAATAACCCTGGGAAAATATTTGATCTCTCTGGGTCTCAGAAGCCCAGATTAGGGAGCCAAATAAATTATTTTTAGTGTTTTTTTACAGTGATAAAATTGAATGGCCCTATGACAATGCCTTCTTTTTATTTTTTTTCTTGAAATGCATTTTTTTAAATTTTATTTTGAAATAAATTCAAAGTTACAAGAACAGTTGCAAAAACAATACAAACCCCATACACAACATACCCTGACTCCCCTCCCCCGATACCCCGATCCACCAACTTTAACATCCTGTCACACCACCATTTCTTTCTTTCCCTCCCTCCCTATCATCCATCATCTATTGCTCTGTCTTCTCAACCTATGAGAGCTAGCTGCACACATCCTTGAACAAACACTGTAATTCACATATACAATTCCCATGAACAAGAACATTCTTTTATGCAATCCCATTAAGCGCAGCTAAGAAGTTCAAGAAATTCAACATTGATACAAAGTTTACATTCTATATTTCCTTTTATTTTCTTATGTCCCAACTGTGTCCCTTTGAGCCTCCTGTCCTCCCTCCTCAGATCCCATCCAAGATCATCCTTGGCATTCAATTGTCATCTATTTAGACTGTCTTTATTATTTTTTTTTCAATTGTAGAAACATATATACAGCCTAAATCTTCCCATTCCACCCCCTCCCTAGCATTCCATTAGTGGGATTAATCACATTTAGAATGTTGTAATGCTCTTTCCCACCATCCATTACTAGAAATTTTCCTTCACCTCAAACAGCAACCCTACACTCATTTCTTAACTCCCCATTGCCCTTTCCCCCACTTCTCATAACCCATACTCTACTTTTCATCTCTGTGGTCATATTCACTGATAATTTCTTTGTGTTTACCATGTGGCTTAAATTTAACCTCTTAAATCTATAACAATCTTGTTTTTCTTTGATACCAACTTAACTTAAATAGGACACATAAACTATGTTCCTATACTCTTCCATTCCCCCACCTTTATATAGTTCTTGTCAAAAATTACATATTTTACACTGAGTCCAAAACCCCTGATTTGTCTTTAGACTTCATGTATTTTACATCCTGTAGGAAGTAAATAGTGGAGTTACAAACCAAAAATTATTGACCTCTATTTATTTTCCATTGTGGTCAGAGAATGTGCTTTGAATATATTCAGTTGTTTTTTTTTTTTTTTTTTTTTTTAATTTATTGAGGCTTGTTTTATGTCCCAGCATATGGTCTATTCTGGAGAAAGATCCGTGATCACTAGAGAAAAATGTGTGTCCTGGTGATTTGGAATGTAATGTCCTATATATGTCTGTTAAAATTCTCTATATCTCTCTCTCCTTTCTTTGTTTCTCTGTCGGTAAGGCTCCCTTTAGTATCTGAAGTAGGGCAGGTCTTTTATTGGCAAAATCTCTCAGCATTTGTTTGTGAAAAATTTAAGCTGTCCCTCAAATTTGAAGGAGAGTTTTGCTGGATAAAGTATTCTTGGTTGGAAATTTTTCTATCTCAGAATTTTAAATATGTCATTCCACCGCCTTCTCGCCTCCATGGTGGCCGCTGAGTAGTCACTACTTAGTCTTATGTTGTTTCTCTTGTATGTAGTGAATTGCTTTTCTCTTGCTGCTTTCAGAACTTGCTCCTTCTCTTCAGTATTTGACAGTCTGATCAGAATATGTCTTGGAGTGGGTTTATTTGGATTTATTCTATTTGGAGTTCACTGTGCATTTATGCTTTGTGTATTTATATTGTGTAGAAGGTTGGGGAAGTTTTCCCTAACAATTTCTTTGAATACTCTTTCTAGACCTTTACCCTTCTCTTCCTCTTCTGGGACACCAATGAGTCCTAAGTATGGACGTTTTATTTTAGCTATCATATCCCTGAGATCCGTTTCAATTTTTTCAATTTTTTTCTCCATTCTTTCTTTTGTTCTTTCATTTTCTGTTCTGTGGTCCTCTAGGACACTGAGTCATTGTTCAACTTCCTCTAATCTTGTATTATGAGTATCCAGAGTCTTTTTAATTTGGCCAACAGTTTCTTTTATTTCCATAAGATCTTTTTTTTATTTACTCTTGCAATTTCTTCTTTATGCTCTTCTAGGGTCTTTTTTATGTCCTTTATATCCTGTGCCATGTTCTTCTTCATGTCCTTTATATCCTGTGCCATGCTCTCATTCTTTGACTGTAGTCCTTTGATTAATTGCACCAAGTACTGTGTCTCTTCTGATTGTTTGATTTGGGTGTTTGGGATTGGGTCTCCATATCGTCTGGTTTTATCATATGCTTTAAGATTTTCTGTTGTTTTTGGCCTCTTGGCATTTGCTTTGCTTGATAGGGTTCTTTCAAGTTATAAAAAATACCAACCTAATTTTTCAAATCTACAACTTGGTGGTGTTCACTTTCTCTAACTAACCAGCAGATGGTGTCTGTGAGTCACCTATTCCCTTCAAGTCAGTTCTTTTCAACTTTGTCTTTGTGGTGTGTGGGGAAATGATTCTTGTGGGGTTCAATGGTGCACTCAGTTCGGGTGTGTTGTTGGTGCTGTCCGCCCTGAATGTGGGGCATGTGTCTGGGTGGTCAGGGAGGCAGGGCAGCTTTAATATTCAGCCCTCCCAGGTGTTCCCGGAGATTCAAGGCTGTTGCAAGAGTCTAAGCCTTCATTTCAGTCTTGCCACAGATTTTCTCTGCCGCTGAACCACAAGTCCCCAGCATTGACGTTGGGTCCCTGGGTTTTCTGATTGGGCCCCCCTTCTCGGTCCTTCCAGGACCTCTGCTGAGGGAAGGCTGTGCTACATCACAAGTGTACGCCATCCCTCAAGGGAAGCCCCAGGCCACCAGGCCATGCAGGTGCGCTCCCAGCCTGATGCAAAAATGGCTGAATGGGGCATCTCAACCCCCCCACTTTTCACACAGCTCTGCCTTCCCAGCTCCGGGACAACTAGCTGTGGGTGCACCCAAGGCCACTGTCCGTGGCCGATATTGTGGTGTGGGCGCAGTGCCGTGGGATACACTCCCCGTCACACTGGGTTTCCTGGTGCGGCTCTGGGCTGTGGGTCCAGCCCCGGGCAGGAATGTCACCAGCATGCTGGGAAGCCGGCTGCAAGAGCCACGGTTTCTTTCTCCTTTTGGGTCTCCCCTCTGTCCCTCTGGCCCCGAGACAATCAGCAGCAGGTGTGGGGAGGGCTATCCTCCACGCCAGACACTGAGGCGTTGGCTATAGCCCTCTCCTGCAGTGCTTCACTGCGCTGCCGAGGGCTGGCCTAACCCTCAGCAACGGGCAGGGTCCTGATGGGGGAGCTGGAGTCGGCGAAAAAACGAGACAGACACCTTGTGTCTGGATACAAAGATGAAATCTCCGACCAAGCAGAGCACCAGAGCTTTATTTTTATAATTCTCTGTAACACATGCACTAGCATTCAGGCATGCAATAGTAGAATAGTTTGGCTAAATCTCAGACATTATTTATTCTTACACAGTGATCAATGGGCCAGCAGGGACAGAATCCCTGGAGCGCAGCAAGACACAGTGTCTGGGCACAGGCATAGCGGTTCCTGTTATTTAGCACCAGGCAATCTGTAACTATTTTTTGTGTTCATGTTTTAGAGTCTGTTAATCATTACCTTTTTGTTTCTTCTAACTAACTCTTCCAAAGCTACTTATTTCTTCTAGCTAACTCTTTGAAAGCTTGGGAAGGGGGATTTCCGCCTAGTTGACAGGTGGCCAGTGGGAGTGAGCAGAAAGGGTGACCTATTGTCTTCTAAGAAAGGAGCAGGCATTTTCACTACGCTGACGCTAATGCAGGGTAAGCCGCTGGCTCATTAATGTAGCTAAGTGTGGGAGCATTCCACCACCACAGAGCCCAAAAGACGTCAAATGAGAAAAAGAGGCAGCATGAATATAAGAAACAGCAGCAAGAAACAAATTCCTTTTAGGCAGGAGTCATAGGCGCCACTCGATGCTCCGCCTTGCGGAACGGTCACCGCGACATGTACTGAAGGCCCAGGGACCGTGCCACTAGGCCGACTGCCGGGTGCTGAGTTGGCTGCCCACACTGCGCGGTTCTCATTGCCATATCTGCAGCTGCTCCCAGGTTTTTGTTTTTTTTTTTAAAGAACTAGCCCATCTCCAAATGCCAACCCACAGTCTCCCCACACCGCAGCACAGCCGTGGGACTTTCAGCCGGCTTACTCACTTGTTTCAGAACGCAGACTCCAGGTTTCACCAAGTGCACGGTCCCTGTGATTTTAGCAGACCTTGTCCAGCTGGTGCATCCCTGGAACTGGTGTTCTGGGTCACTTTCTGGCTTTTATCTAGTATTTTTCATGGAGGTGTTTTTTCGCCCTGTCTCACCTAGCTGCCATCTTAGGTTCTCTCAACAATGCCTTCTTGACCAAAAGGGGGAAAAGAAATGTAACAAAACAAGGTTTCAGTGGCTAAGAGATTTCAAACAGAGTTGAGAGGTCACTCTGGAGGTTACTCTTATGCAAGCTTCAGTTAGATATTGCAAATTGCTACAGTATGCCAAGCCCCAACCAACAGTATCCTGAAAACCCTAAAGGACACCCAGGGCTCTATCTGAAACAAAGTTTCACCTAGTAAGTTTATTTTTCAGAAACTTGAAACCTCCAGACTGTTCCTATGCCAGATAAGCCCAGAAATCCAGAGGCACCGGTCTCTCCAAGAACATCAACTAGTTACATCCCCTTTCCCCATAATGTCGACACCCCTTTTCAACATGAAGAAGTTAGAATGGTCATTGCCCAAATTTCCCTGAAGCCTGAGAGAATGATCAAATGCGAGGGGGGAGTTGTAACAGAGAAGACAGGATTTAACAACTGTTTATGACTACTGGATCATTATATAGACATTTCTTTTTAGTCTCTGATGTGTTGAACAGCTAGAAGGAAGTGCCTGAAACTTGTGGCACTGTAACCCATGCAATACTTGGAAATTTCCTCTATAACTACTTGTTAAACTGTACTTTGAAATTTATCACTTTTCTGCATATATTTATATTTCACAATAAAAACTGTTTAAAAAAATTGCATGGCCCTAGAACTTTTCTCGGGATCTTAATTTCCTCAGCAATAAAATGCCTAACTTACTAGGATATTGTAAACAGGGGGGTTTTATGGAATCAGTTTCATATACTAAAAGAAAGGAGCAACAAAAAATATATCTAGTAACAAGAGAGGAGGGCATTAAGGAGATGACGTAATGGAGGCACCTCCTTCTGGCACTTGCACCCCTTGGGAGACCCCACCCTGTCCTTGGTGCCAGGGGCCAACTTGTAGCCCACTGTCCCCATTCTGCAGGTTCAGCCTCCTGGGCCTTCAGTTTGCTCGGCCCTATAACGGGTGGATTCGCTACACACTCTAGTCCTTGCCGTGGGCTGTCAATGACTCTGGAGTGGGTTTAAGGGAAATGGTTGATGGCGATCGGGGGGAAACTACAGCTCCCACAACCCCTGCTGCAATTGGAATTAAAATGCTCAGTGGTTAAAAACAAACAAACAAACGATCCATATTAGGAACTGCTGGGCAGCTCTCAGATCATCATGCTTCTGCTCTGCTCATGGCAAGCCTGGAGGACCACGCTCGGATTCTACCTGTTCCCACAGACAGGTAAGATCATTAGGCACCTGCACGGACAGCTGAGAGTGGGTGGCACCCACCTCCCAGAGCTAGGGATGGTGGGTGGACTCTGCATGGACAGGGCATGTCTGGCTGCCTCTGTTGCTTTCCTTTTGATGGCAAGGCTCCCTGCCGCCTCTATCAGTGTACCTGGACATCTTTCCCCACCTGCCCACCTGTCCACCCACCCTGTCCCCTCCGTTGCCACTGCCTCCTGTGGACCACCCTTCCAGGCAGGGCCTACTGGCATCTCCCGTAACGGGGTCACAGGGCCTGATAGATGGCTGATGGGTTCCCCCTGAGCTGCCCATTCCCACCTGAGTGTGCCATAGAAACAGTGGATCCAGAGGCTGAGCCTTATAAAAATAATAACCTCCTTTGGTAAAACCATAAATGCCTAAGTGAATAAACAACATCATAAAAATAAAAGGCAAATGACAAACTAGAAAACGTATTGCAATGAACGTCATCATCAAGGAACTCACACCCCTCAGACATCCAGGGCCGTAACAGAGGGGGGATGTCTTCCAGGGCCGTAACAGAGGGGGGATGTCTTCCCGGCTCCCCAGGGTGCCCTCCGGATACCACAGCCTGCACCAGCCACAGCTCTGAAATGACAGCAACTGCACCCCGGATTCTACTTGTTAGTGGCCGTGCGCCGTCCCTTCTCTGTGCTGTCAGTGCTGAGCTGTACAGACCTGAACTTCCTCCTCTGCCCTCAGTGGCAAACCAGGGAATCCAAGGAGAGGGGGCACCTCCTGCCCGCAGCCAGAGGGAAGGCGGCACCTCGTCAGCATCCTCATCCTCCGCGGTCCCAAGGGCGCCATCGAACACAGAAGGCCTCCCAGCCCGTGCTGGACTCCGAGGGGCCCTTCCGTTCCGTGACATCAGTCCCCGATCCTCACGGAGCCTGTCCAATAGCGGTGTCCTAGCGAATAACGGGTCCACTGAGGGGTGACATTTCAGTTGACATCGCCCTTTCCTCAAAGACACAAAGACTTGGGAACTGTCTTTGCTATTTGAGATCGGATGAGATCGTGGCACTTTCCGCCTTTCCCATGTTCATGAAGCTAAAAAAGCGACTAGAGAAAGTGTTGGAGTCTGATTTCATTTAGATAAATAATATCGAAAACAAGCTATGTTAAGGTTAAGATAGCAAGAATGATTATATCGTATATATATATATATATATATATATATATATATATATGGTTGGAACTCATTATTCCCAGATTCCATGTATGTATATATCATTAACAGAAAATTTAAAATTGCATGTGTGGCTTGCATTTATTGTATTTCTAATGGACAGCACTGTTCTACAACATAACAATCTGTGTTAGAGTTCCACTAGCTACTGTAACAAGCAGACTGAAAACATGCAAGTTTCGCCTCTTGTGTGTGTAACAGTGCTGGGTGAGGCTCCAGCTGACGGACTTGGCCGTTTTCAGATTTTCAGTACTTGACTTCCAAGGCTAGAAAGGGGGACAGAGCACAGAAGGGCTGGGAAGTGGCCTCGGACACGCGGCCACACTCACTGCGATGTCGTCCAGCCCCGTGGCTGGGAGGACGAGAACCCGGAGACGCTGAGCAGTTAGCAGTCTCAGCCACAAATTCTGAGATATCGATGCTTCATTCTTGCCATAGACCTCGGCGGCTGTTTCTAATTCAGTCGGCTAAACCCTTCCACATCCATCGGCTAGTGAGACGCTATCGACAGACCAGAAGGACCAGGATGTGGCGTCACCACCGCTCTTGGCATCTCCAATCCAGCTCAGAGCTTGTCCAGCTGACACCAGATTCCAAACTTCTGGGGCCTCTGGCCACACCTTCCTTCTTTTTTAAATTACTGATTTCTAATTACAAGGTAATTTATGAATGCATTGCTCTTTGAAAAACTAAACTGTAACATGTGCTTGAAATCAACAACTCCCAAGTAACCACGTTTATGGCTTGGCTGTGCACCCTTCCAGGCATTACCATAGAATTGTTCAGTGGGTGTTTGCACAAGTGGGGTTGGCAGATGGCTATCACTCTGCCACTTGCTTTTTTCACTCAAAAGTGGAAAATTACTAACAAGGTGGTAATCAACATCTGTGGACCTGCTCCCTGGGATGCATGCTCACGTGTTTTCTCTGGAGCAGATTCTGGGAGGCGGAACCACCAAGCTGCAGATGGTGAGCAGTGAAACCGATGGCGCCCAGCATCTCCCAAGTATGTCAATTCACACGCCCCCCCATCTGTGAACAGGATGGTCTCTTGGTTCAAGATGGCGTAAGTTCAGCCTGTAGGCGCAAGCCTGAGATGGACTGCGGACTGCTCTTCACCTCGGGCCAGGATAGGCCACCGACGGCTCCCTCCGTGTGGAAAGCTCAGCAGCCAAAGGCAGGAAGATACAGACTCACGGACGGTGGTGGTGGGACAGCAGGCTGGTCGGAGACCTGCAAGGGCATACAGGATCTGGAGAAGATGCATGTGGGCAAAGGCAGTGAAGACCTTTCTCACACCAGTGCCCGCCAGGGAGTAGCCTCTGACAGAGAGCTGTCAAAGGCTGCAGGATGGGAGCAGACAGCCCGTCCACGCCAGCCTCGGTGGGCACAATGGGCTCCTGGATGGAGCGGCCGTGGTGACAGGCGGGGATGAAGGGGGAACCAACAGCCAGGTCTCCAGCCCACCAAGGCCCAAGGTCCAGCGACCAGCAGCAGAGACCACGCTGAGCTCCCACGGCACCTTCAAGGAGACTGGCCAGCCCTGGGCCGGCACGTTGCTGACATCGGGCCATTTACACATTGGAAGGGACGGAGATTAATCTTGACTGGACTTGACATCAGTATGGATTTGTGTCTGCTGTCTAGAGCTTCAGCTGACACCACCATCTGAGGGCTGACGAGGTCTGTGATGCCGATAGGGGGTACTGCCCCATGCTGCCCCAGGGCTGCCAGCCAGAGGGATTGGAACAGCCTCCTAAAGGTGTGGCAAAGGCATCGGCTTGGGGCTCACCCCTGGCAGGGACGGCACGTCCTCCACAGCTCACCGTCCACCCTGTCAATGCCCGTTGTGGGGATGCTGTCCCCCAGTAGGTAGAGCGCACGGGACTGGGAACTGAGGGGTGGAGGCAGGAGTGGCCTCACTCAGCTCACTCCCAGGGCCTGTCTGGAGGGTCGCTGCTTCTCCCCCTACCGCCCCGGACCCTGCAAGTTCTCAGGTCCTGTCGCCAAGAGAGGGGCTGCTTCTTGCAGGGGACACGGCCTGAGCATCAGGATACTTTAAGCTGTGGCTGTTTCCTGGTCACCAGGCAGGAGTGACTGCCCCGGCCACCTGGGGGCCATGGGCTGTCAGAGGAATGAGTGCGGCACCCGCTGATCCATGGGGGCAATGCTGTATGATAAACCCTGGGAGGGTGACGTGACTAAAGGTGAACTGTTAAACCTCCGACGTTCTAGAAGACAGCATGAATAGTTTCATCATATGGATTGGGGAAACCAATGTCATAAAACAAAACTGAAACTTAAACAGGAAAAAAAAAAAGACTCATAAATTTGACCACATAAATACATTAAATGTCTACTCTTAAAAAAAAAAACAAACACAAAATCAAAGAAAAGGCAGACAGATGTAAGCTGGTGAATAACGTTTACAACACAGATCATGAAGAGTTGTGCAGAGAGAGCCTGTGGTGGTTTGAAGCTGTCTATATCCCAGGCAAGATCATGTTCTTAAAGCCGAGCCATTCGTGTGGGTGTGGACCACTGTACATACCTTCTGGTGAGACGTGACCCCCACTTCCAGGGTACATCCTAATTCTCCTACCGGAGTCTTTTATAAGAGGATAAAAGACAGAGAAGACATAGAAAGAGCCCCAGAGAAGCTGAGAGTGAAAAGCCAGAGAAGCCGAGAGAGAAGGGCACACGGAAAACAGACAGAAACCACAGAACGAGAGAGGCAGCCACTGAAGCTGGAAGCTGGAAGCAGCAAGACCCAGGAGAGGAGGGAGAGACCAGCAGACGCCACCACATGACCCAGGATCACCAGCAGCCCGTCTCCGGGGAGAAAGCATCGCCTGTGGATGCTTTGATGTGGACATTTTCACAGCCTCAGAACTGTAAACTTGGAAGTTAGTAAATTTCAAACGTAAAAGCCAACCCATCTCTGGTACATTGCATTCCATCAGCTTTGGTGAACTAAACCAGAGCTTTACAAATCAATGAAGAAGTACACACCAATAAAAAAGTGGGCAAAGAACATACGTAGGCAAATGAAAGCAGAAGTACCAACAGGCAATAACTCAAACTCACTTAATTCAATGAAATGCAGATAAAAAGTGGGGAAGCACGTTTGCCTGTCAGCCTGGCAGGAGAGAAAACTGGCTGGGTTAAAGGGTCTCAGGGCTCAGGCCCTCTGCGGCGAGAATTTCAACCACACAACCCTCCTGGGCGTGGCCAGGAAAACCCTCTGAGCCAACAGGGCCCCTGTGTGCCACTCGAGGTCCCCAGGCCAGGCCCCCGTCCCCGCTGTGCTCGGACACTGGCTGAGGACTGTCCGGGAAGAGTACACCAGTGGCCATGGACCTCGAGGGCACTGTGGCCGGGGCAGCCGAGCTCTCTCCTGGAAAAAGGTCCCAGGAGCACCCTCCGTGGCTGCCACACCTTCCGGGGATGCACTTCTTAAGATGTGCAGGAAAAAAAAAAAAAAAAAAAAAAAAAAAGTGTGCACAAGACGTTTAATGGGCAAAAGTTCCCATATGGCTGATGAAGAAAATCACAGCACACGTCTAGAACAAAACACCAAGGACCATTTACCATCATATGTTCTCTATTTATTATCACAATAAATACTCAGTACAAACGACTGCCTGAAAAGGGGGTTCCACAGCACCACAAATGAAATGATCCCACGTATGTAAAACCGTACACGTATGTCCACACGCTACGTACGTACATACAAATACCAAGTGGGGAGGGGTTCTGGAAAAATCACCAAAATGAGGGGGGAGGGGTTCCCATAATTTTTTACAATAAGCATTAATGATTTTTACAAAAACACCAAAGCTATTAAAATCACACACACAAAAATTAATTTTAAACAGAGACTCGAAGTCGTTTGGCACACCTTGGTCTTCTCCAACAGCGCAGATGCTGGCAACTGAGAACAGATCGCACCGGAGGCGCCCGCTCCCTCGCCACGCTCTCGGGCTCCCCTGCCTGGCTGCAACCGCAACGCAAGGGCTGCTCTGCTCAACCAGCTGGGGGCCCTCCCCTCCCCTGCCGGGTGGTCCACCACTCCAGAAGCTCTGCAGACCACCCCTCAACAAAGGGCACCCCGGGGACAGCGGGAAGGCCAGTTTTCCATCACCCTACACGAAGCCGGGGACTCCCAAGGAGCTCCCTGCAAGGCATCCTTCCTGCCCCCGGGGCCCCTCCTCGAGCCTGTCTCAGATCCCTCGGGCAGCAGCCAGCGTTCACCTCCAGTCACAAGAACCTTCCGGGAGACTCTCCGAATGCGGGGCGCCATCGGACACCCCACTAGGCCTTCAGCAGGGCGATCTTGTGCTCCGGCACCGAGTCGTCGGTGACGTTGTAGGGCTGGGTGCCCGGTTCCTGCCTCAGGTACTTCTCTGGAGAAAACACAACAGTTTTCAGGCACTAACAAAGGGGATCGGTTCCAAGATTGGGTTTAAGGCTGGCAGTTAGGGCCCCATGCAGGAAGGAATTACAGGGTCACCCCGGCCAGTCCCCACTTTCCACAAGGGCTCCACTCGAGCCTCTCTGAGCACGTTGGTGTTTTCTGCGTTATGAACGACACCTTCCTGCTTTCCGGTGCCCCATTGTAGGAGCGGGCCGGTTTGCTTATCTGCTCTACTGCTCATGGGATCTGAGCGCCTCTAAGCACACGGATGAACGTCACACCCGGAAGCCAGATGCAAAGGGAACCTGTGTGGTTCATTTACAGGAGCTTCTGTGACAGGAGAGACTCGCTGTGTTGGAATAAATCAGACCAGGGTCCCCTGGGCTGGGAACACCACGGGAAGGGTCACCAGGGAATTCTACACTTAGAAAGGTCCTGACTGACGGACACACAGGCGTGTCCGTTTGTCAACACTCAGGCGGTGCAATGGCCATCTGTGTATCTTAGTGCATGTAAAGCTCACCTGCATTAACCACACACACACACACACCCTCAGAAATCCCCACACGGCTCAGCCTGATCTCGGGCCCAGAGCCTCTCAGGCCTTCCGCCCGCCTCTCGCTCCCACGGCAGCTGCGCCAGCGCTGGGGCCCGAAACACTGGAAACGACACGTGGAGAGACAGCCCAGGCCCCGTGGTCTGGAGGTCCTGGCGGCTGGCCCAGGACCCCCACTCTGGACAGAACAGGTGGGGTCCCCACTCTCCCATGAGCTTGTGCACCCTCGGGATCCGGCGTCCGCCCCCTCCCTGTCCTGCCGTCTCTCGGTCCCGGGGGCTGTGGGCCTGCAGCCGCCGAGCTCTGTGGAGAACGACCAAAACCAACCTGCTTCCTCGAGGGACGAGAAATGCTGGAACCCCTTCAGGTCGGCAGACAGCAGGACACGGAGCACAGGTACCTGAGGGACAGAGGGGCCTCAGCTCGGGGGCAGGCGGCCTGGCTCAGGTGCCCCGTCCCCCACCGGCCCACCCCAAGCCACCTCCGTGTCAGGGCCTCCCGGGAGGTCCAAGCCAGTAGAATAAACGTCACCTCCTGAAAACGCTACAAGAGAAGTATTTTTAACTTCTGCGTGCTCTGCAGGTGTGAAGCTCAACGTGACAGTGAGAGCAGAGCTCTGCCACGGCTCCCCGGGTCACAGCCCGGCCACCAGGCATGACAAAACCTCCCTCACAGAGAGCTGAGAGGCGACTAAAACCCTGACATGCACTATCGCCGCTGACACCCGCCGTGCTAGGTGCTGCCTGGTGGCGTCTCATAGTTAGCCGTGGGACACGCCTCAGTCTCCCCGGCCAGGCAGTGGCAGGTGCACGGGCACAGGGCACATTTACCGCCTGCAGACACAGAAGCCGTTCCGTGGATGTGAGCCGGCCACGTGCAGGGGGAGGGGGTGCTGATCAGCCACGGGTGCGGCGTGGACAGCTGGGGTTGACCCCGCCAGCTGGGCAGCCTGCCAATCCCTGACGTGTCCCACCTTTCTTTGTTGAGGAACAACTCTCACTGATACTATTATTGTCACTGTCACGAACAGAAAAATTTTACATTGCTTAGAATGTGCTCCAGCGGCTCCTGAGAGCCAAGAGAAATGACCTGAACAAGCCCCATCCCCGTCTTTACCTGTCAGCCTGACCAGCTGTCCCCACCCTCTGAAGCTCTGTGACCCTCTTTTGCATGGACAAGTTCCCCGGGGAGAACCAGCCTCATTCCTGGGGCGCCCCCAGCCGTGGTGCCAGCGTGGTAGTGGGCGCAGGAGAGCACCTGGGGGAGTGAGACCCCATCCGCCCCTCGGCGGGCAGGCTCCACCACCCCATTTCCTGGGCTGGGTCGGGGGTACCGATGGGGACAGAACCAGCCCGACTGGAGGCAGAGCTGGCGAGGCCCGTGCAGCACGCTGGGTTCCCATCACCGCACAGGGCGTTACGCTCGCCGTCAGCCGGGAGCGCCGGGGGCCCGGCCTTCCCTCCGCTGAGCATCCTCGGGCCGCTGAGTGCCCACGACGTCCCACCTACCTGCAGGCCCACGAAGGCGAGACCCACGCCCTGCTTGCAGAAATCCTCCAGAAGCTCCCCGAGCCCCAGCACCACCGTGTAGTCGACGCTGCAGACGTGGGTGCAGTCCAGCACGGCGCAGCGCGGGGGGCTCGCTGTGGGGACAGGCCCCGCAGGGTCACATGCTGCAGAGCCGCACAGGGCAGCCCTGCGGGGGGCTGGTGGGGGGCGGGGCCAGAGGCACGGGGGCGGGGTCCGCGGGGTGTCTGCATGGTGACAGCTGCAGTTGTTCAGTTCGTGGGAGACACAGCTCTCTCTCCTCGCAGACACCCACTCCTCAGAAGGGGAAGCCATGGGGATAGGGAGGGCACCCCTTGGGGAACACCCCCTTCCCCCGCGCCCCCCTGCAGTGCACTGAAGAGAGTGGGACGGTCCTGGGCCACGGGGACACTGCCCTGGGACGCTCAAAGCCGCCTGGACCAGTCTCTCGGGCACTGAGGGCAGAGCTGGGGGGCCGGGGTCAGCAGGGAGTTTGGGGCTGGCTGCACCCCACCTCACCCTGCTTCACGTACCTTCCAGGGCCCGGCTGAGGGCCTCACGGAGGGTCTCGGCCGCTGGGAAGTGCAGGCCGCTGGCCGGCTGCAGGATGAGAATGGGCCCCTCGGTCACCTGGGGACGGCAGGGGGGAAACCGTCAGACCTGGAGGGATGTGCTGGAGGGACGGGGCCCTGAAGAGCCGGCACAGACGGCTGGGCTCGGCGGGAGAGCACTGTGTCCTATGGAGGCCACGGAGGCCATCTGCTCAGGGAATGGCCACCTGCAGCAGCGTCCACTGACGACCCCAGCCAGCAGCGTACGTGACCCTGCTCCTTGCCCACCCCAACCTCGGTCACAGGAGAAGATCCCTGCTGAGGAATCTGAAAATGAGGATGCTGACTCCTGCTCTCCGTGCTGCTCTCACGGACCACTGACGCCCTCTGTTCTGATGGTGAAGAACCAGTTACTCCTTCTGATACAGAAGCAGATTGAACAGAACTTTTACCCCAAACACTCAAGTACAATTTCCAAATGATATAAAGTGGAAAGGCCTTACTATAATAATTGGGGCAGATGATTCATATCCTTCAGGTCCTATATTAGAAGATTATACTGAAGGAAAAGCTAAACAGTTAAAAGCAGAAAGCCCCTCTCAACCTTCTTAGATACAGATAACATGTAACCATCTAGTCCTCTGTGTAAAAAAAAAAAAAAACCAGGATGGAGCTGAGCTGTTACTTCAGTCATAGATAAGTCATAAGTAATGTAACAAGGCTGAACACAGTTTTAATCAAATGGATCTTTATCAATAACATGGAATGGCTAAGCTAATCATACAATGAAATAAGAAAACTATAAGTTAGAGATAACAGTAATCTCTTCCAATTTTATATTTTATATAAATAAAAAGTATGTTATATTACTCTTACAAAAATCATAGCTTAATTAATAGAAATACGATCAATAGTTTTGCAGACATTCAAGGCTAAATCTCTGATAATGCAGTGGATACCCTCCTTTGATCTTGATTCACCTGTAGCTCATAATGCATTGTTTTAACACTTGTGGTTCGAGTGTAAAAATAAAATACGACTTACTTGAATGCACTCTAAATCGAAAGTGCTATGAATTCTCTGTAACTGAGACAAGGGGGAGCTCTCTGATCTCATGTCCAGCTGCGTCCGCAGTCTGCAGGAGTGGGGCTCCCAGGCTTGTAAGGTATCAACAAATTTTTACATTGTAAACTTGTTCCTTTTATCTGAAGTGCCCCTTCGGTAAAAATGTGTTAAACTATTGTCTTGAATGCTCTTGACTTTTAACCTATTGTCTGTCCCTGTAACTCTCATCTGAGTGGGAGTTTACTTGATGAAGCCCAAACTGAACCACGCCCCGATGAGGCTCAGGCCTTTTCTAACAACAGGGATCACAGGTTTGAGGTGTAAAGGGACGAACTGTGACACCTGCCCCAGGGCGGCCGGTACCTGGGTCGTGGGCCTGGCCACGGAGTGCAGAAGAATCAGCGCCGACACCAGGGTCCCCGCCAGGATGCCGTACTGAACCTCCCAGAAGCACAGCAGGAAGGTCACGCCGAGGGGCAGCAGGTCGAGCCCTGGAGGGGTGGGGATGGGGGGCAGCAAGTCGAGCCCTCCTCAGCGCCTGCAGCCCCCAGCCCCCACCGACCAGCAGGATGGCTCTGGGGCTTCCCACCTGTGGATTAAGACAGGGTGACCGAGAACCAGCCCCCCCAGGGACCCCGCCCTTCCCCGGTCCACCTGAGAGGCAGGTAAGCCTCGCCTCTGGAGGAGACGCCGAGAATCCTGTTGGGGTCCACAGCAGGGCGCCCGGTGGGGCAGGGGGAAGCCGCCCGACCCTGGGGAACCACGGGGCTCCCTGGCCAGGACGTGGCCCTTTCCAGCAGGGCAGGAGGGGGACTCTAAGGTGGGGTGAGGAGGCCGGTGCACTCAGCCCCGAGCTGACCCGGCACAGGTGAGACTCGGACGCAGCCCCATCCCCCCGGGCCCCAGCGCGCCCTCAGTGAAACGGGCATTAACAGCTCTTTCAGGGCTGTTTGGAAGATTCAATGCAATAATGTGTAAAAAGCTCCTGGCACACACAACCGGGCGCTCAATAAAATAGAAAAGTTCTTTCCAATAGGTAATTCCTCAAGGCTGATGAGAAAGTGCCTTTAAGCTCTTTGATAAACAAAAAACAACTTGTTACAGAAGAGGATCTGCCAGTCAGGAAATCCTTGAGTGACTGAGCCCAGCTGGGAAAGGGGCTGGGTGGGCTGTACCCTGTCGGTCACCCTGAAAACTCTCCCAGTGATCCCCCAAATAAACTGGATACATACAGTGGCCAAAGGCAGGAGGCCAGCAGGGGAGGAAGGACCTCACGTGTCAGCAGTTCACTCGGCTGCGTGGAGCTGGACTCCGGTGCTTTCCACCAGGTGGGGAGAGGAAGGAGCCCCCTTCCCCCGAGCCCCGACCCTCCGACCTGTGGTGGCGTTTCTCAGCCTGTGGCTCGTCTTCCTGCCAACCTAACTGCCCGGCCCGAGTTCTGTACGTCAGACCCTCGGTGATCCCAAATTGTCCCCACCGCGGGCCAAACGGCGCCTGAGCATGCCCAGTCCCAGCACCCAGGGCTGCGAACGGCACCCCATGTGGAAGCAGGATCTCCGTGGATTCAATCAAGTCAAGGGGAGGTGACAGCCGACTAGGTGGGCCCTGAGTCCCACCTGCTGTCCTCAGAGGAAGAGGGAAATCTGAGCACAGAGAGACATGGCGAGGTCGTGTGGGGACAGAGGCCAAGCCCAGGGACGCCGGGAGACGGGAGGAAGAAGCCCCCCGGGCCTGCGACACCTCGGGCTGGGGCTCCCGGCCTCCAGGACCATGAGATGACAAATCCCCTCGTACGCCAACACGCCTGCGGTGTTTGTACAGCCGCCGTGGGGAGCTAAGACTCCCCCAACTCTGAGAACGACCCAGGACGTGGCCAGGCGCAGGCCCAGGTGCCCACGGACAAGGAGCTACATACTCTTGACGCGCCAGAGCGTCCTGAAGATCTTGGCATCGAACAGGGGCACCACGGCCATGATGATGACGGCGGCCAGCGCGGACTTGGGAATGTAGTAGAAGAGCGAGGTCAGGTAGTCCAGCGAGAGCAGCACCAGGACGCCTGCGGGGTCGGGGGGCAGGGGTCACGAGCAGACTCGTGGGGAGATGCGGCCCCGCCCGGGAAGGGACACTGCCCACAGGCCCACCCACCACGGGCACAATGTGGGGTGCGCACCTGTCACTAGCCCCCCTGCCGGGGTGCACACTCCTGACTGGGCGTTCACGGCCGTCCTGGAAGGCAACACAGACCCATTAGTCACCGCCGGGGCCACGGCACAGGTTTCTGCCCCCACAGCTGTGTGTGGCCGTCCTGGGGCAGGGCCTGGAGCCGGAGGCCGGTGGGCCCCAGCCTGGGGCTCGTGGAACTCCAGGCCCACCCTCCCTGTTTTGTTTTCAAGTAATTTTCATGGCTTTCTGTGGCTTATAAGAGTACAGCCCTAGGCAGTGAAAGTGGTTCAGAATTTCCTCCTGCCTGCCTTCTGTCCCCATCGGGCAGGGCCTGGCGTGGATGGCTGAGCGGCCAGATGCAGGGTGTAAACTGGACCCCAGTCCTCCTGGGCAAGGGCGAGGGGATGCCTGGGCCCCTCACCTCATCAACCCCAGGCCCTGGTGCCGTTACTCAGCAAGCAAGGCTCATGGGCACAGCCACGCTTTGGGGTCCTCTCACCAAAGGAAGCTTTGTAGTCGTGCTACGGAAGCCCCAAACCCCCCGTGGCCCGGCGGAGGGGGGCCTCGGTGCAAATTCTAATGTCTGGTAGAGGATCCACAAATAAAACATCCCCAGGGGTACATCAGGCTGCCATTGTAACTGAGAATTAAAATTAACGAATGATGAAGACCAAGTCATTGTCTGGATGCTCCTCTTACTTCCCGGGACATTGGAACAGCCAGGAGGAAGGGCCTGAAGTTACTCGATTGCAAAACAGCTACTCCGGGCTCTGATGATGACTGTCTGGCCATATAACCTTTATCGTGTGACTGTAAAAACCTTGTGACTGGCCCCGCTTGTGCCCCCTTATCCTGTTTTACAATGTAAGAGTCTTATGATCACTAAAGGCAGCCCCCAATGTTCATTAATGAAGGAACCTGAGTCAGCCCAGAATTACCCGACTATCTTGCTAGAAGAGGCTGGAGCTAACCACAATGGGCCTGCCTGATATGTGCAGTAGCTTAAATTTCAACCAATAAGTGACCTATACCTTGTTATAATACCAAAAATCACACCCAACATCACATCAAGGGCACCATTTTCTTACACACGTTCTGTGACTAAGCATGTGATCCATCTGTGCACGCCCATAATCAGATCATCTCTAACTTTGTCATTTCGAGCTGCTGTGCACATTACCCTAAATCCCGCCCATCTCTTGACGCTGTAACACTCTCAGAGCTCTGCAGTTCGGGGAGACGGGGTTTTACACCGATAGGCTGCCTCATCTCCTGCTTTCAATCAGCATCACCGTGAGAAATGACGTGGACACTGATTTTTTACTGATACGGGCAGAGGCCGACAATCTGCCAAGAGGGAAAAAAATCCCACATTGTGTACATATGTCGATATACGTACACACACGGGCGTGTTAGATAAATATAAACATAGAAGAAATCTGAAAGGAGAAACTCCAAAACCCTACCCGGGAGGCTCTCTCTGGGTGGTGGAATTAGGAATTAGTTTATTTTTTAACTTTGTTTTTGTAGAGTTCCCTTTGTTTCTCCTTTTGTCCGTGAAACCCGAATCAGGAAGCTGCATTCAGACCAAGGGCCCAACAGTCTCTCCCTGCAGCTGGTCCTCTCGGCCGTGTTTCCTTTTCAGCTCTTGCCTCCAGGAAGACGGCAAAGAATCTGCGAGGCGATTTCAGTAAAGGCAAAGGACTCTGCCTTGCGTCCGTGTTCAACCCCTCGCCCCCAGCCTTGGCCTCTGCGCCAGCCTCACTTTCCCCTGACCCTGACTTCTGTGTGCCTATTTCTCTGCACGGCCCTGTAAGTCGCCACTGACCCTCCAAGGAGCGAGGCAGAAAACTCACTGACTAGTTAAGTGGCCAGAGGTTTTTTCCCTGCCCACGACACACAAGGCATGTGCTAGGTACTCGTGGACACAAGTAAATCATCTTGATTTAACAAGTTTACAGTTTAGTTATGTAGGAAAGATTTTTACTCCAGAAACGTCAATACAGCACTTCCATGCTACAGCCACTGTCCCATGTGCTTTTGAAACGTTAACTCACTCACTCCTCGAGATGGCCTTGGGAGATGGATCTTACAGCCAGGTCCACTTTACAGCCGAGGAAACTGAGGCCCAGGGAGGTTTGGCAGCCTGCCTGGGCCCCATCTGGCACTGGAGAGCTGGGCTCCCACCCTGTCAGAGCTTGAGTTCTTGGCCCTTCTCCTATGCACCCCACGCACAGTGGGCTGGGGTGGTGGGAGTCAGACACTCTGGGTGTGGGGTCCCGAGGATGGAGGCTAAGAGAGTGGTGGGTCAGGGGACTCGAGGACTGGGACTGAGTTAGGGGTCCTGAGAACAGGGATGCAGAGAAAGTTGAGGTCAGGGGTCCCTAGGATGGGGGCACAGTGTTGGGGTCAGGGGTCCTGAGGACTTGTGTGAGGGCCGCACCCTGCCTGCCACACGTCCCTCCTCTCTTCCTTTCACCTAAGGCCCTGTCCCGACCCCTTTTCCTTATTTAAGGTCATGGACCCGAGCCCGACCCCATTCCCGACCTTTTAGGGCAGCACTGCAATGCCCCCCCATCCCCAATTTCTTTTGGGACTGGACTGGCACCCTGATGTGTGAGCACCTGGATACATCTGGAGCCCTGTAGTGTCAAATGCAGCACCACGTACCAGAATTACCAGACGAGACCCTGCAGGAAGGCAGGCTAAGCTCCTGCTTCTGCTTTTTTTGAAACTACATCACCCACTAATGAAGGGGCATCCGTGGTTACAGGGATGGGCAGGTTTTAAGTGGGAAAAAGTGGAAAGGGGGAGCACGTGAGGCTGAGGAGCCTGGGAGCGGGAACACGGCCCCTGAGCTGCACGGCCACCCTCTGGCCTGGGCTGGGGCCTCCCCGCGGCCGCAGGGAAGGGAGGGTGTGGTCACTCACCGGCCAAAGCTGCCTGTGACGGGGTAGGACGAGACCAGGGAGCCCAGCACGTTGGTGAGGCCTGGGGAGACACACGGGGAAGGTTTGTCGGGAGGAGCGGGGGCTTAGGATGGAGACGGGAGAGACGGGGTGCTGCGGAGGAGGGAAAGGGGAGAACAAAGAAAACAGGAAAACAGAAGGTGGAAGAAAGGACCTGGGAGCACCTCCCTCTCTCTCAGGGAAGGAAAAACCAAACCCTGATCTTCACCAAGTTCCCTGAGGTTGATCCCAGCTTTAAAATAATTATGACATAAACCTGCCTTTTGCCACACACGTGTGAAAGCGGGAGATGGGGAGGCTAGCCAGGGCCTGGGCCTCTAAGGTAGGCCGGGGGCTCCAGGAGTAAGGTGCACCGTGGCCTGCAGGGGTTCCCCAAGTCCCTCCCAAGCACCACTCCCTCTCGAGATAAGGGATAAGGGGCCAAAGTCAGGGACAGAAGTCAGGGCTGTCAGCCTCTCAGGCGATGCTGCTCTACCTGCACTGGGGAGCCCCACGCCGCAGCCTCGTCAGCAGCAGGACCCAGAACGAGGTAATGAGCCTGAGGTCACCACGTGCCCAGGCACTTCCCCCTCACCCAGGGCCTTCCTCGAGGCCCTCACCGTCCCCAACTTCGTAAGATCCACTGCTGAGTCACAGCACGGCTCGGGTGGGGCCTGCTCAGTGCCAGGGGCCTCGATCACAGAGCCCAGCTGACAGCCCGGAGAGAGGGGGCCCCCCGGCGAGCAGCACGTGATCACCCCGAGTCCTGACACCAAAATCCACACAGGCTTATGGCTTCGGGTCAAAGGCAGGGCTCTGTGTGGAGACAGGGCCCGGGGGGCAGCCCTGCTGGGGCTGGCAGGCGCTCGGCCTACCTTCTGTCCGAGACTCACCCACCCTCCGCAGCAAACGCGCCCTCTCCAACAACCATTGCTGCGGGACTCTGGCTCAGTGCTCTGTGGCCTGCTCTTGACTGTAGTCTGTCTTTTGTACCCCAGTAACTCACCATCTCACCAGGATGAGTTGTGGGTTATTTTTGTAGTAATGGGAACAAGATGTCAGAGAAACCACATTTAGGGGATTTGGCGGTGGGTGCCTGGGGAGGTCCGCAGATGTGCTCTGCCTGAGAGCAACTGATTCCAGGAGACCCGCCCGCACCCATCACCCAGGCAGTGCCTCGTTCACCGCAGCTCAAAGGAGGGACACACCGGCACCCCTCTGCAACCCACCCCAGGGCCCCAAACTCTGCTGTCAAGAAGCCAAGCAGTTCGAATTCAAACGCTGCCCCTGGAGTTGACCAGTGAACCCCCAGACGCCTCCTCGGGGAGGAGGCCTGCTGCTGCCGGGCGAGACCCACGCCCACCCTGGACGGGTGAGGAGGAGAAAAGCCAGGAGGGCCAAGGACACGTGGTCAACTAAGCACGGGGAAACTGGCTCAGTTTAAGACTCACGTGGTGGTCTTAAAACAAACCACTGGAGAGGGCAGAGGGTTGAAAGATCACTGCACCCCAAAAGCCACCCAGATGCCAAGCAGGCCAGCCATTGGGGCCACCTGTGCCTCCAGAACCCACCGCCTCTGCCCCCCGGCCGAGGTCCTGAGATGCTACCTGGCCACATTCTTCCACAATGTGACCTAGGGCCCCAGGGGCTCCTCCCTGGGACGGGACATTCCGGCATTCCTCAGCCTGGACCAAGGCCAGGGACTCAGGGTCTGATACACGGACAAGAGGCAGCCGGAATTAACACCAGCACTCAGCTCCTGCCCCTGGGAGGTGAACCCCATGGGAGACTTGGGTGAGTGTCCACGCTAACCTCTCCGAAGGACCCAGCGGGGCCACCCTGCCCCCACCCCGGTCACGACCATCATGGCGCTCGGCCGGCCTGGAGCCTTACCGAGGGCCAGCAGCTCCTGGTTGGCGTCGATGCGGTAATTATTTTGAGAAGCTAGAGAGAACGGACAGCAGAAACATTGTCACTGGACATGCAACATCACTAGAAAAATGCATAAAATGAAAAACGGGCTACAATGTTCTACATATAGCAATACCCAAATCTGTAAACATATGTGTGTGTGTTTCACACGCAGGCAGGCATGCACGTACATGGATGTGCATGTGTCACGAGAAAGTGGTCAAAAGATGTACACTGAGATGCTAACAACTGTCAGCTGGGGTAGAGCGGGCGATTATGAATGATTTGTTTTTTCCTTATAAGAGCCTACACTCCAATGTTTTCTACAGTAAACAACTATTGCTTATACAATGAAATAAAAAAGTTTTAAACTAAAAATCTCTCTGTTTACAAGCCAACACGACTGGGAAGTTACAGACGAGGCCGTCCCAGAGAGACGAGCAGGCCCGGTTTCAGGGGCAGACACAGGAACAAGAACCTAGGACAGGGGTCGGCACCCTCTTTCTGAATGGGGCCAGGTTGCAAAGATTTTTGGATTAGTGAGGTTTTGGATTAGGCTTTTCATCATCAACCCGTTTTGACTATACAGTTTCTTAGGTAGATGTGAACATGTATTACCTGAATGAAAACTCAAATTTTTAGAACTAGAGAAAACAGTAGCAGGCAAGAGGACAGAAAGCGAGCGAGGCGGGTGAACCTCCAGGGCAAGACCCCGAGGGGCATCTTACCGAAGGCTTTGGCCACCGCGATGCTCTCCAGGAGGCCCATCAGGGGCACCACGGCCAGCCCGGCCCCCATGTCCTGAGAGAGGAGAGGACAGTGAATGGCCCTCGGAGCCCAGGCCCCAAATACACGGAAGGAGGGGCTGAGCCTGACATGGTGGGCGACCCACACGGGCAGGGGCCAGCTCGTCTCCGCGTCTAACCGAAGCAAACATGTTTCAGCCACAGCATTGTGAACTCACCCATGCAGGGAGGGATCCCCGCATCGTGAAAGGAGCAAGGGAGACGTGACCAGCTCACTCTGCTCGTGTCCAGAAAAGGAGGGACACCCCAGGTTGGAGCTCAAAGCAAAGTAAGCACGAGATCCTCCCGAGGTTCTGTCCACCCAGGGATTCCTTAGTTAACTGTCCCTTCACCCAGACGCCCCTCTCCGAGGACCCCGCTGTCCTAACTGAACTCAGACCTTCCCATCCCGAAGCCGATGCAGCGGGGGCACGAGCCAGGCCCGGGGCCACTCCGGCCTTGGCCAAGCTGGCTCCCCCTTCCGCCTACCTGCACCATCTCGGTGAAGGAGACGGTCCCATTGGTGGTGGTCACTGAGAAAGGAGGGATCCGCACCGGAGGGAGCCCCTCGGCTGTCTCCCCAGTGAGGACAAAAGGCTGGTATCCAGTCACTTCGAAGGAGTAGGCGACCAGGGCGGCAAACGAGACCACCAGGGCGTTCCGAGCTGGGGCAGGAGAAGCATGTTGGTGAGAACCCTGCTCCGGGCCAAGGCGGGGCGAGGCCAGGCCGGCTTTACCTAGCTCGGTGACCGAGGCCACTGCAGGGAGTGGAAGCCCCCACCCCAGCCCGGACACGGAGTCCAGCGGCCGCGCGGCAGGTGTGAACGGGTGAGGGCACGGAGCGTGCACAGGGTGGACGTGCAGGATGGGCGTGCGAGCTGCCGCTGAGCGCTCCCCGGTGACCCCACACCGGCCACAGGCAGGGCTGCAAGCACCGTCGCAGGATCATCTCTCTACGAAGAAATCTAATAATAAGGACGCTGACTCGTCTCTATGCTGCTCTCGTATTTTCTGTTCTGATAGTGAAGAACCAGTTATTCCTTCTGATATAGAAGCATATTTAACAGAACTTTTACCTAAAAACACTCCCGTACAATTTCCAAATGATAAAAAGAGGAAAAGCCTTACTATAATAACTGGGACAGATCATTCATATCCTTCAAGTCCCATATTAGAAGATTATACTGAAGGGGCAGCTAAACAGCTAAAAGAGCTGTGAATATTTTCAAGAAAGCAGAAAGGCCCTCTCAACCTTCTTAGATATAGATAACGTCATCACCTGGTCCTCCGTGAAAACAGGATGGGCTGCAGCTGTTACTTTAATCATAGAGAAGTCGTAAATAATGTAGCAAAGTTGAATACAGTCCTAATCAAATGTATGTTTATCAATCTGATGTAATGGGTAAACTAATCAACAGACTAAAATGAAAAAAACTATATTAATAAGTTAGAAACAAGTAATAGTAATCTCTTTCCTAATTTTTTAGTCTTTATACAAATAAAAGTATGCTATATTGCTTTTACAGAAATCATAGCCTAACTAGGAAAAATGTTATCAGTAGTTTTACAGGCATTCAAGGCTAAGTCTCTGATCACCTGGACACCCTCCTTTGATCTTTAACCACTTGTGGATCGAAATGCTTTGCTTTGTAAGACATTCAAGTTCATGAAGCATCATTTAATGTAAAAATAGAATATGATTTGATTGAATGTAAACCAAAAGTGCTATAAATTTTCTGTAACTGAGACAAGGGGGAACTCTCTGATCTCACGTCTACCTGCGTATGGAGTGGGGGCTCCCAGGCTTGCTAACGTATCAATTAATTTTTACATTGCAAATTTGTTCCTTTTACCTTAAGTGCTCCTTTTAGTAAAAATGTGTTAAAGGTGACATTTCTTGTCTTGAGTGCTCTTTACTTTTAAACTATTGTCTGTCCCTGTACTCTCAACTGAGTGGGGGGTTCCCCGATGAAGCCCAAACCCACTGAATCACGACCCGATTAGGCTCAAGCCTTTTCTAACGGAGATCATGGGTCTGAGGTGTGAAGAGATGAACAGTGACAGCACACTTTGCAATCAGATGCCCCAGGACAACTCCTCTCCCAGGTAACACGCAGGAGCCGACCAGATTTACCTGAAACAACTAGTAATGAGTAAACTACAGGAAACGATGACTGGCAACACACTGGACATCAGGCATGAAGGGCAGTTTCGTATTCCTATAATCTTGAGCTTTGTTCTGGGAGGCAGGGTTGTTATCTTTCAGGTCTGGCTATTATTCGTATCAAAGTCCACAAAAGAAAGGTGGCGGGGTGGGGGGGAGGGACAAAAACTATTAGAAGAACGAGCCACCGCATGAGGTTGGTAAGGGGCTCAGGTGAGATAAAGAAGTCAAAGAGCCTTTCCTCCAAGTTGCTAAGCAAACCAGAGGTACTGCTAGACTTGCCCACTCGTCCTAACTCAGCTAAAATATAAGTTAAAACTATACCTTGAAAAAAAACAAAGCACTTAGGCGAGTTTGTTAATGAATTCCTTCAGGTGCTGCTGCTACATCCTCCAGGGAGAAAGGAGACAACAGTCCCTAAGAAACTTACAGGGGTTCAGAGCAGCATTTCCTAAACATCCATGTGCTTATCAATCACCTGGGGATCACCTTAAGATACAGATCCTGACTCAGCAGGCTGTGCATTTCCACCGGCTCCCAGATGAAGTCCCAGCTGCGGTCCTGGGCCTCGTTCTGGGAGGTGAAGGGTGGCAGGCAGAATAAAGGCACCTGAAGACGTCCACGGCGTGACCCCAGGGCCTTTGAACACGTTAGGTTGCAAGGCAAGGGGGGAGTGAGGCTGTAGATGGAACCATGACCGCTTATCTGCAGACCCTGAGAGGGGAGGATCTAGAATACCCAAGTGGGCCCAGTGGAACCACAAGGGGCCTTTAAGCAAAACAGGGAGGCTGCAGAGTGGGAGTTAGGAGTGATGTGACGTGAGAAAGACTCGACTGCCCACTGCTGGCTTTGGCTGGGGGAGGAGCTCTGACTCAGGAACGCAGGCAGCTGCCAGAGAATGGAAGATGCCAGAAAATGGATCTGCCTGCAGAGCCTCCAGAGAAGACTGCCGCCCTGATACCTTGATTTTAGCCCAATGAGATCCATTTCAGATTTTCAAACTACTGAATTGTAAGATAGTACGTGTGCATCGTTTTAAACTGAGTTTGAGAGCATTTGTTAAAGAAGCAAACAGGAAATTAATAGGTATGAGGTTTTAGAGAACAGAGCATTTTCACAGTTTTATTTCCTGTGATCTTCACAGGTGGCTATTTCCTGTATTCGGCAGACAACTAAACCAAAGCTCAGAGACTTCAGCAAGTGACTTGTGCAAGGTCAAACGCCTGCAAGTGGATGGGCCGGATCTGAGGCTGGGTTCTTGGACTGTAAGCCCAGTGCCCTGTGCACCTCCCAAGCTCCTGGCCTTTGCCCAGGGCCCCAGGTACAAGCCCAGGGCCTGCTGGGCGACTACAGAGTCGGAGAGAAGCCTGAGCAGCTGGAAACGACTAAATCCAGCTAAACTGAGCTGCCCCTCTTCCTCTGAACCCTCGGCAGATTCTCGGAGCGGCAAGACCATTTTCATCTTCCCTCAGCACCGAGAGAAGATTCAGTAGATACCAAGAGGCCCCTCACTTCATTTCTGGGGCTGCTGGACAAACAGCACCGGCAGTGTCAGTGGGGAGGTTTCCAGCGCCTCAGAGAGGCTTCTTTAATGAGCCGGAAGCCACACGTTAACCCCTGCCCTTGGCTGCAGCCCTTCTTTACAGACTTTCTCATTACAGGTGACGCACCTGTTGATTCTGTGCCGGAAGCAAGATTTTTCCTTCTAGCGGGTGAACAACTAAAACAGAAGCCGCTGGTTTAAGCAGAGCTTGTTTGCTCCCCCAGGGACCTGCCTGCCTACAGACCGGGCTCCTGACCCTCCACGCTGACCTCCGGGGTGTACCAGTCTCTCGTAGGGGCCGCATGTGCATTGTGGGGTGTTGAGTAGCACCCCAGGCCGCTCTGCCTCCCAGCTGCCAGTGACAAACACCCCTCCCAGGTGTGACAACCAACCAGTCTCCAGACACTGCCCAACATCCCGGGCAGGCAAAATCAGCCCCCAGTTGACAGCCACTGCATGGACCGATGGCAGGATGGTATCCCCGGGCAGTTTTAACCACCCCAGGGCCATGTGGTGCCCAGACCGAATACGTGGCTCTCTAGAGGGGGATGTGGGGCTCCCCGGGTGACCACGCAGGGCAGCAGGCTGAGCAGGGCAGCTGGGGGACAGCCCTGAGGCTCCCTCACCTGTGGTTGCGATCCACACCAGCCCGTGGCTGAGGCGCACGCCGGGGGGCATCTCGGGGTGGACGGGGGGCACGTGGTCCCGCATCAGCTTCAGCACCAGCAGCAGCACCATGCAGACCAGGCCCAGGATGGCATCCCCCACCCTGAAGGCAGAGAACGGGGACCCCCGACTCAGCCTTCGGCGGCTGCCTCTACCAGAGGCTTTTGCGCTCAACTGTTTTCTCCTGTTTCCTTTTAAAATAATCTGTTCTGCTTCCATTTCCTAGAAAAGTCTGTCCACATCCTTGTCTCATTTCAAAACGTTATTCAAAATTCAGTGAAAAGGTGGCACGCGCAGGGCTGGGAGTCCCAGGCCCGGCCCACAAGAGACAGCAGTGCCACTTGCCCGAGTCACGAAGCTCCTGGCTACAGCTGTTGCGTCTGTCCTGGGAGGCTCAGAGCCAAAGACTCGCTAAGACCCCTTCATCCCTGCCAGTCGGTGATGTTCTCCTTCTCCACTGCCCCCCAGGAGGCTGACCTGGTCCCTGGTGGCTGCATCGCCAGACCAGGGGGCCCAATGACATCCAGGTGGGTGCAACCATCAGGGGGACGAGCAGATGACCAGCAAAGGAGGAGGGTTCGGTCGCAGCGTCCCCTCCCCTCTCCTTCCTGGTTTACCGGCCCCCACCCAGCAGCCCTCTACAGCTCCGGCAAAATCGTTTCCTCCTCTTGCCCTTCCAGCGATGGCATCCTGGAGTCATGCCTCAGCACCCCTCTTGTGTTGCCCTACGCTACCCTGCCCCACCCTGGGAGGGATGCCATGCTGGAGACCATCTGCAGGAGATACCCCTACAGGGACCTGGAGCCCAGAATGCCCGACTCCTCGTGGCTCCACTGCTCTACCTGCTCCGTCTGCTGCCCCTCTGCGCACACTGGTGTGTGTGCATCCTTTGTTTGCTTTCCCTCTTCCTCACCAGTCTTTGGAAAGGGGAACCACTGCTCCCTCCTTTTACTCCCATCCCAAAGATCGAGAAAGCTCTGTTGGGGAGCCACACCCACCCGCCCTCCAGCTGCCACCCTGAGAGTCTGCATTCCTGACCTGCTCCCAGGGGGGACTGACGTCGCTGCTCTGGGGTCGCCTATGGGAGCAGCGAGGCCTAAAAGACTGGGGTGGGGGTCAGGCGGGGCGGGGGTCCGGAGGGAAAGCGCCCTGGTACCTGGTCTCTCCGATGCTGAGGAAGGTGTAATACACTTGCAAGAAGAACTGCCTGGGGATGTCCTGCAGTCCCAGAAGGTTCTGTCCGAACACAGGTTCTGATTAGCCAACTCCCGGGAATGGCAGCCGGGGACCCCCGCGGCCCCCTGCCCTGCACTTCCCCTCCCCTCCCGCCCTCCCTTCCTGCCCCGAAGGAAACCTCCACCAGGAAGAAGCTGCACCGAGATCCGGGCCGCCCCGGCTGAGGCCCTCGCCCCACTCCCGACCCTGGGCCCTTCCTGGGGTGGGGGCTCTCCTCCTCCCTAGCGGACCACCGCGCCTCCCAAAGCCCCAAAGACGGGGCACCAGAATTATCCTCTCGGAAGTGTGGGGGGAAAGCATTTCGCAACGTTTGCAGGCACTGACGTGTTTTTTCCTAAATAATCTCCATTTCTGTAAAAGCGGTCAAGGCCATATCACGGCCGCTGCCGGTTCTACCACCGCCCGCCCCGTCCCGTCCGCCATTGGCCCGAGGCCTTGTCCATCACCTGGCCGCCCGCCCCATCTCCCCTACCACTGGCTCGAGGGCACGTCCGTCAGCCAGTCGCCCGCCCCGCCCCGCCCCCACAGCCGTTTCCCGGCGACCACGTCCGTCACCCCGCGGCCCGGCCCCGGCCCCGCCCCCGCAGGAGGAGAAAATGGCAGCTATGGAATTCCCACGCAGGTGTATCCCTCGCCCCGGATCTCCTCACTGTGCCTCCATGGGGGAGCACAGCCTGGAGGGGCTGGCTGAGGGGGGATTCCTGGCCCAGTCGGGGCTTCCTGGGGTCCTCGGGTGGAAGCAGGAGGGTCTCTCCTCCGGGCTTTCAGTTCTTCATCCAGGGAGGAGCCCGGGGGAAAATCGAGGCCCCAGGGGGTCCAGCACTCAGCCGGCAGGAAGGACCCCCCGGAGGGCTCTCGGAGCTGGTCTCCTTTGTTAAGATACTGGGGAGCCCAGGGTCGCCACGTGGTCAGGTGCCAGGAAGGGATGCATAAGGAAGCACCATCTACTCCGATGATCAAAGAACATTCTTGTCACTTAAAGGCTATTACTTCAGAATAAAAGGCAGACCATCCCACGAAACGGCATTTGCAGAGCTTACCCTGACATGTGTGTATATATGTAAGTTGTGTCCACCCACACCTCCTAAATTGTTTCCTCATGTAGAAAATGGAGTGAATGACACATCCACCTCCCGGAACGGGGCTGGGAGAGTTAAACACACAACAAATGCTGAATCCAGTCCCTGGCACAAAGCTTGAGTGCAAAAATGGCAGCTATGGTATTCCCACGCAGGTGTATCCCTCGCCTTGGATCTCCTCACTGTGCCTCCATGGGGGAGCACAGCCTGGAGGGGCTGGCTGAGGGGCCAGATCTGCACTTCTGGTCCCCGAGGCCCCATCTGTAGGACGCAGCTCCTCTCCGACACTGAATTGGGTGCTTTCCCCACTTCCCACCATGCACAGCGCAGGTGGCAGTGGTCAGGAGCAAAACAATTCCTGCCCTCAAGGAACTTGAAATCCAGGAAAAGAAGAATGAACTATGTCCCCAAGATACTTACTATTATTGATTCTAGTAATTCTTATGGATGTTCAAGTAGAAATATGGAAGCAACAGGGAAAAAAATAATCAAAGGGAAGCTGTTTAGCTACACCAGCAAGGGGAAGTATTGTACTTGCTGACATTTGGCAGCATGCTCGTGACCTCGGAAAGCTGCTGGGTGGTGGTGAAGACCACGGGACAGAATCACTCGGGAAATGAGCCCACCACACCGGCCCGAGAAACTCAACCGGAGCAGGTGCACGTGATGACCAGTCTCCCAAATCACCGGACGTGAAATCTGTACACTACTCCGTGTCTCCCCAAGGGAGTAATTTTCTTAAAGGAGACCCAGGAAAGCATGGTGTGCTCTGAGCTCCCCAGAGGAGGGCAGAACATGACATCCCAGTAAGACAACTGTCCCACAAACATCAGGACCCCGCCTTGGCCTTCTATCCCACAGGTGTACCCCCTGTGCCAACAAGGTCCCCCAGGTAGGGACATGCCTACCTTGATCTGTCCAAAACCTATGGTGATGGCAGCAGCGGAGGTGAAGCCTTTGATGACGGGACAGGAAACGAAGTCCAGCAGGAACCCTGGCCAGCCAAGAGCAAATTCCAAGCTGGTCCCCACCCCCCCGGCCCCAGAGGACAGGGATGGACATGGGACTGGGAGAAGTGGCTTGGGTGGGATGCAGGGGGAGGGGTGGGGCTGGCAAACGACACTCTGTGTGGACTGTTTCTGGGGAGCAGGAAAGGGATCTGAGGGCCTGGGCAACCTCCATGTGTCCTGGCCTCTGAGCAGAGCCTAGAACCTGATGGGGTGGGACTGGGGGTTGGGGGCCCCCTCCCCCAGAGAACCTGGGATGGGCAAGGGAATGTGCAGAGGGACATGCAGAGGTCCCGGTGTCCTCGGAGGCAGCTGCCCGGGACCCCAGAGAGAGTAGACTCGAAGTCCCTCCAGCCCAGGGCAGGAAGGCCGAGGGTATTACCCAAGCGCAGGAACCCCATGGCCAGCTGGATGCACCCCGACAGGAAGGCCAGCAGCACGGCGTAGGCGGGCTCATGGAAGGTGTAGAAGGAGACCAGCAGGGACATGATGGCCGTGGGGCCCAGGGTCACGTCCCGGGAGGTGCCCAGGAAGAAGTACACAAAGCACCCCATGAAGGCAGAGTAGAGGCCATACTGCAAGGAGAGACAGTGGTGAGCGAGGGGAGGGACAGAGCGGATCCCCTCACCCCAGGCAGCCGGGGCCTGCCACGCATGCCCATGTGTCCCAAGGAAGCGTGCCCAGGCACAGGGGACCTGAGTGGTGAGTGCCCACTTCTGGGCAGATGGGGACCCTGACACCCTCCTGCAGTGGGCCCATCCTGCAGTGTGGACCACCGGGAGGGATTAGGGAGCCTCTCTTCCTGCTACACACACCTGACTGGGGTCTCGGGGTGGTGGTGACCACCCAGAGGGGGATGGGCTGTGCTGCCTGCTTCTGAGTCTGCTAGATTGTTCTAGGGCCACTATGAATCATCTGCCAGCCTCGATGTCCATGCGTGGGAAGCAGCAGATAGTGGAGACAGCTACCTGCCCAAAGGCGAGCATGTTTTAAGAGACTAGAAACCCAGAATTCCTAGAGCCCTATGGGGTGGGAGACCTGGAGACACCTGTTGTCTGCAGACGCCGCCCCCCACCCTGGGGCCGGGCTGACACCTCACCTGGGGTGGGAGCCCGGCCACCTCGGCATAGGCCAGCGCCTGCGGAACCACCGTGAGCCCGACCGAGAGGCCGGCGATGAAGTCCATCTTCAGCCACTGCAGCGAGTAGTCGGGCAGCCAGGCCAGGATGGGCAGGCGCCTCTGCAGGGCCGCGGGGGCGCAGCAGCCCGCCATGCCGCAGCCTGGGGACCCGGCCTTACCCAGCGCCTTCACGGGAGGGGGCATCCCTGGGGGCGACCAGAGAAGCGGCACTCAGGGGCTGCGCTGCGGAGAGCCCCGGGGCACCGGCAGGGGCGCGGCCAGCCTCCCCGCCCCCAGGGGTCTGAGCCCCAGGGCCCAGGCTGGTCTGGGGAAGAAGCCGCCAACAGAAGGCAGAAGCCCTGAATCCCACCTGCCCCCACCTAGGAGTCTCTTCCCCTCCACGAATTAGAAAAGCTCAGCCACGATTCCTTCAAGAGAAGCCTGGGAGTAATTAGACTCGACGTTTTTCCCTCCTGGGGAATTTTCTCCCTTTTTTGTTTTTCCTCCCCAAGGAATTGAACACGGAGCAGCTCGGAGAGAAGCGCGGTCCGCGGCGGCCCCCAAGCCGAGGCTGGCGGCGGGGGCGGGAGCGGGGTCCGGGCGCCGGGAGGGGCTGCGAGGCCTCGATCAAGTGCGCGCCGCGCGGCTCCGCCCCCGACTGCGGACTGCGGCGCCAGGAGGGGGCAGCTCGCGAGGGACCCCGCACGGCGCATCGGGGGAGGGGCTCTCCCATCATGATGTCCCTTCGCGGGGGGGGCCCATCCTGAGGTCCCGTGCTGGGGGGGGGTGTCCCTCATCCTGAGGTCCCGTCTTGGGGGGGTCTCTCATCTTGGGACCCCGTCTTGGGGGGATCTCCCATCATGATGTCCCTTCGGGGGGGGGGCCATCCTGAGGTCCCGTCTTGGAGGGGTCTCCCATCACGAGGCCCCGTCTTGGGGGAGCTCTCCCATCCTGAGGCCACGTCTTGGGGGGGGTGTCCCTCATCGTGAGGTCCCATCTTGGGGGGCTCTCCCATCCTGAGGTCCCGTCCTGGGGGGCTCTCTCATCCTTAAGTCCCATCGGGGGGGAGGTCCCATCCTAAGGCCACGTCTTCCCCTGCGCCCACCTGTTGCATTCACATTGTCGAGAGGACCCAAGGTTCTAGATGGTTCTGGGGAGAACGTCAGAGGGTCCTCCATTGATTTACTGCGCACAGCAGCCTCTCGGGGCCACTCGCCCCTCCCCCACGCACAAAATCTGGCCCTAGACCCCCCCGCACCGCACCCCCAGCGGAACTGCTCCAGAAAGAACCCCCTACTCCGATGCCGGCTGCCCACCGACCCTCGCGTCCAAGGATGGGGACGGTGCGCGGCCCGCAGGCGCCGAGAGAGGCCGAGGCCGGAGCGACCTGGGGGGCGGCGGTTCAGCCGGGGGCCGCCCATACTCCCGGGCCCCGCGTCGGCCGCTCCCCGCAGCCCCGACAGCCCCCGGCCCCCGGCCCGCCAAGACCCCGCAGACGCCGACTCACCGCGCGCCGCAGCTCGGGGTCTGCTGGCGCCGCCGCAGTCGGGTCCGCAGGACGCGCAGGGGGTGGGCGGGGCCTGGCGCCCACGTGACCGCGGGGCGGGGCCGGACCGGGCGCCCCAGTCTGCGCGCGACCCGAGCTGCCGCCGCCCGCCATGCGCCGCCCCGGGCCCGCCTGCTGCGCGCTCCTGCTCGTCCTGGGGCTGTGCCCCGCGTGCGGGGCGCGCACCCGCAACGTGCTGCTGCTCCTCGGTGAGTGTCGCGCTCGCGGTGCCACCTGCCGTGGCCCCCTCCCCACCAGCGGCCAGCGCCGACTCCGGGCGCCCGGCTCCCTGCAGCGCCTGCAGCCTTCCCCGGCTCCGGCCCCTTAGAGAGTGAGGCCGAGGACCCCTCGCCCACCGCACGGGTCTGCGGGGGCCGCCCCAGCGTTCAACACCCCAGTCCTGCTGCCTGGTCCGGCCTTGCGCCCCCACAAGTACTCAGAGCAGCCAGCGCGCACCCCATGAGCCCCTTTCCAGGACGCGCACAGATCCCGCAAAGAGGTGCCAGGCGAGGGGCCGGGGCCCGAGTCCCCAGAGCACAGCCAGGCCGCCCAGGGGCATCCCTCCCCCGTGGTGATGACCCCCGAGGGTTTGCCCTGCTCCTTTCAGCCCCCAGAACGCCCCATACCGCAACTCTCCTTTCCCCCGAGGAAGGGCCACGGCCCCCCAGCACCCTCACCCCCTCTCGGAAACCCCGAGTTCTGCCAGCGCCCTGCTGTTCAGGGGACTTCCGGTTTGGTTGACCAGAGCCCAGCTCATCACATGCCACACCATGAGGCGCCCCGATTCTTTCCTGTTTTGAGGTCTGGCCCCCTGCCAGGTCCACTTTCTGATCTGCAAACTGAGCTTTGTGGTCTCCAGGCAGGCAGTTCCTCTGACTGGAACGTGAACAGTGCTGGGGTTGGGGGGGGGGGCTCCTGTCCATACCCCCCCTCCCAGGGATACTGCCAAGGACGGCCAAGGCAAAACCTTAAAATTTATAGAATAAATAGAAGACGATTGTCTAAAACATCTAGGACCATATTGGTGTTTTCACGGGCCGGTCCACAGCCCGCAGGGAGGGGGAGGCGTCCCGGATCCTTACAGAGCCCAGGCCTGGCTGAGGTCCTAGCCCGGCACTGTGGCACCTTCTGTGGGTTTGGCGAAGGGCAGCCCCACCACCCCATTGCCCCCAGCCTTGGCCTGCAGACAAGACCCCAGCACCGGCATCATGTTCTGCCAGCCTGCCTGGCTGACAGCTGCACTTCGGCTCTCTACCCCAGGGGGTCCGGGGTAGCCCAGCTCGAGGCCCACCATCCCACTCTGTTCAAGCACAGCTCCAGGCCCCTGATGCCTCAGACGGGCAGGTGCTAGCCCTGGTGGTTCCCACTGGCTTCTTCTGGGGGTACCCCTGACTCCCACTCCTCCAGGGTGTGGTTGTAGGAGGCCCAGGCCCCTCCCACTGCCCAGCAGCGTACCCCGTCCATGTCTTCAGCCCCCCGGGCATGGCTGACCCAGGACCTCCGTCCCCCTCACTCGCTGCTCTCCCCGCCTCCCTGCAGCGGACGACGGGGGCTTCGAGATCGGCGCCTACAACAACAGCGCGGTGGCCACTCCACACCTGGACGCCTTGGCGCTCCGCAGCCTGCTCTTCCGCAATGCCTTCACCTCTGTCAGCAGCTGCTCGCCCAGCCGGGCCAGCCTCCTCACCGGCCTGCCCCAGGTGAGGCGTGAGGGCCGCGGGAAGCGGGGGAGAACACCCCGGGGTGCCACCCACTCCCCTCCCCCCACCTGCTCCCTTCCACCCCTGCTTGGGCCCATGCCTAGCAGCACTGAGAGGACGTGCAGACAAATAAATGGTCAGCAGTGCAGACTGCGGGGCCTGAGCGCCCGCCCTGGAACCCTGGTTGCACTGCTCTGCGTTGCCGGGGGCAAATAACTAACCCCCTTGTGCCTCAGTTTCCCCACCCATAAAACAGGGATCATAATGATAGCTCTCTCAGAAAATGTTCACAGGGTTTGGCCTAGTTAATCCTTTATGTATAAGGAACTCAGCGCTGTGCTGGGCATGCTCAGAAAGTGCTGGCACCTGTTACAACACCATCACGGGCAGTGTGTGAGGCTAAGAGCCGCCACTCGCCGAGGACTTACTCATGATTTACTATCTGTTGCTGTGAACCCCCATGTTCTAGTTTGCTAATGCTGCCGGAATGCAAAACACCGGAAATGGATTGGCTTTTATAAAAGGGGGTTTATTTGGTTGCACAGTTACAGTCTTAAAGCCATAAAGCGTCCAAGGTAACACATCAGCAATCAGGTACCTTCACTGGAGGATGGCCAATGGTGTCCGGAAAACCTCTGTTAGCTGGGAAGGCACGTGGCTGGCGTCTGCTCCAGAGTTCTGGTTTCAAAATGGCTTTCTCCCTGGACGTTCCTCTCTAGGCTGCAGTTCCTCAAAAATGTCACTCTTAGTTGCACTTGGGGTATTTGTCCTCTCTCAGCTTCTCTGGAGCAAGAGTCTGCTATCAATGGCTGTCTTCAAACTGTCTCTCATCTGCAGCTCCTGTGCTTTCTTCCAAGTGTCCCTCTTGGCTGTAGCTCCTCTTCAAAACGTCACTCTCAGCTGCACTGAGTTCTTCTATTTGTCAGCTCATTTATATGGCTCCACTGATCAGGGCCCACCCTGAATGGGTGGGGCCACACCTCCATGGAAATAATCTCATTAGAGTTATCACCCACAGTTGGGTGGGGTGCAGCTCCATGCAAACAACCTAATCCAAACGTTCCAACTTAATCCCCGCTAATATGTCTGCCCCACAAGACCGCATCAAAGAATATGGCTTTTTCTGGGGGACATAATACATCCAAACCAGCACACTCCATCTGCAGGGACCAAGGCTATGGGTGGAAGGAAGTGTAACCCAGAGAGGAGATTTGCTTGTCTGTCCACATACGTGTCCTGAGAGGTAGATCAAGCTGCTGCTAACCGTGGCCGGGTCTGGGCAGTGGGCTGCAAGAGTGCGGAACGAGCTTTCCTTTCACCTTCTGTCTCTCTACAGCGATTGAAATTTTATCATGCAAATCTGTTTTTATCTACGATGTAAAATTTGGTTATCAAAAAGAGGCCTAGCGTGGTCATTTTTACTCCACATTATGTGATCATGATAGGAAAGTTAGAACATTGAAAGCAGCAAAAAAAGGAAGATAAAAGCCACCTGTGATTTCAGGATTTGTCCTTCCGGTCTGGTTTCTTTCCTGCTGATGTGTTAGTTTCACGGGAGGGACACATGGTCCCAGCGGGCAGGGAGGCGGTGCTGGCCACCTGCAGTTTGAATCAGGGACCCAAGAGGGCCCCTTCTGCTGGGGAGCCTCAGGGGAGGGCAGGAGTGAGCTGGAGGGAGCCCTGGCGGGGGCAGCGCCTGAGCTCACGGGGCCTTCGCCAGCAGCATCAGAATGGGATGTACGGCTTGCACCAGGACGTCCACCACTTCAACTCCTTCGACCAGGTGCGCAGCCTGCCGCTGCTGCTCACCCAGGCCGGCGTCCGCACAGGTGAGGCGCTCCGGGGTCTGCAGACGGGAGGGAGTGAGAAAACCCCTCCCTGAACCCATGCTCCATGGAGGGAGGCCGAAGCCACCCGCAGCCCACCGCTGCTCTCTCCCAACCTGGGCCCCCCGGCTGGGCCTTGACTCCCTGAGAGCCCTCGTAGCAGGGCAGGGCTCGGGATCAGGGGTGTGGAAGGGAGACGGAGGGGACTGGACAGGCCTCCCTTGTCCCCCTCACCAGGCATCATCGGGAAAAAGCACGTGGGGCCACAGGCCGTGTACCCGTTTGACTTCGCGTACACGGAGGAGAACAGCTCTGTCCTCCAGGTGGGGCGGAACATCACCAGAATTAAGCTGCTGGTCCGGAAATTCCTGCAGACTCGGGACGACAGGTACGCAGTGAGCTCCCGCCTGCCCCCAATGCTGTCTCCCGTCCCAGACTCTGTTGTGGGGGTCCTTGGTGTCCCCTGTCTGCAGGGTGGGGATGGAGGGCAGGGGAGAAGGTTTCAATTGCTCAAATTGATCTGATCAGAGAGAGGGACGTGGGGAGCCTTTGGGATGTAGGGGTTCAGGAAATCTGAGGGGCATGTTCCTCCCTAAGAATGCGGCTCCCCGGGGTAGAAAGTTGGCCAAGCAGGTGGTGTGCACTGCCCCCTTGACCTTGACCGCTGCACCCATGTCCCTCCCCCCCATGCAGGCCCTTCTTCCTCTACGTGGCCTTCCACGACCCCCACCGCTGCGGACACTCCCAGCCCCAGTATGGAAGCTTCTGTGAGAAGTTTGGCAGCGGGGAGAGCGGCATGGGGCGAATCCCGGACTGGACACCCCACGTCTACAACCCCCAGGACGTGCTGGTAGGAAGAGCCCCAAGCCCCCCGCCAGCCCTGCTTCCTCCGTGTGGCACAGTCCCAGGCCCTGCCCCCTCCCCAGAGCTCACAGCCCTGGCCCCAGATGGATGTGACTTCAGTATGTCACATGCTAAAGAGCCCCTGGACTGAGGTGACCGTGTTGCCACCCACGGGGCTGGTAGCGAGAAGTGTGACGAGGTGGCACGATGCACGAGGCTGCGTGTGTTCCAGGCTGATCTGCTCCGAGGAATTGAGACAGCGTCAGGCCCTGGAAGGAGCCGCGCCTCCATCTCCCACCCCAGACCAAGGCCCGGCACCCCCTTCCCTTCCCACGGTCAGTCTGCTCTAACCTTGACCTTGCACCCACCCCCTCCCCAGGTGCCGTACTTCATCCCCGACACCCCGGTGGCCCGAGCCGACCTGGCCGCCCAGTACACCACCATCAGCCGGATGGACCAGGGTACGTCCAGGGGGCCCGGGCCGGGGGACGCCAGCGGCTTGAGGTTCTGATCCCGGGCAGGTGGCTCGCGGCTGGGTCGGGCGCAGCCGGGTGGGTCCCCGGTGGCGGTGCGGTGCGAGCCAGGGCCTAGGTGCGGAGGAAGCCCTCCTTGGGGACCGAGCCGGCCGTGGGCAGACACAGGCCCAGGGGTGCCTCGTGGAGTTGTCCCCCAGGCCACGTCCTTGGGTGCCCCAGAGGTTGGGTGAAGGCTCCAAATACTCTTCCAGCCATGAGATCCGGGTCAGATTTGAGTCTCTGGAGCTCCCTGGATTATGCAGATGCAGGTCTTGGGGGGTCACACCTTTCTCCCCCCGCCACGGGTGCCGTCCATTTGTGGTGACCTGGGAACGGGGTGAGCGTGGAGGGAACCCCGTCTTCTGGTCCCTGCCCTGGTCTGTCCCTGCCAGTTCCAGAGAACAGACACGAGATTCCAGAAAACAGAAACCAGCGTCCAGCAGATAGCAGCTGCATGGGGATGAAGCGGGGCCGAGGGATGCCAGGAGCCCCTGGAGGCAACGGGTCAGGGGTCAGGCGGAGGCCCGTGCCAGGCCTGCTGCAGGGCAGGGGAGCTGGGCCGAGCGCCAGGTGTGGCCCGGGCTGGTGGGAAGGCCTGGGAGGCGATTGGAGGTGGAGGAAGTGCCGGCTGCGGGTCCGGCGGCAGGACGACGACGTGTGTGGGCGCACGCTCCTCCGTGGCGTCTGCGGCTGAGCTCGGCCCCCACCCCACCCCCACAGGGATCGGCCTTGTGCTCCAGGAGCTGCGGGAAGCGGGGGTCTTGAATGACACCCTGGTGGTCTTCACGTCCGACAACGGAATCCCCTTCCCCAGCGGCAGGACCAACCTGTACTGGTCGGGCACCGCCGAGCCCTTGCTGGTGTCCTCCCCGGAGCACCCGAAGCGCTGGGGCCGGGTCAGCGAGGCCCCCGTCAGCCTCCTAGGTACGGATGGGCTGTCTGTCTCCGGCAGGGGAGGGGACGGGGGCTAAGGTTGAACGGGACCACCCCCAGGCCCGACATCAAAGACGCTCAACACCCGTTCCCTCACGCAGTTCTTGCACCACCCGGCAAAGAAGGGGTGGTCACCCCTGTTCTGCAAAGAAAGGAAAAGGGGCTCAGGGAGGGTCCCCCAGTTCATAGGCACCAGAGCTGGGACGTAGCCTGGGTCTCGTGCCCTTCAAAACCGTTGCTTTTCCCACCGTGAGCAGCGGCCCTTGGCCCCTGGCGAGCGTCCTCCTCGGGAAGGCCCCAGCCTGAGTGCCTGACTCAGTAGCTCTGGGTGTGGTCAGAGGCCTGCACTTCTGACAGCCCCAGGTGATGCTGAGGCTGCGGTCTGGGACCCCACTTTGGGAACTGCTGCACCCCAACATGGTGCCTTCCCAAGGGAGCCAGAGCGGGTCACGGCCTGCTTGTCTTTTGGGAGGCCTGGGGTGTCCTTCCCGACTCTCAGATGAGCCAGCAGAGCTCAGGGCGCGGGAGGGCTCCGCGGGGGCTCGGGGTGGACCCTTGCCGAGGGACGGGCCTCGGTGTGCCCTGCCCCTGCCCAGAAGGGTCCAGGGGCCGGCTGGCAGTGGCGGTACGTTCGGTCCCTGCGGCTCGTCGTCTGCTTCTCTCTGGCCGTGTCTGGGTCTCCGGGGCTGCCATCACAAATCATCCCCAAGTGGGGGGCTTCCACCCACAGCGTGGATTCCCACACCCTTCCGGGGGCCGGCAGCGAGGTGTCGTCGGGCTGCACTCCGTCTGAAGACCGGGGCGGGCTCCTCCCTGGCCTCTCCTGGCTCCTGGAGTTTGCCGACAGCCCCTGGCGTCCCTGGGTGCGTGGACACGGCCCTGCCGCCTGCCGTCTTCACACGGCCTCTTCCCTTTTGTGAGGACCCAGTCCTACTGGATTGGGGTCCACGCTGCCCAGTCTGACCGCACCTGCGGGGGTCCTGTCTCCACACACAGTCACCTTTGGAGGTTCTGGGCTGAGGGTCTGGCATCTTCTGGGGGCAGGATTCCCCCCAACACTGCCCCAAATCGGGAAGCACTGTGGCTACACCGCAGAGCCCAAACACATGCCCCCCTCCACGGGGGACTCCCCACTGGCTCGAGTTCAGAACAACCCTGATGACCACCGGCCACCCGCTCCTTACGTGACCAATGGCCTCAGATAGACGACGCGCCAGCGAGGGGGCTGGGTGCCGGGCACACCCCAGCTGAGGACCCCATCACACCAGACGGCCCACCGTCCAAGAGGCTTCGCCCGAGCCCTTCTGGAGGGTGGGCCATGGGCCCTGGGAGGCCCTGCCGAGCTGAGACACCCCTTCCCTTCCAGATCTCACGCCCACCATCTTGGATTGGTTCTCCATCCCCTACCCCAGCTATACCATCTTTGGCTCAAAGACCGTCCATCTCACCGGCCGGTCCCTCCTGCCAGCGCTGGACTCAGAGCCCCCCTGGACCCCCGTCTTCGGCAGCCAGAGCCACCACGAGGTCACCATGTCCTACCCCATGCGCTCTGTGCTCCACCAGAGATTCTGCCTTGTGCACAACCTGCACTTCAAGATGCCCTTTCCCGTCGACCAGGACTTCTACGTCTCGCCAACGTTCCAGGACCTCCTCAACCGCACCGTGGCGGGCCAGCCCACTGGTTGGTACAAAGACCTCCATCACTACTACTACCGGGACCGCTGGGAGCTCTACGACAGGCTCCAGGACCCCCATGAGACCCGGAACCTGGCTTCCGACCCACGCTACACCAAGGTGCTGGAGGCGCTCAGGACCCAGCTGGCCAAGTGGCAGTGGGAGACGCAGGACCCCTGGGTGTGCGCTCCTGACGGGGTCCTGGAGGAGAAGCCCTCTCCCCAGTGCTGGCCACTCCACAATGAGCTCTGAGTGTCCCCGGAGGCTCGCCCTGCCCTTCCCCCACGCAGCACCTGATGATGGAGGGAGTGGGCAAGTCCTTCCCCCTCCCCCAAACGAGAAGGGCTTCCAGTCCTGCCCCTGCCTGGGAGAGGAGAGCAGAGGGCGTGCCCCGCGGTGCTGCCACTGCTGTCCTTCCGTGTCCTGGCCCAGGGGGTCTCGGGCAGACCCTGGGACGGGCTGGTTGCCGGATTGAACCGTGGGCCTGGCTGGACGTGTTCTTGGTGCTGGTCTGCATCGTGGCGGGCGCGGGCCTGCTGTCAAGAGGCTCTCGAAGATGTTACTTCAATTAAGGGCCTGAGTCAGGTGGGGCTTTAATCGGACTCCCGGAGTCCTCTAGGAGCACAGTGGAATTCGGGCAGAGAAAGAAGCCACAGGGAGAAGCTGGAAGTCAACAGACCTGAAGGAGAAAGGAGAAGTTGCCGCCACATGCCTTGCTATGTAACAGAAAAGCCAAGGCCCGAGGATTGCTGGCCGCCAGCCCCAGAGCACCGGGGTCTTCAAGGAGAAAGCATCGCCTGGCCAATGCCTTGATTTTGGACTTCTTGCCTCAAAACCGTGAGCCAATAAACCCCCGCTGTTTCAGTCACCCCACTGCATGGTATTTGCTTTAGCAGCCGGGAAACTGAGACGGGTGGGATCCCAGCCCTGATGAGATCGGGAGCGGTCTAGCGAGAGTCTCTTCTGGGCTGGATCGAGGACCTGCAGGTAGCAGGGGCTGCAACCCGGGACTTGAGACCCTCTCCCTTCTTTGGAGCCCCCGGGCATCCCCAGGCCACCCATGAGGGGCTGAGGCCTTCCACCCCACAGGCTGCTCCGAGCCGCGCTCAGCGCAGGAACACGGTACCTTAGTTCCAATCAACCTCTGGCCCCGAGGAAGACTTTGGAAGACACGTGGGCTTGATTGTGATTCCTTTGCCTTACCCCACTGTCAAGTTCTAGACCTCCAGGTTGGGTTTCTATGAATCCACTGACAACCACATTTCCTTAAAGGTAACAATTTTAGTTCCATGGTCTTTATGGGCAGAGCTTGTCCTTCTTTCACAGATGTCCAAGGATGAAACTGTCCTTCTCCCTCTGGCTTGGCCCAGTTCCGCTGGGATGGACACCAGTGTCTGACACGGACACTTCTCCAGAATGCTCCACCCACCACGTGAGCAGAAGCTCTACTCAGGAACCCCTAGAAAGAGGGGGCTCCTTCCCCAGAGTGTTTGGGCTCCCACCGCCCTTCCCTCCCTCCTCAACTCCATGCTGGTGGGGGGGCCGGGGAGAAAGAGGCAGGCCAGAGCCTCAGGAAAGCTTTTTATTTTAGGAAAATACAGAGAATTTCACTTCCTGAACTTGGTTATGATAAAACCTACCTGAATTCTAGAACAACTTTCTCCAGGGGCCCTGTGCTGACGTTTGGTCCCTGATGGCCCTGGAGGTGGGGAGCGAGGCTGGGGGTGGGCTGAGGCCGGGCCCAGGGGGTCCTCAGGTGATCCACGTGCGGATGGCCCCCTAAGCCTCTGGGGAGGGGCTGGGTTAGGAGGGAGAGACAGGGCTCGGGCACAGAGGGGCCCGGTGGCTGCTTGGGCAGGTCTCGGGCCTCCCCAAGGTGGGCGTCCCAGGTTCTCGGGCCAGGTTTAGCGGCCTCCAGGCACCGTCCCACTTGAAGTAGGGTTTCCGCCACTCGGAAGCTGAACAGGCTCACACCAGTGTCTGCAACGAGAATCCTGGAGGCCTTTCTTGGCCGTCAGAAGCTGGGGCAAGTTGGCCGGGTCACGGTAAACACAGGCTCGTGCCTCTGCTCTGGGCGGGGGCCGTGGCCTTGCGGGCACCAGGGATCCTGGCACAGGGTTTGGAAGGAGCCCTCGAATGTGACAAAACGTAAAATGGAAGTGTGGCCTTCATCTGGAAAGAGTCTAGTGGGGGGAAAGGGGGTACTGCATGATGAGGCGCCCCCACAGCGGACACACTGCTGGGGTCCCTGGTTCATGCCATGTGGGCCCTGGTGAGGAGTGGAGAAAGTTCAGAACCATGAGGCTGCTCCGCAACGAACTGCATGTGGCTAGGGTTCCAGGTTAGATCCCCACGGAGAATGGGGAGCTGGCTTCCAGAGAGCTGGGCTCGCATGGTGAGCACCCCTGTAGTGGTGCCCGCTCCCCCAGCCAGCCCTCCCCACTCCAGTCCCAAGCTAGGGTGAGAGGGCCACAAAGGCCCCCGCAGCTCAGGAAGGGACGTGGGGGCGTCAGTGGGGCCGCTGCTCCGTCCACACGATCTTCTTCTGCTCGTCCGCGATGGCTAGGCGGGCGGAGCTGAGCAGCGTGTCCAGGTCGCTCCAGCCGTCGGGGGCCAGGCCGCGGTGCAGGCTCGGCGCTCCGTCCAGCTCCCCCTCCTCCCGCCGGGCCTCTGCCAGCAGCTGCTCCTCCGAGGCGCCCAGCCGCTGCAGGCCCTTCCTGCAGGAGACGGAGTCAGGGGCGGGCCGGGGCACCGGGAAAGCGACGCGGGCCCCACTTCCAAAGCAGGGCCCTGGGAACTGTGCCGGGCTGGAGCCCCAGGCCAGGAGGTGCAGAGGGCAGGTGGGGAAATGCGCCTGGACACAGGTGGCTCGGGACAGTGGCTGCTCCTGAAGACAATGGCTTGTCAGCCGGGGTCCCAGGTGAAGGTTCACTGCTGGGGGTGGGGGGTGGCTCTGGTTACAACCTGAGTGTCAAGTACAACAGATGAAAGGAAAGAGCAGGACAGCTCGGTTTGTCCCCCAGCCGTAAACCAGAGTGGTGGTTTTCAATGGTTTCTTTGTCTTGAGCTGACATGGATTCGAATGTGCTATCAGCTCTGTGTACCCCAATATCTCCCCTGGGAAGCTTCCTTAGTCAGGTTCTCGCCTCTAAGCTGCCCCCTGGCTGCTCCCCGGGAGAGGGCAGTGGGACCCTCATTCCAGAAGTTTATGGGGAAACCCCGCCATGAACTGGAACAGTATGAGCTCCTGGGAACCTCGTAATGCGCTCAGAGGCACTGGTGTGGGTCCCCTGGGGAGCGCAGGTGCCCGGTTCAAGCTCCACGGCCACAGGCCCCGCCATGCACCTACCTGAGTTTCCTAGCGGCCTTCTCGTTGATGGCGACGTGCACAATGATGGGGAAAATCTCCATCCTGTGCAGGGCCCAGAGCCCGTCCAGCCGGATGTCCAGGAGGGCGTGGGTGTTCTGCAGGGGAGGGGAAAGAGTCGAGTCAAGACCATCGGCCGCTGGAGGGAGCGAGAAGGGGCCCTTGCAGCCCGAAGCGTGGCTCTGTGGGAGCCGAAAACGGGAGCCAGGAGGACTCGAGTTCGTAACGGAAATTGGGAAAGAGAATTTTGGTGTTTTTTGCTACATCGTATAGGAACACAGTCACTGCACAACCATAGGACTTCTATTGTCTGGGAAAATCTAGAAACAACAAGCCTCAGGGTTGAGATGGACTTTTTCATGGGTTCTCCGAGTCCGGGATTGGGCGGCTCCGTCGGCTGCATGACGGGGACACGCACGGCTGTCCCTCACCTGTGTCCACACACTTTATGGCTCCCACTGTGCCTCTTCGTAGATGGGCCGGAGCCTCCTGACAGCCCAGCGAGGGAGGCATTAACAAGTATTTATCAAACGTCTCCTGAGTGGAGGAAACTAGGTTCAAGGGAGTTCAAAGAGTCACCAAGGTCAAGGGTCATAAGTGGCAGAAACAGGGTCTGGCTTTCCATTACTCCCACTGGGCCCCAAGCTGGAGGCGAACCCAGCACCCGGCCGGGGTGTCCCGGACCCCAGGGCCAGCAGCCAACGTCCCTCAGACCTCACAGTGCAACCAGGACGGGCTCGTCACATTCTGCAGTGTTCGCTCTTACCGCCAGCGCTGCCCTCGGGGCTGGGTTCTGGAAAGAACCCCTGCCCCTCTCCTGCTGCCCTCCTCTGAGGGTTGGAGCCCCTCCAGTCCCCCCCCGCGGCCCAGGGGCCGGAGCTGCTGTCCTCAGAGCGTATCCAGGGCCCACCCTTTACCCTTTTTGCCAGGGACTCCACGGCTTGGCGAGTCACCCAGCGGCGGCCGCCGAACACCTCTCGCTCCTCGACAATGTCCCCTCTCTGGCTGCGGGCCTCGTACTCCTCCTGGCTCAAGTGCTCTGCCGGTGACAGAGCAGGGAGGGGATGTGAGATGCGCAGCTGCACGGGGGGCCCGAGGAAGCCCACGCCGAACGCACCGTCCCCTGCCCCAGGACAGCCGCCAGCTCCGGGAGAAGCTCCGTCTCACCCTGACCCTGCTCTCCACACACGGGGCGTCTGTGCCCTGCCCACGGACCCTAAAGTACCCAGACACGGAGGGTGCTCTGTCACTGTCAGAACGTGGACAATGGACGGACGGATGGACCCCTCCCTACCCATCACTTTTCCAAGCTACAAACATCTGGAAACCCATAGATCCCTTAAATGAGCCATGTTCAACCAGGGGCCGTTTTGCCCCTGGGGGGGGGGCATTTGGCAGTGCCGGGGGACATTGGGTTGTCACAGCGGGGAGCAGGGGTGCTGCTGGCAGCTCGTCTGCAGAGCCCAGGGATGCAGCTCGACCCCCTCCAGGGCACGGGACGGGTGCCCAGACCAAGGAATCTTCTGGCCCCAAACACAAGTGGTGCCAGGCTCAGGACACCCTGCCCCAAACAGCCCTATGTGAGCCATGTCCTTCCTGAGGAGCCCTCTGGGTTGTGACCCCTGCCCCATGTCTGAACCCCACGTGCCCTCCTCCTGGCCTGCTCCCCACTCCCTCCAAGGCAGCCCCCGGACCCTGGGACCCCTCCCAGGCAGCTCTTGGCTTTGCCGTCTCCACCCCCTGGCTGCGTTGCCCGCACCCCATCCGTAGTCTTTAGCTCATCTCCCAGACCCCAGACCTCTCGGAATCCAGTTCCATCTGGCTTTCAGAGATCATCTGATCGTGGCTTCTCCTGCTCCAAAAACCGCCCCTGACTCCCCGTTCCCTTTCTCGCCTCCCAGCCTCGCCCCACGCCACCTGCTACCTGACCCCGATGTGCCAGTGGTCCTGGCCCCTCTCGCTGCCTCTGCCCGGGCGGCAGCACGGCCTCGATCCTCATGGACCCCTGAGAGCCCTGCAGTTCCCAGCTCCTCCCCGCCCTCCCCGCCTCCCTCCAGAGAGCCCGTCGCTCCCACTCTGGGCCACGTGGACCCGTATCCATTTCTACACTGACATCTAGCATCCTGCTGCATCTTCAGTGTATGCCTCCGCTGGCACCACCACCCCCCCGGGCCTGGCACACAGTAGGTGCTCACGAGGGGGACCGCACAGTAGGCTCTCAGGAGGGGTGCCACAGAGTAGGCCTCTCCAGGGCAGCCGTCAGTGAAGGATGCTGAAGGAAAGAGCCCACATCCACTCTCAGCAGCAGGGCCTTCGTGCTGACAGAGGAGAGACCCACAGCTGCCCACTGGCTCCAGGGCACCTTCGCCTCCGGGGCTCTCCTCTGGAGCAGACTGCAGCAGCAGGACGGAGCCCTCGGTGGTCCCACGCCAGCCGACCTGCCTACGGTAACTGCTGGGTGGAGTGTCGTCCCCCCAAATTCAGGTTCCCCCAGAATCTCAGAACGCAGCTTTATTTGGGAGAAGGGTCTTGGCAGCTGTGATTGGTTAAGAGGACACCACACTGGACTAGGATGGGATGAAAAACCAAGGGCGAGTGGCCTATGAGAAGGCCAGGGGAGGACAGGGGAGAAGGCCAGGTGACGGTGCGGACAGAGATGCAAGCAATGCGCCGCAAGCCAAGGGGTGCCCGGGACTGCTGGCCACCTCCAGAAGTGGGCAAGCAGGTGGGAGAGGCAGGGGCTCCTCCCCGGAGCCTCTGCAGGGACCGTGACCCAGCCCAGCCCTGGCAGGTCCCCAGGACCATGGGAGAGTGGGTTTCTGTTGTTTGAAGCCCCCCGTGGCAGCGGCTTGTTCCAGCAACCCCACAAGCTGAGCGACCTTCTGGGGCTCCGATAAGAACCAGTGACGCACCCCGCGGGGGCCCTGCCCGGGCCTTACCCTTCCGGCGGACGATCAGGTGGGTCCCAGGTGAGGTCTTACCTGCCGGGCACTTCGCAAACCCTCTGAGGAGGCACAGCTTCTCGCTCAGGAGCCTCCCGACCACACTGGGCACGAAGAGCACGGGCCGGGGCTGGGTGGGCCTGTGAGGGGTCACCAGGCTGTAGGGCACCAGAGTGAGGCAGCTCTCGGCCCAGAAGCACGCAGCAGAGGGGGCTGTGGGGGAGAGAACACGTGAGGGGGCCAGCAGCGTGGCTGTTAGCCCTGCCACCCCCACCCACTCCCCACCCTCCTGCTCCCTACCCCCATCAGCTCCCCACCCCATCAGCTATCCATCCCCCACCCCTCTTCCCTCCCCCATCCCTCCCCACCCCATCCAACTCCCTCCCTCTTTAGCCAGCTCTGAGCAGAGGGACTTCTGTCTGTCTGGTCGCTGCTGCAACCTGGCTCCTGGACACCCCGTGACACACCATGGGCCCTAAATCTTGTGCTTCATCGTACGCTTCACCCATCCCCTGGCTGAGCAATTACTTCTCACCCGTTGGGGAAATGGCTCTGAAGTCTGGCCAAGCAGCTTCACCACCTGCAATTCCATCTCACTTTTCTTGTAGCACCCACAAGGAAGACAGAGAAAAGCAGGCTCCCTCCTTCCAAACCACTCGCAACAACCTGCAGCACGACGGGTCCCTCCCGCTCAGCCCGAGCCTCCCTGGAGCACCCACCCACCCCCATCTCCTGCGCCCCCGAGGTTCCCTGCGGTGCCCGTCTGTTTCTCAACATCCCTTTGCAAGAAGCAGAAAACACACTCGAAACTGCTTCCCTTACTCTCTTGTCCTTACTCAACTCGCTCTGCACCACTTCCCACGTGAGGGGTATGCGCCACCCTGACCCCTCTCTTCAGTCCCGGGGGCCGCTGATTTACGCGATGGGGGGACATTTGGATGGTTTTCAGGTTTTTACAGCTCCAAAGAACAGCTGACGGCGCCTTCGCACTAATGTCTTTGGGGACTGTTGTGTTGGGCGGATGATAGAAGTAGGAATATTGGCTTAAAGGATATTAAAGACATGCAGCTCAATTGCTCTCCAGAGACGCGCACAGACATCGAAGATCATTCTTTAAAGATATGTCACTAAGTGACTATCCTTGTTTGTAGGAAATGTACATGGAAGTGTTATGAGTTCAAGGAGTGTGATACATGCAACCTGCTCTCAAATGTTCAGATGATAAAAATGGGTAGAGAGATAATTGACAGGAAGATAATAGACATAGTTGAAAGAAAGGGGGGGAGGGAGGGAGAGAGGAAAGGAAGGAAGGAAAGAGAAAGGTACTGCAAAGGTAGCAAAATGTAAAATTGGCAGATACCGATATCTGGGGGTGGGGGGGTGTTGGAGTTCTCTGTATGCGGTTTGTATTGTATTTGCAACTGGCCTATATGTTTGAAATTATTTCAAAATAAAAATTAAAAAAAGAAGAAATATTATCCTTGCTATTTTTAGGTTCTTCTTCAATATATCAAAGGGACAGATATAGAAATAATTTGTAATAACATCAGAATAATTTCTATTTGATTTTCAACTGTATGTGTGTAGATTTGTGTGTGTGTGAAAAAAAAAAAAAAGAAAAAAAGATGTCAGAGGCGTCACCCTGACCAAGTTCACCAGCCGGCGGCTGCTCCCAGGGGCCCCCGCAGCCAGCACCCCCGCCAGCTCCTCACCTTCCAGCCCGCGGGGGTCCGAGTGCTCCCCACTGAAGGCTGCACGCACAGGGCTGCCCTTGGCTTTGTCTGCACTGACGATGCGGACGAGCTTCCGGGGCCCCCCCGAAGCCTGCCAGCGGGTGGGGGGAGAGAGGAGGACGGAGAGGGCTTGCGGGGGCCACGGACACAGCGCCCCACCCCGCCCTGCCGCCCCGTGTGCCCGGGAACAGCCGGGAGGCGGCCTCGGGGCCGGGGAGGGGGACGCAGGCGGCGCGCGGTCCCGAGGCAGACAGGCCTCCGCGGGGGGTGGGCTGCGGGCGGGAAGGAGCCCCCCGCCCCGGCTCCGCAGCCTTCCCGGGACAGGAACAGGTGAGCGCTCAGCGGCCGCGCGGGGACCGTCCCGAGGGGAGAGGGGCTGGGCGGCAGAAGCACAGGCACGGGAGCCGGCAGCGGCTAGAGGACCGCGAGCACGAGGTTACTTACACGCAGGCCAGAGGAGCGTGTGGTGGGTGTGCAGAGGCAGCTGATGCTTTGGGGAAACGGGGCCGGGCCAGTGCCCGGCCCTCTCCCGGGCTGCCCAGAGGGACCGAGGCCTCCAGGAGGGGCGAGGGGCTGGGAGCGGGGGGATGGGTGGGGCCCCGCTCACCTTGCGGGTGGCCACGCTCTGCTGAGCCATGTCCTGCAGGACGGCGATGAGCAGCTGCTGGGCCCTGCGCAGAGGCGGGAGGCGAGCCCCTGACCAACTGCTGGGAGCCATCTCCTCTGGGCTGGCAAAGTGGGTCGCAGCCCGAGGGGCCAGCCTCATCCTCCAGGATGCCCCAAGGGGCGCTGCTCCAGGCAGCGGCTCTCGGGCCTGGCTGAGCACCCAGTTACCTGGCTCTGAAAGGGGGGCCAGGTGATGGTGCACTGAGCAATCCCCCAGGTGGTTCTCGTGGGCAGCCAGGGGTGGGGACCTCCGTTCTAGAACCTCACAACCCCAGGGTTGGGGAGTTCCATTCTAGAATTCCATGACTCCAGGGATGGGGACCTCCATTCTAGGACCTCATGGCTCCAGGGTTGGGGAGCAACATTCTAGAATCCCATGACTCCAGAGTTAGGGACTACAGTTCTAGAACCTCACGACTCCAGGGTTGGGGACCACAGTTCTAGAATCCCACAACACTGGAGTTCTAGACCACCATTCCAAAACCTCATGACTCCAGGGTTGGGGACCTCCATTCTAGAACTTCATGCCCCCAGGGTTGGGAAGCAACATTCTAGAAACTCATGACTGCAGGGTTAGGGGCCACTGTTCTAGACTCTCACGACTGCAGGGTTAGGGACCAGCATTCTAGAACCTCATGACTCCAGGGTTGGGGAGTTCCATTCTAGAATTCCATGACTCCAGGGATGGGGACCTCCATTCTAGAACCTCATGACTCCAGGGTTGGGGACCTCCATTCTAGAACTTCATAACTCCAGGGTTAGGGACCTCTGTTCTAGAATCCCACAATGGTTGTAGACCACCATTCTAGATCCTTATGACTTCAGGGTTTGGGACCACCATTCTAGAATCTCATGAGTCCAGGGTTGGGGACCACTGTTCTAGAACCTCATGACTCCAGGGTTAGGGACCACTGTTCTAGAATCCCACAACACTGGGGTTGGACACCATTCTAGATCCTTATGACTCCAGGTTTGGGGACCACCATTCTAGAATCTCATGACTGCAGGGTTAGGGACCACTGTTCTAGAATCTCAGGACTGCAGGGTTATGGACCACCGTTCCAGAACCTCATGACTCCAGGGTTGGGGACCACCATTCTAGAAACTCACAATCCCAGTGTGGCCTGCAGACCTCAGCTTGGCATTTCCAGAGAGTGTGGGAAAGGCAGAACCTCAAGCCCCACCTATCCCCAGGTGATCCAGATTTGCAGAAAGGCTGAGTAGTGCTGGACTCGGGTGCCCTTCCTCCGGGGGCACTCCAGGTTTGGGCCTTGAGCTTTAGGGGTTCCCATAGGTTCACCCAGACCAGTGGTTCTCTACAGGAGCTGATCAGGGGGGCCAACCATCCCAGTTTGCCTGGGGCTGAGGGGGTTCCTGGGCATGAGACTTTCAGTGCTAAAATGGACACAGTCCCAGGTAAACTGGGAAAAGGGGTCACCTCACCCCCAGGGGACATTTGGTCGTTCCAACTGTGAGGGGGTGGGTTGGGGTCGGGATGCACCACCGGCTGCTCGACATCCTGCAATGCACAGGACAGGACCCACCCCAGGGAGTAGGTCCACAGTGCCAGGGTTGAGAAACCCTGACCTAGAATGCTCTAGAACTGAGGTCTGTTTTTCCCAGGAAAAGCAAAGAGACCATCCTCAGCAGTGATCTTGGTGGGTGGCATGTTGGGGGGCTCCACCTCTCAGGGCGCCTCATCTCTCCCACCCCCTATTCGGTGGTCGGGCCCTACCAGGAGGGCACCTTAGAAGACGGTGGCTCTCTCCTGGGCAGGGGGTGTCAGAGGGATGGCAGCGGCCCCTCACCGTGAGTAGCTGGGGATGGTGCCGTGGTCCGTGTCCTTCATGGTGTACGGGCTGACGCGGTGGGCATGCCAGCAGCCACGGCCCCGGAACACGGTATTGGTGACATGGAGGATGTCATTGCAGGGCACAGCAAGTGCCCCCTCCGCCCGGCCCTCCAGGGCCAGGTTGACCCGGACATAGAAAGAGTCCCCCGAGGTGGCCACCTTGGCCTCCAGATCTTGGACCAGCTTCTTATAACCTGATTAGAGGGCACACGAGTGGCAGATCAGCTCAGGCTGTGATCTCATGCAAGAAGGTTCCGGAGCACCGGCAGCCCATTCTGGAATGGGAGAGGAGAAAAAGAAGGGTCTCCTGGGAAGTCACTCGGCACCGGGATCATTGGGCGCCTCTGCACTCTTGGGGTGCAGCCTGGCTCTGGGGTTAGCAGCAGGTAGCCCGGCCATGACACCCAAGACCCATGGAGATGGGGAGTGGGCAGCCAGGCAAGCAGTGAGGGGTGACCCCTCGGGGAGAGGGCCCAGTGGGCATGTACCCTCCAGGTTGACCTTCACAGACAGGCAGCAGAAGCCATCCACCCGCCCAAGAAGCCCGATGGCCTGCTCCAGCGTCGTGTCCTCCAGGACCGCCCGGAACGGGGGCTCCGTCGCCTCGTAATCAACCTGAGGGCAAAGGGTTCCATGGCCGTGGTCTAAATACAGGAAGGCCAGGAGAGGGCTGCTGGGGGTGGATGTGGGGTGCCCCCGCGGCAGGCCGGCTCGCCCTTCCCAGACAGGGCCTGGGACAGCACCCGGAGCCCGGCAAAGCTTCTCCCGGCTGGGCAGGCTGAGAGCCGCAGGCCTTCTGGGCCCCACTGTCCACGTTACTCCTTTTCTGTCTTGCTTTAATTTTAGGAGTGCACATATTTTTATAAGAAATGGGTTTAGATGCATTTTCAACTCAGAGTTGCATTGGCCCCATGAGGACCTTAGGACAGGTCTCCGTAAACGTGGTAAAGGGATTCTGTTGTATTAACTGTAGGGTGAGTTGGTAATTGAGAATCTTGAGGGACTGCTGGGGAAGCTGTGCAGTGAGGAGAATTTGGGGTTGCACTTTATTAGGAGCTTGATGGTGGGAGGGGCACCCCAGACTTCCGAGAAGTCTGCTGAGCACATGGCCAGTGCCTGCCAGACTCCAAGCCAGGGGGTGTCATGGGGCCCCTGACCAACGGCTCAGCCCGAGCCCCCCCCTTCCCTGCCTTCGCTCCCCTCCCAGGAACAAAGGGGTGAGCCTTGGGGACGGGTGACGCCTGCTTTGTACATTTCCTAGTATTTCTTCAAAGCTTGAAGTTGAATAATTCTGTTTCTAGGCCACATCAAACTCATCCTGCCTGCCCATGTTTTCACTTCATAATAATTAGCTGGGCTGTACATTTGTTTTCTATAGTTCTAAAAATAAAAGTTTTGTATTTTTTTTTAATGCCCCCACCCCTACATCAGAAGAGCCCCCAAGCGGCCATTCTCAGAGCGCTGTGCAGTCTGGCCCAGGCGGCTCGAGGGCAGTCTCAGGGCTCACAGAGGGCAACAGTCACCCCAAGAAACAGAGCATCGGGTCATCATCAGACACCTGCATCAAGTCGGAGCCAAAGGGCACCTGGGCCCCCTCCCCTCACCTGGGCCCCCTCCCCACACCTGGGCCCCCTCCCCGGCCAGTCCCCCGTTTGGAGGGCAGTGCCGCTGATCTCACCTTCAGGATCTGTGTGCCCGGGCGCAAGGCCATCTCATCCGCCACCGAGCCGGGGGTCACCCGGTGGATGAAGATGCCCGTGAGGTTGCCCCCGATGACGCTGATCTGCTCCAGCAGCCGGCGCCCCTGGAAGGCCAGCACCGCCACCTGGCCCAGCGCCCTGCACGCCCGCCTGCGCCGCATGGGGCAGCTGCTGCATGGAGAGGCTCCGGATGCCAGGGTGGCCGGGCAGCAGGAGGGCAGGCGAGGGTCCTCCCTGGCCACCCCAGGGCCTCGGCATTCTGGAACTCACCTCCCCACGCCCCAGGTCCCATCCCTGGCAAATGTCACCTCCAAATGTGTCACCATCACGCGTCTGCTCTTTGCCACCTCCTTGCCCTGGCTCCCCAGCACAGCCCCCGAGGAGGACCCCCCACTTACCCTTCTGAGGCAGAAGAGCCCCCGGGGCAAGGCTGTGAGCTGCCCTCGGTCTCAGGAAGGCCTGGGAGGGAGTTGAGAGCTTCAAACCGAGCCCAGGGGTGACCGCGAGGCCACCCCACTTGTGGAACCCCACCCCGCACCCCAAGCACCCCCTCGCCATTCCCTCCCAGCTGCCGGCTGAGCCCTTCCCCGCTGCTCACAACCTTTATTCCATCCTGCAACAGGGGCCGGGGCCACATGGCCTTGTTTCTGACATTTGAATCAGTGGCCGGTGTTTAAAAGGACCTGGTTTTCCAGCGTGGCCGCCAGTGCCAGCACTGCCTGGCCAGGCTGCTCCCAGGGGCTCCAGCCAGGTGCGTGGACAGTCCCGGATCCAGGGCCCCCCAGATCTCCCGGCTGCGGCCTGGGAGGCAAACGCCCCCCCAAGCCCAGGGAGCAGCCCCCGGGGGTCTGGGCTGCGCATCTCTCCCCAGAACTCCCAGCAGCTCCAAGAGCTACGGGCCAGAATCCTCTCGTGATCCCGTCTATTTAACGCCAAAGCAAGTTAATCCTACATCCCCGATGGGCCTAAGGCCGATTTCACTCGCAGCTGCTGCAAAGCACAGCGAAACCAGCGCATTACACAGAACCCTGAGCCCCCAAAAGAGAAATAAGCCCTCCCACTTCATGACCCCACACGCAACACGCCCAGCCACGGGCGGCCCTCTCCGTGGATCGCTGTCGGGAGGGAGGGAAAGGGGGGAGGCTGTGGCAGGGGTCAGGATGGGGAGGCTGCGGCGGGGGCGGTGGGCGGCGCCCCCCTCCCGGCCTCTGATCATGTGACCCAGGACGGCCACGCCTCCGGCCGGGCCCACAGCATGGTGGCCACGCACCCCCCGGTGGCCACGGGGTGAATTGCAGGTGGGCGCTGCGCACCTACTGCGGCCGGCCCAGGAGCCAGGTGGGGGCAGGAAGTGGGAGCTGCCCGGGGGGGCCGGGGCCTCGAGGAGGGGGGGGGGCCGGATCAATCACAAGACAAGGAGAGACGCTTCGGAACCGGCAGGCCCTGGGTTCCGGCTCCCAGGAGGATGGCGTGTCCCGACCAGGAGCCGCCGAGACCCCGAGCCTGCCGCCTTCGGGTGCAACCAGGAGGCCCCGGTGTGCACAACCAGAGCAGGGAGGGCCCGGGAGAGCGTGCGAGGGTCTGAGTGTGTGCGTGAGTGCATGTGAGAGTGTAGAGCATGTGTGAGTGTGTGAATGTGTGTGTGTGTTGGTGCATGTAAGTGAAAGTGTGTGGGTACACGTCAGTGTGTGTGGGGGAGACTGTGGGTGAGTGCATGTCAGTGAGTGTGTCTATATGTGTGTGTGAACGTGCATGTGAGTGGGAGTGTGTGGGTACACGGCAGTGTGTTTCAGTGTGAATGTGTGTGGGAAAGTGTGTGTGAGTGGGGATGAGTGTGAGAGGACTGTGAGTGCACGAGTGTGAGTGTGCGTGAATGTGGGAGAGGATGCATGTGTGTGTGCGTGTATCTCACCTGCACCCCTGAACCTCCCTGCCGTGCTTCCTGCTCCCCACTCTGCCGGGCCTGGGCCCAGGGGAGGGTCCCCGGATCAGCGTCCGGGGGTGTGGTGCGCTCACCTGCCTTGTCCACAATCTCGTAATCCAGGTCTGTGTCGTCAGCCCTGGCTGCTGGGGAGGCGCCCGGCTCGGCCTCCAGGGTTTCTGGGCAGCTGCGGAGGCACGAGGGGCCTAATAGGGGCAGCCCCGGCCGCGCGCCAGCTCCCGGCCTCCGTCCCGGGGGCACACTGGGGAGCCTGGGTGGCACCCGGTGTGGCCCCATGGCCCAGCTCGGACTCCTTCGGGGGGTCCCAGGAAGGGGTCTCTGATGCTGCATCCCCCGTACCTTAGCGACCAGGAGTCTTCCCGCAGGTCCTCCGCGGCCCGCTTGTACAGGGACTGCTGGCTGGGGGGCACCGGGCTGCTGGAGCGGAAGCTGCCCATGGGCTCGCGGGCGGACGCTGCGCTGAGGTCGGACCAGGCCTGCGGCGGGAGGGGGACAGAGCTCAGCCCAGCCCGGTGGCTCTGCCTGCACAGCCCCCTCCACACCCAGACCCCGGGACCCCCAGTCTGTGCAGGTGCCCCGACACCAGCCCCCGGTGATGCACGTGTCCTTAGAGTCACAGGCACCCACCCTGACCCCTGAGCAGTCAGCCCCGGCCTGGGCATCGACCTGCTGATGCTGCAGAGGCTGCCTCACCAAGCCCCCTCTGTGGACACAGCGTAGGCCAGGGGGTGCGGGAGAGAGGGGGGCACCAGAGCAGCTCAGCAGGGAGCCAAGGAGGGGGCAGGAGGGGGCAGGAGGGGGCAGGAGCAGTTTCCTCGGAGCGGCTGGATTGTAAAGTCCTGCGGGGGGTGGCTGAGAGGGGCTAACTCAGACCCCCCAGGCCTGCAAACAAGTTAATGGGGGCTGTTTGGGACCAACACGGAGGTCCCCACCCTGTTGCACCCCAACCAAAAAGAAGTCATGGCCGGACTTTGTCCTGGGGGCAGTGGATAGCCACTGCTGGGTTTAAACAGGGAAAAGATGGGATTCGATTGTTTGGGGTGTGGACGGCTCTGGCATGTGGCATTTTGGGTGGCCTGTGTGTGCCCAGTGATCTTGGGGAAGACCCACAGTTTCCCCGGATTCCTGTGGGGGTCTGGCAAAGCACTGCCGCGCCGTGGGATTCCGGGGTGCTGGGGAGGAGGCTGTTGGAACAACCCAGGAAGGAAGTGCCAAGGCCTGCGGTGGGTGCCGGGTGCGGCTTCTCGCCCTCCTCTTTCCTTGGCCAAAGGAGGGGAGCAGAGACCCTGGGGGCCTGTGGCACCCCAACAGCGGTCCCAGCCTAGCCGGGAGAGCCGCGTTGACCTGCAGGAGGGGACTGCCTTTGACCCGATGGATGGGAGCTGCGTGGGGTCTGGGACCGGCGAGGAGGGGCGGGCAGGGCCGGGGGTACCTCGCAGGAGCTCAGGGGGCTGCTGTCGCTGTCGTCCCGCGGGCAGATGGCGAACATCCGCACGAGCTGCTGCTTGCCCCTGGCGCCGGCCTCCTGTGGGGGCTGCCGCAGACGCGGAGGTTAAGGAGGAAGGTCTCCCCTGGGATGCTCTCGGGGTTTCTATCAGGATTCCAGTGCCACCTCCACCCCAAGGGCTGTTTTCCTCTCGTCACCTTCCAGGCAGAACAGTTATGTCCCCATCCTGCAAACCAGGTGGGTCAGAAACAAAAGCCTGGGACCCCGGGCACACCAGGGCTGACAACCGAGGATGCAGAAGGCAACCAGCTTGCCAAGTGGCCTTTCCTTTCTCTTAGAGAGTGTCTGCTGTCCTTTACGGGCTACGAGAATCACACACCCCAAATAGAAAATTGGGGGTGGGTTGGGGACAGAGCAGATTAGAAAATAAAATAAAATTCACCCGTAATCCCCCCACTCAGAATTAGCACAGCCAGCCTTTTGGTGTTTGTCCTTCCAGTGCTTTTCCTGCGCCTGCACATAGTGTGTGAACCTGGTGGGCGTGGGAGGGGTGAGGGAGGGGAGCTGTCTGCCCCCCAGGTCCTGGGAACCACTGAGGGTCTCACCCACCCACCGGGTGGCTAGGAGCTGGGGGCTGCGCTTTCAGGGACCATAACAACAGAGTTTAAGACAATGTTAGCTCTTTGGGGGGACAACTCTGTCTCACTGCAGGTTCGCCTGTTATTCGGCTCTTGGACATTTGACTTTCGAACACTGCCAGAATATATCGCCGATAAAAGTAAGGGGCTGGCTGTTCCCAGTTTCGTACTCTGCTGACGCCCCACTTTACATGTTCCAGAGCCTTCCACCACACTGCCCCTTCTATGATCTTGCCACAAACGTGGATCCAGAGCAGAGTTGATGCCCCATTGAGCATCTTCAAAGTTTCAACATCCCCTGCGGCCCCGGCCTGGGCCTTTCCACCCTAGTTCCGCTCCTTCCCCACGCGCTGTTTCAGGTCCTGGTTCCTGTGCCCTCCTGTCTCACCCACGCGTGCCGGGAAGCACTCACCCCACTCGGCGAGTCCGCCCGTGGCTCACAGAGCTGTTTGCGCAGCTCGCAGACTTCGTCCGTCAGCTCAAACACCTTCCGGCGGAGCGAGTCCTTCTCGGTCAGGTTCTGAGAGATCTCCACCTGAGCCCCGTCCCTCGCGGAGTAGGCCTGTGGGCCAAGAGGTGGCCAGGCGCCCGTCCCTTACCGCCAAGGACACACAGGAACAGAGAGCCGCCCCGTTCCCATCCTGCGTTTACTCGGCTTCTCCAGTGTGCATGACAGGGCTCGCTCCAAGAGGCACAAACCTAACTTTGCTTACAGTTCCGGTGGGCCCTGCTGGTCCTGAGGCTGCCCCCCCCCCGCCCCGTGGCCCTCGCACGGCCCCCCCGAGCTCCAGAGCCCCTCGGCCTCTCCCGGGGATACCTGGTCCCGCTCCTTCTGCAGCTGGGCCACCTGGCTCTGGAGCATGCTCATCTTCTCCTTGTAGATCTCGCAGTCCATCTTGGTCTTCTGGAACTGCAGCAGGGTCTCCTCCTTCTCCTTCCAGTACTAGATGGAGGAAAGAGGACGGGGCTGGGGGAGGTCAGCTGCTGCTGAGGGTGGGCAGGATGGAGGGGCTGGACAGGGAGAAACGAGGGGATCTGTGCTCGTTTGTTAAGAGCTAGGATTTGAGTGGCTTCTAAAGAGCGGCTAGGCTGACCGTGTTTGAATTTGGTCTTCAAAATATGTGCATATATTGCATGTATATTTAAAGCCCCAAAATACATCGTTTCCCTCTATCTTGCCTCATTCTTTTCTCCTTTCTCCCATTCTCCCCTTGCCTTTTGCAGGAACTCTCACCCCGGGCCCCCCAGGTACATGAAATCACCCTATATTTTAATAATGTGTTCACCTGACTGCTATTTTCTCACCACCACAAAACTAGACCATTATCTCCGAGGATGTGGGCTATGAGTTGGCGTCTTATAGCTTTGACAGTGGAATAAGCAAATGAATCAACAAATCAGCTAAGTGAAACTGATGGGCCTGTTATAGATTCAAAGAACCCATTTCCCCCCAAAAATGCAGCTCCCGCCCCAAGACGCAGGTGCGGTGGAAGGCGGGTGTGCAGCACCTGCTTTCGCTGTCGCTCTGCGGCCACGGCCCGCTCCCTCAGAGAGTGGATCCGCTCCACCAGCTCCTGCTTGCTCTCGCGAGCCTCATCCAGGGTCTGCTCCAGGATGTCCTTCTCCGCCTGCAGACAGAGAGCTCAGCCCAGGGCCCCAGCCTCTCGACAGACCTGTCCCTGCGGAAGCGTCCCCGTCACCGGGGGCCCAAGATGCCGCAAGCCCAGGCAGGTTGACAAGCTAGTCTTACTTCTGTCCGTTTGGCAGGAATAAAGTCACGGAAAAGCTAACAGTTGTAAGTGAGAAGTATACTTGGCCCAGGAGACAGAAAGCAAAGGAAGCTGAAAACCACTTGTGACGATTCCTCCTTTTGGTCAAGTTTAGACTTTCTCTTCAACGAATCTCCCAGCAGAGTTTCAAAAAGAGGGAAAACCCAGCGGGCAGTCTGTCCCCTGCCCGAGCTCCCGCCACAGAGAAGGGGTTTACACGGGGCGTCACGGATGACTCTCTCCCGTGTGGCAGCTGCCCTGTGCTCACTGGGTGTGTATCAAAGGAATATTTTGATAACTAAAGTTGTCTTCATGGAAAGGAGTCAAGAAGGGGGCAAAGGGGCTGCACCACCCCCAGGCTTTGGCGGCCCTGACTCCACTGTCCTGTAATCCCTCACTCTCCGATGCTTGATGCTTCACGAGCAAATGGCTCCTTTCCCCCACCCTCAAGGCTAATTCCATCCTTTTTAATCTCCCGGACCCACTCCCCAGAAGAGACAAAACAGTATGGCAGCAGGAAACCAGCACAGTCGGACATTCCAACGCGTGCCCGACAGCTTTCAATTCCGTCGATGTTTGGGGGTCTGGGAAGCAGTAAGGGAGGGGGTGGTAAAGAGAAAGTGGGGGTGACAAGTTGCTCATTGTCCTCTCACCCCATCCTTCACCGCCCCGCAGAGAAACCACAGCTCGGACATGCACTGGCCGGCGGCCGCGAGCTGATGCTGGGGAAAGGCCGGCCGCTCCCTGCTGGGGAAGCCCCCGGCCCGAGGGGCCCTGGACCCACCAGGCTGAAGGTCAGCGACCTGAGCCGCTGGTTCTCCTCCTTCAGGCGGCTCAGCTCCTCCTCTCCGGGCTCCGGGTCGCCCGCCATCCTCTCTTGAAACTCCCGCTCGCAGCTGGAAGCCGCCTGCACTCTCTGCAGCTCTTGCTTCAGCAGATACAGCTGCCGGGGAGGAGGGGGACGTGCTGGCCAGGCCACCTCCCCACCAGCCCGGCAGCCCAAGGGTCCCTCCCCTGAGAGTCCACACTCCATGCGAGTGTTTTAGCTGACGAATGGGCCCAGTTCCTGGCGGGAAGAGAAAGGGCTGCCCCCCTTGCTTTTAGACGGGGTGAAGTGCTCAAATTGCCGGGCTGGGGTCCTGGGGATAGAACAAGGAACCCGGGACACCTGCCCCTTGATCCCTGACCTAAACTGACAGTCGCCAGCAGCCAAGGATGGATGGCGGTGAGCGTCTCCACAGCGTGCACCCTGGCTTCTCTGCCTTTCCCTGTTCTGCTCAGCACACCAGATGGAGGGGATTTGGATTCGTGTAAATTGGTGGGTACAAAGAAAGGAAAGCCAGTCAGATGGGGCAGAAATGCTCAGAACGCAGCCCCTGCAAGGACTGGCAGCGCGTGCAGACATGGGGGAGGGAACTAGCTGGCCACGTGCTCCGCCCCCGCCTGCTGGGCTGAGGCCCACGGGAAACTCAGACCTCGAGCCACCGGGCCAGGGGGACCCTGGGGGGAAGGCCCTCCCACTCTCCCCTGGAGAGGCACACCCAGGAAGCCTGGACTCGGGTGGAGCTTGGCTCTCACTTCTGGGCTCAGGTCAAGCCGAGAAGGAAGATCGCTTCCACTCGGACTTCCCCTCCCAACTTGTGTTTGCAAACTCTCAATAAGCAATTATTGAACTTCTCTTATGGACCAGCTGCGTTTGGGCATGCAATATTCTGCATATTCTAACAATAAAATCAAAGCATCAGGAGCTGGGGGGGGGGGTCCCTAGAGGTGAAAGCAAAGTAAACAAATTAAGCTAATTGTGTCTCAAACACATATCTAAGCCTAAGGAAGGGAGAGGGAGAGAGGAGGCGAGCAATGCAATGACCTGTGAGCACAGTAGCTGCCCCCAACCCTCGGCCTCGGGCAGGATGGGCTGGAGGCGAGGAGGGGATTACACACCTCAGACTTCCTCGCAGGTTTGATTACTGTAGTAGGATGGGCAAAGTGTTGCTGAAGAGCTGCAGCTCTACTCTAGGAGGAGCTGATGAGCAAGTGTGTCTGTGTTGGGAGCCGGGGTTCTCCCTGTGGGAGGAGGGGCAGGGGGCGATGGGACGGAAAGAAACAGCCTGGGGAGGGGTCCAAAGGAGGGGTGAGGGTGGGAACACTGATTTCTAAAGGATGTACATGTATGTGTAGATATATACTTGTGTGTGCACATGGATGTGTGTGTATACTTTGGTGCATGTACATGTATTGTGGATATATACTTGTCTGTGTCCATGTATGTGTGAATACTTGTGTGTGCACATGGATGTACTATTGTGCATGCATGTGGATGTGTGTGTATATGTGTGTGCGCATGGATGTGTGTGTTTACTTATCTCTGTACGTGGATGTGTACATACTTGTGTGTACACATGGATGTGTATACGTGTGTGCACATATATGTATATATACTAGGTGTGCAAATGGATGTGTGTGTACACTCATGTATGCACATGGATGTGTGTATACTTGGGTGTGTGCACACGTACATGCATATACTTGTGTGGGCACATGTGTATGTGTATACATGCACATGTGTGTTACCGTGTGTGAGTGTGCATATACTTGGGTGGCACGTGTATGTGTGTATACTTTGCACGTGGATGTGTGCATGTGTACTTGTGTGCATGCATGGATGTGTGTGTGTACTTGTGCATGCACAGGTATAGGCTTTTTAGCTCTTTCTGCTGAACAGGCCAAGAAGCAAAGGCAGACCAGTGGCCACAAGTGCACCCAGTGCCCAGGTCTTGGTCTCTAAGAGGAACCAGGGCCCCCAGGAGGTGGCTGACCCAGGCCTGGGGCAGGATTGGCTCCAAGATGATCCCGGAGCACCTGCTTATGGCTCAGAAACGACAGGGGCGCCGGGGGCCCGCACACCTCCTCCTGCAGGCCGCGGCAGCGCATGGCGGCCAGCTCCTTCTCCTCCAGGACGCTGCTGTAGCGCAGGGACAGGCCGAGCATCTCGTCCTTCAGCTTCAGCACCTCGTGGAAGTGGGTGCTGACCTCGCGCTTCATGCGGCTGTGGTCGGCCTCCAGCTCGCTCAGGCCCGCAGCCCGGGCCTCCGCCTGGCCCAGCTGCTCCTGTAGCCGCCGGCAGCGCTGCAGAAGCGCCTCCTTCTGCCCCTTCTCCTGGCTCAGCTCCTCCTGCAGGCTGCCGATGGCCCCGGCCAGGCACTCGGTCAGCTTGGACGTCTCCATGAGCCCTGTGGGGAGCGTGGGGAGGGGCTCCAGCATCTTGGAATGAGAATTACCCCCTTCCTGGGGCAAAAGTTGCCTCTTCCTGGGAGACTCCTGCTCATTCAGGCCCAGCCCCTCCCTGGCAGCTGAGCTGTGCTCAACGTGGACTCCTCCCCGTGTCACCCCACAGGAAACATGCTTGGTAACAGAGCTCTACAGAACAGCAAACCGGGACAGCACCTTGCATTATGCCAGCACGAGCCCTGACCCTTTCAGCAGCTCCTCCAGGGAGCCCAGAGTTACTAACGTAACCAGAGTGCCCTGATTTTCCACCAGGCAGGAGTCAACTTTCCTTAGACGGTGAAGGCTGATGGTGAGGCTGTGCTCTGCTCCCCGCCCCCGCCTCACCCTGGGCTCCCCGAGTGTCGAGTGTCGTGGCCAGGGTGGCCCCTCCCTCCTTAAGACAAAGGTTGGCTCGACGGGCTTTTCTAAAGACCAGGGGCACTTCCCCTTTGCCGCACCCCTCAAATGCAGGCTTCTGCGCCCCTTGAGGTCTCTCCATGGCACCAGGTAATGAGGGGCAGACCTGTTCTTTCAGAACTCCAGGCCCACTGGGCTCCTTCTCCGACCCACCCCAATATGGCCAGTGGGGTGGCCTTTTCACCCCCAGAGCACTGGGCACTGGGCAGGGGCATTGCAGGCTCAGATTTTTGCCCAGAGGAAAGCAGGGCCAACATTTAGAACCGTACAAAGGTAGGGTGGGGGTGTACAGGGGACCCCACCCGAGTTTATCAGGAACCAGAGGGTCCTCAGAAGCTCGTGCCGGGGGGGTTCTGCCAGCCCACAGCCCCACCACTGAGATGTAGCTCTCACCACTGAAGTTGCTGAAGTCCACGGCGGGCTGCAGGCCAGTGACCAGGGTGTAGACGTCAGGGTTGTGGAACTTCAGGCTCTCCAGGAAGGCGATGGCCCCGTTCTTCCCCCGGGTCTTGAGCAAATCCAACAAGTGCCCTTGGGCGAGAAGGGCGAACTTTTAGCTGACCAGGGGGCTGGGCTTGGCTTCCCCACCATCGAGACGGGGCCGGGACCCTTACATGCCTAGGAATTGGGAGGCGAGAGCAGCTTTCTGGGATCCCTGGGGTGAGGGTGGGAGCTCCCTGCTCTCGAAGGCTCCCTCTACCCACGTGGTAGCAGGCATCTCGAATAGGGCAAACCTGATCTTTATTGAGCAACTACTAGGACCGAGCAGAGAGGTGGGGATACAAGGATGAAGAAACTGGTTCCCACTCAAAGAACATCCCAGGTTTATTGGCAGACACATGTCGACACTCGGTCCCACTGCAGGGCTACGCAAGCTGCAGGAGGGGTGTGATATCAGGCAGCCACCGTAGGCATTATGGGGGAGCAAACTGCAGCACCCCCACATCCCCCAGACCCAGAGGAGCCTCGGAGGCCTTGCATGTCCAGGATCAGCTCCAGGTCTTCAGCTTAGATTAACACATCTCTCCTGTATTGGCCATAAAGACTTTTGCCCAGAATCATAAGCAGACACCCACCATGGTGTTTACAGCTACCACGTAGTCGCCGCTAACTATGGCCCAGGCTTCATAATGGCTGTTTCATAAACAGCAACTTGTTTTGTCCTCCAGCAGCCTCATAAGGTAAAGCAGTCAGCGTCCCCATGTTTTGAATGTGTAAACACAGCTACCCAGAGGGTCAGAAGTGACTCCAAAGACATCTGTCATGGGTTGATTGGGGTCCCCCAAAAGACACTTCCACCCAGAGCCTGTGAGGTTGGAAATAGGTTCTTTGCAGATGGAATTCAGTTAATTCCATCTTGAGATGAGCTCCTCCTGGCTTACTCAATCCAAGGACAGGTGTCTCATAAGAGAAAGCACACGGAGATTTGAACAGCGAGGCCCAGAGCAGCAGCTACGTAAGATGGGGGCCGAGACGGGGGTAGGCAGCCCCCAGCAGAGGGAGGCCGAGGATTTCCGAGAGCACCAGAGGCTGGGAGAGGCAGGGATGGGGGAGCACGGCCAGGCCAAAGCCTCGATCCCCAGCTTCTGCCTCCGGGGAGGACACATTTGTGCTACTTGGAGTCACCAGGTTTCCTACTTTATTATGGGAGCCCCAGGAAACAAATACAACATCATACCTATCGATTTGCTGGTGCAATAATTGGAAATCTATGTGCCCAGCTTTAAGCAAAGAAGCAGCTCAGACTTCTTGACAGCTTTTGCAAAGTGCTTGCTTTCCCTCTGAGGTACGTGCCACAGATTCTACTAGAAATCCTGGTCTGCTGACTAACGAGGGGCTCCAAACGCCATCCCTGGAGCCCCGGAACCCAGGCCACAAGGAGCCATTTGCTTAAAGGCCTGCGGACCCCCTCCAAGCGCAGCGAGGACCAGGGCTGGCCGGCTCCCGGCCTGCTGGCTCACCCTCAGGAGTGCGGGGCACACCCTGCCTCCCCACAGCCTGGAACGCGGGGCACCTTGGCGTCGTTCCTCGACTGCCCGCGAGCTCTGCAGCACAGGCCTGGGTTGAGCTGGCGAGAGGGCCCTGTGCGCAGTGAGAGAAGCCAGCCCGGAAGGCCACACACTGTGCGGGCCCCTTCGTGTGGAAGTCTAGAGCAGGGAAACACTCAGACAGGGAGCAGATGAGTGTCTGCCTGGGGCTGAGGGCATGGGGGGTGGGCATAGCGAAGGGCACAGGGTTTTTGGAGGGTGATGAAAATGTTCTAAAACTGACCATGGCGGTAGCTGTGCGTACGCTGAAACCCATTATTGTTTGGGGTGGACACTGCGTCGCTCTACGGCTGTTAGGAAATGAACACAGGGTCCCCGGGCCTCACCGACTCGCATGGCGTTGTTGGTGAACCGGGCGCTATGGAGCACCTCCTCCTCGTCCAGCTGGCCCAGCACCTTGGCCTGGCGCAGGTAGGGCGTGAGGCGGCTGGGGTAGACGCTGCGCACGACCCTGTGGCGGTGGTTCTCCATCATCTCCCACAGCGTCTCCTCGTCCAGGGCTGTCAGCGAGGAGTCCGTGCGGCACAGCTCCGCCATGGCGGGGTGCCGGGGACACCCAGGGGTGCCTGGGGAGGGGCTGCTCAGCCGGACGGCTGCAGGGGCTGGGCAGGACCTGCCGGCCAAGCGGAGAAGGAAATGGCCGGTTTAGAGAGACGGGGTCACCCCACAGCCTGACCGGCTCCCCCCAGCCCCCACCCGCGGGAGAGGCATGGCCATCGGAGCGGTGGACGTCGAATCACTTCCTCCACCTGGAGCACCAAGAGAGAAACTGCGCATGGTTTCTGCAGACCATACATCCTTGTAAAGCACAGGAAGTTGCCCATGGCTCAGGGAATTCATTTCCCAAGTGAGGGTGGCATTAAAAATGAGATCAACTCCCTCACCCGTCTAGAACATGTGCTCTCGGCGGGGGCTGTGGCTGGGTGAGAATCCCGAGGCTTCTGTGTGTCAGGCCCAGGGATACATAACTAGATACAGTGTAGCTGTTAGGAGACGCTCACGGGAGGGCGACTGGGAAAAAAGACGTCAATATGGGTTCCCCAGGGGGCGATGAGCAAACAAGGATGGGGGACTCTGCTCCGGGATCCTGGAATAAGCTGGGCTCTTTGGGTGATGACCTGGCAACCCGGCCCCCAGGGGCAGCACCCGATGTTCTGCATTGGGGGTGTTGAAACGGTGCTTGCACAGGGAGCACTGCACTTCCATCTGCCGTGGCAGGCCCTTGTCATTTCTCAGCAACGGAAGCCCCTCTATTTTGGAGAGAACACCCTTTATGGGGCAGCTGTGCCCTGCTTTCTGGTCAGCGGTCATGCTGAGCAGACACCCCCACCCCGCTCCTGGTGGCTCTAACACTGTCTGAAGCACCTGCCAGGGCAGGTGGAGAGGGCTCCGGGCAGCGGGGCCAGGCCTCAGGCAGGGATACCCGCCGGACAAGGGGGCCGTGGAAGCTGCCGTCGGGTCACCCGCTGCGCGGGAAGCTGAGAGCTCCTCCCCTGCTCCACAGCGCGCCCCCGACGGCAGCGACCTTTTCCGTTTCCGCCGCGTCTGCATTGCACCTGAGCCCTAAGCCTTGGAGGCACACAGCCCTGCAAGACTGATCAGCCGGCACCATCTTCTTGGACCTATTCCTAAATGGGAAGTCAATCAAATCATGCCTTGCCGTGTCAGCTATAGATTTTTCTTAAAACAAAATTAAAGCAAAGTATTATTATTAAACATTCTGAAGTTCTGGGAAAATAATGGTGATGGTGCTACACTGTGGAAACGCTGCTTCATATGTCGGTCATGAAATATCACTCTCCTCAGAAGCGAGACAGCCAGCTTCTGAGACGATGAGCACGAGGACGCTGCGTGGGCAGAGGGCAGGAAAACCATCTGGACCAAAGTGGATAAAGGGCAGGAAAACCACCTGGATCGAAGGGGATTCCGAAGACAGGCACTGGAGTCCGAGGAAAATGCAAGCGAGCAGCAGTGCCGGTCCCGGGGGTGACGGGGACGGAGCAGAAAACACAGGCTGGGGCTAAACCCATGTACAGTTCCCGTAATGACTTTTTAATCCCCTCATATTTTCCAGAAATAAAGTTCTTACAACGAGAAGGACGTGGTTACTTACTGGGGGGACGGGACGGAGGCTGGAGGCGGGTGTCAGAGGAACTCCTTCTCGTGGACACTAACTGGCGCCAAGGAGGGCCTGTGTCAGGCAAGGGGAAAGGGGGTGACACCACAAAAGCCCATTGAAGGAAAGAAAAAAAACCGAAAGAAGCGACTCTGGAGGAGTGAAGTGCCGCAGCACCTGCCTGGCAGGGTGTGGGTTAAAAAGGCGGCACATCCATCAGCGTGTAAATAAATGAGCAAAATGTGATCTAGACAGATCGGGGAATACTATTCCGCCATAAAAAGGAATGACGTTCTGATGGCTGCCACAGCGCAGACAAACCGTGAAAACATTTTGTTGAGTGGAAGAAGCCAGACACAAAGGACAAACATTGCATCGTATCCAGAATAGGCAAATCCACAGAGACAGAAAACGCTGGTGGTTGCCAGGGGCAACCATGGGGAGTGACTGCTTAATTGTTACGGGGTTTCCTTTCGGGGAGATTTCCTTTTAGAACTGGACAGAGGGGGGCAGTTGCACAACATTGTGGATCATCAAAATGCCACAGAAGTGTTCCCTTTAAAATGGTCAATTTATATTAGGCAGATTTCAGCTAAATTTAAAAAAAGAAAAGGTGGAGCACCAGCCACAGCAGGCTGGACCAGTCCGAACTGTTGAACCACAGCCGGCCTGGGGCAGACTCCACTGCCCGGGATCTGTTTGTGCAGAGCATGAAGCCCCCCCCGGGAAAGGTGGGGACTGAGCTCTCCAGGGGGGCGCTGGCTGGTCCAGCACCCAAGACCTGACGCTGGCGGGTCTCCAGGTGCACCTGCCCACCTCGCACCTGGGAGCGCTGTGGGCGCCTCTAGCTCTGCAGATGAGCTGAGCTGTACTTCAGGCATATAGAAAAAGTCCCGCAAATGGTATCACAAATATCCATGTGCCCACCACACAATTTAAACAAGCATTTTCTCATAGTTTCTTAAGATTTCTTTTCCTTGAAGAGACAGCAGACCCTTTTTGTGATTTTGAGTTCTGTTCCCCACCCTTTCTGCCCAGAGGTAATTTCTAGGCTTTAAAGATAGTTGGATAGATAGATAGATAGATACATAGGTACATAGATAGATAGATAGGAAGGTAGATGGATGGGTGGATGGGTGGGTGGATGGATAGATTAGATAGATAGATAGATGGATAGATACAGACAGAAAGACAGAGGTATAATACACATCACATAAAATTTCCATTTTAACCGTTTTTTAAGCGTGATAATTATATCCACAATGTTGTGCTCCCATCACCACCAACCATCACCAAAACTTTCCCACCGCCCCAAACAAACTCGGCACTGTTAAAGCAACAACTCCCCATTCCTCCTCCCCCAGGTCCTGGAAACCTTGAATCTACTTTCTGTCTCCGTGAATTTGCTAAGCATTAAAAAAATCATTTTCTACCTATATATGTATCTGCATACTTTATACAGTATTTTCATGTTTTAAATTTTACGTCGACAGTATCACCCTGTTCTCTCCATGTTTCTGAGATGGAACCCACGGATGGAGCAGTCACTCCACTTCCTCTCCCAGCAGCCTTGGTGGGCTCAAGGACAAGACTAAGCCACGTGCCATCCGGGCTCCTCTGGACGGGCATTGGGCCGTTCCTAATTTTCCTGCATCACCCACGGGCACAAGTAGCTGTTTCCCACAGACCCCTTAATTCCTGTGGTCTGTTTCTTTCCTTTTGGGATGACAGACTAGACCAGCTGGACCTCTGTGCCCCTTAAAGGGGTCTGTGGACTAAAAATGCTTGAAAATCATGGAGAATGAATAGCTGTTACTTAAAAATGGAAAATTATCACCAGGGAGTCCTGTCTCCATTAACAGTGCAACCGAGAAGCAGGCCACCGGCGAGGACTTACTGACAGAAGCTTGAGTGCGATTTTGCAGGATCCTCTTGCCGGGGGTGAGAGCTGGTGTCCTCTCTGTGGTCAAGGCGCCTCCAAAGCCCAAGGCCAGGTGTGGGGCCAGCTCCTTTCTCTGCAGGTGACCAGCGGAGCTGGGCTGGGTAGGAAGAGCCTGACCCAACCCAATTGGTGCCAAGGTGACTTGACGGCTATTTCAAACCTCGTGACTTGCTCCAAATCTGTTTGGACGCCAAAGAGTAATGCAAAGGAAAAAAAGAAGGCAAGCTTGATACAGGAAATAATGAGACAGATCTTTGACCCCTTGCAGTTTGCTCAGCAACTATAAACCTTCCTTGGGACTGGAAAACAGGCTTCTAGAATGAGCCTGGGTTTGAACCCGAGGGGATCAAGCAGAGCTGACGGGCACGAGGGTTATCCAAAGTGTGAGCCCTGGAGGCTGGAGGAGGCCAGAGGGACCTTCTCCTGGGGCCCTCGGACAGGGCTTGGCCCGCCCACAGCTCGACTGCCAACGTCTGGCCTTCAAAGCTGGGAAAGGACACACCCCTGTCGTTTTCAGCCACCCCATTTCTGGGGCTGAACCAATGACAAGATTTGAGAAGGAAACAAGCCCCGGAGCAGGAGCTCTGCCACTTCGCCCTTCGGCTGCACGGTCCCTGTTTATTTGGGAGAAGGTTCGACTGATTCTCGTGCATCAGGGGCCAAGGCGACTGGGAAACCAGCCAACATCCTGGAGCGCCCATGGGTCTCCGTGGCTGAGCCCCAGCACATCCTGGCACCCAAGGCTCCTGAGCCCCTGGATCTGCACCCAGAGGCGTCAGCATCACTGGAGTTTCACCCCAGGAGCAGGACGAATGTAGGCCCTGCCTAAGGACGAGCTCTGCCAATTACAGTGTCTGGTACAAAATGAGAATATGGGCCTTTGTTAAAAAAAAAAACAATTGTACACAGAATTTCAAGAGGGTGACGACAGAGCATTAAACCAATGCGGGGCCCTGGGCAATGGCACAAGTCACTCCCGTGCCACCGGCTCTGCTCTGTGCGCTTGAGGGGCTCCAGGCTCCCCGATATCGAGTTTATGCCTAAATGCCTAACTCGACCCTGTGATTCCTCTGTGATAGGCCCGGCCCTTCTCTTTTAAAGTGTGGTTCTCTCAAGTGCAAACACTCCTGGGGACAGAAACCATCACGCTGGCACGTTGGGTGTGTGGGCTTGTCAGTGAGGTGGAGTACGGGGGGCACCTTCTCCGTGGCTGCCGAGCCGGCCTGGCTGGAGGCCAGGGGTTCACTCTGCAGCCCCAGGGCAGTCAGCTCCTGGGGTCCCCCGGCAGAGAATCCCCTGGGCAGAGAATGGTGATGGCCAACACCCAAGGTCCAAAGATCAGACAACACGTCAAGGAGCAGCCCTGCCCCGGCCGGCTGTCCGCCCCGCCTGGGGAAGGCGATTGTCTGCCTGTCCTGCCCCTTCTGGGAATGGGTGGGGTGGCAGGAAGATCCCCTGTGCCCATCCCTAGTGCCCAGTCAGGTTGACCCAAGTGTCCATTAAGGAATGGCTGGATATGCCCGGAAATGGAATATTCATCGGCCACAGAAAGGAATGAAGCTCTGATCCATCCACCACATGGTGTACCTCGAAAACACGATGCTGAAAGAAGCCCGACACGAAAGGCCACAGACTGTGCAATTCCATCTATATGGAATGTCCAGGTGGGGAAAACCGTAGAGACAGAAAGTAACCGAGCGGTGGTTAGGGCCGGGGGTGGGAATGCAGGGAAAAGGGCGTGAGAGCCAAAGGGCACGGGCTTCTTTGGCTGTGATGAACACGTTCCAACATTTATTGTGGTGGAGTCTGCAAAACACTGTGATACAGCAAAAACCACGGAGCGTGCCATAAGGAGGTGACTTGGACGGTATGGGAATTATGGCTCTTTAAGGCTGTTAAAAATTAAAAAGCAGATCCCGGGGCTGTGGCAACCATACCCTGCCCCTCGCTTGGCTCCCCTCCCCGATCCCCACAGGAGGATGTCGCGACGGCCTGGAACCCCCACCCGAGGCCTGCTCCCCTCACTGACCCGAGGACCCCAGAAATGCCTCTCCCCGGCCCCTTCTTAGATGGCAGCCATGGGAGTACGGCCAACTCCCATCAGGTGAACCTAAAGACCCTGGCTCAAACTTAACATGAAACCAGGCCAAATGCTAAAGGGCGACTGAGGCACAGAGAATCTCTCTCCCCCAACTCCTGGAAAAAGGAACCAGAAATAGTTTTTGTTTTTGTTTTTAGAAAAAGGCAGCAGTCACAAAATGAGGAAAGGTAAATAAATATCTGCCAAAACCCAGAAGATGACAGACAAGCCTGGAAGCTTGTCAAGCTCCGATGGAGCGGAGCAGAGGGGCGTGGGGGCCAGTTACCACCGCGGCCTGGTGGCAGAGCCACACAAAGCCCCCTGACGGTCGCCCATCCGAAGAGAAACAAGCTCTGAAACAGACAAAAAAGCCCTGGGACTCCCCGGCGGGGGGCGGTTGGGGTCTGGGGGGGTGGTGGCCTCGGGGCCCCGAGCTGGGTGACAGAGGAAGCCCAGGCCCAGGCTGGCTCCGTGCTGGGTGAGAGCCCCGAAGGCATTTAGTTACAGAACTAAGAGGACACTGCTGTGGGCACCGGGGCTGCGAGCTCCAGCGAGGACTCTGTCCCTCTGCAAAATCAGAAACAATCTGGTAAACATCCGAGGCTGTGGGCGAGGAAGGGCAGGGAACCGTCACAGGTGGACGCTGTGTCCAGCAGAAGCCCGTCATCTTAGAGACTGCCTCTAAGTTTTCTTGGTTTTCACAAGCTCTTTTCTGAAATTAGTGGGGATTTTTAGGAACTAGCAGTTCATGTGGTTGAGAAACATTCAGGTGGTGTTTAGCAGTTCCATCATTCTTTTCTTCTGTTAAATCCAAGTAAAATTCAATACTTTTTTGACTTGAATCATGTAGAAAATGATCCCATGTTTATAAAATGTTGTCAGTCTTCTCTCTAGCTGTTGCTCGACCTATATACCTCTACTTACCTACCTAGCCAGCTGTACAATCTGTCTGTCCTTGAGTGTGTATGTGTGTGTGCATATGAGAGACAGAGAGAGAGAAGTGAGAAAGAGAGAGATGAGAAAGAGAGAGAGGGAGAGAGGGGAGAGAAGGGGGATAGAGAGAAGGAGAAAGAGGGAGAGAGAGGCAGGGGGGAGCCCCAGATGCTATTCACGATTACTCATCATCCTGGTGGTAGAATTCTAGGAAATCTGTAGCTTTCTTCTTTTGCTTGGTGTTGATTAAACTTTTTAGTATAAGCCAGTGTGGATTTGATTAAAAAAAAAAAAAAAGGTCATTCTTTCAGAAGAGAAGAGTTGATTCGATTCATCAGGGAAGGAGATGGGCCTGGGGCCAGACGCCTTTGCGGGGAAGCTTCCTGGGGGCTGGGACGCCCCAGTTCCCGTCTCGGGGCCTGGCGCGGTAAGTCCCCACGTCCCTCTCTCTCCCTCAGTGACGCGGTTTGGATGACAGGTTGCAGGGGAGGGAGATCCAGCACAGAGCTGCAGCCCTGCCTGCTGCAGGGGCAGACTGACGCTGACCGGCGCTGGCTGAAGCGGAAGGTTCTAGGAAATCCCCAGGAGGGGACTCTATCATGGGGAGGGTCACTTTCTCACGTTAGGGGGTGACCTTCCATTCTGTAAAGGGAGCCACCGCATAAACCATCACAGTTCTCTAAAACCCTCTCACCAACATCCCTTGTCAAGCCCTGAGCCTGAGATCCTGGGGGTTGCAAAGCAGATGGGAAACCAGGCGGCCCCGAACCGAGACCCCGGAGGCCTTCCTTTGACGGGTCGACGACCTGTGGTTGAGTTACCTCCAAAAAGCTGACGATACATAAACTAGGGCTCTCGGAAGACTGTTTTTGTTTTCAGCAAGTTGCTCTCTGGCATGCTCGCCGCTATCTTATCATACATAGACGCCATCACGCGGCTGCGACCCTGGGAGCTGCAGGTGCCGCGTCTCCGGGCTGTCCCGAGGCCGGGTCCAGGTGGTGACAGCCTGCTCTGGGGGGTCTCTAGTCCAACTGTCACCCCCCCCCCACTTGGCCAGGACCCCCGTGGCAGGTCTGAAAGCACCTGCCTCAGGCTGAGCCCCCCTCCCAGCAAAGCGTACCCAGAAAGTCAGGCCAGCTGGGGCCAGAGGCGCCCCTCAGCGCCCTGAGGACAGAGTTCTAGGACTCAACCCCAGCCGACTGCCCCCGGGTCTCTGGGACCCCCAAAGCCGTCCGAGGGTCTAGGCTTAAGTGAGTGGCCAGTGGTTGTCACCCTCATCCCTTCTTCCTGCAGTGACCCAGCGGACAGATGTCCCCCAAAAGGCAGTACAGGACGAGGGGTGACTTGGCAAAGCTGCCCCAGTTGAAACGGCGCAGCCCCACAGGGAAGAAAGCTTTTCCCTACGCGGATCCACACCCCACAAATCCCCTCAGGGTCCCCTCTAACCCGGCAGGCGTTCCGGAGGAGCCCGAGCGGATGCGGGCAGCCCGGCTGTGTGCTCCTCCCGGGCCCACGGCTTCTCACTCCCCCACGGCCGGGGGCAGGAGAGAAGGGGAAAGCGTGTGTGCGCACACACGCGCTCACACTCACCACACACACAGCACACACATACCTCACACTCGCCACACACACAGCACACCCATACACAGCACACACGCACCTCACACTCACCACACACACACAGCACACACGCACCTCACACTCACCACACACACACACAGCACACACGCACCTCACACTCACCACACACACACAGCACACCCATACCTCACACCACACACACAGCACACCCATACACACAGCACACACGTGCCTCACACTCACCACACACACAGCACACCCATACACAGCACACACGCACCTCACACTCACCACACACACACAGCACACACATACCTCACACCCATACACACAGCACACACACACCTCACACTCACCACACCCACACGGCACACCCATACACACAGCACACATGCACCTCACACTCACCACACACACAGCACACCCATACACACAGCACACACACAGCACACCCATACACACAGCACACACGCACCTCACACTCATCACACACACACAGCACACACATGCCTCACGCTCACCACACACACACAGCACCTGTGCCTCACATTCACCACACACACGGCACACCCATACACACAGCACACACGCACCTCACACTCACCACACACGGCACACCCATACACAGCACACACGCACCTCACACTCACCACACACGGCACACCCATACACACAGCACACACGCACCTCACACTCACCACACACACCCATACACAGCACACACGCACCTCATACTCACCACACGCACAGCACACACGCACCTCACACTCACCACACACAGCACACACATACCTCACACAACACAGCACACCCATACACACACACGTGCTCAAACTCACCACACAGCACACCCACACCCACAGCACACATGCACCTCACACTCACCACACATGCAGCACATACATGCCTCACTCACCACACACATGGCACACCCATGCACACAGCACACACAGCACACCCACACACAGCACACATGCACCTCACACACACACCCATACACAGCACACATGCACCTCACACTCACCACACACACAGAGCATACCACATGCCCATATATACCCATACACACAAAGCACATGTACCTCACACTCATCATACACGGCACACACACACCTCACACTCACCACACCCAAACACACACAGCAACATGCAAACCACCCATACACACAGTACACACGCAATACACCCATACACACATGGCACACATACAATACACCCATACACACACGCGGTATGCGTGCATCCACATACCACCCCCACATGGCACACACACAGCACACACATACATACCACACCCATGCACACGGTACACACATCCCACACACACTACCCCCATACACACACACACACACCCCACACACCACACTCATACACACACCCACACATGGTGCACACTCACATTTCACACTTATCCACAGTGCACACACCTCACACACACATCAATCCACACACTTGCCACACACACACTACAATTCATACCACTCACACACATGCCACACATACGTATCTCACAAATGCCACACCTATACATGCACACACGCCCACAGACCACTCACATATAACACACATCACCCCCACACACACTCCACAACACACGACACACACACATACACATAACACACACACCACACACACTATGCACACATCATACCCACATATGCTCACACCCAAGCCACACACATGCCACACTCATGCACACACACCACACGCAACACACACACCACACACACCCTCGCACACTCAAGCATGGGCAAGCCTCCAAAGAGGAAGGAGTGAGCTAGAGTTGGGGACACTGGGGACCCCTGGATGCGGTCGGTGGGGCTGACGTCACCCAGCATGTGCCCCAGCCGTGCTTGAGCCGACCCTGAGCCACTGGCCTTGCTCGCTTTGTGCCTGAGCTCAGAAGCCCCCCTGCCCTCCCTGCACTCTGGGCCAACAGTGAGGAGAGGAGAGGGGAAGAGGGCCGAGGCCTCACCCGCCACAGCCTGTGACACGAGGGGCTCACCGCCGGGAGGGCCACGTCACCGGGCGGGCCGTCTCTCCTCTTTCACCCGCCCTCTCCCTCCCGGGACAGCTCGTGGGCCCCATCCCGGAGCCTCTCGCCCCTCTGCCGTGCTGACCTGTTCTCTGCGGGGCAGCTCCTCACGTTGGCCGGCCTCGTCCTGGAGGGGCAGTGACAGCCGGGCCTGGGTCTCGGCTGACAGTGCTGCCCAAACGCAGCAGACGAGCAGGTCTGACAGCTGCCGGCCGGGCCCTGCCCACAGAGGCAGCACCTTCCCTGGGGCCGACACGCCACCCCGAAGCGCCCAGTACATGCCCACGCCGGGTGGCGCGTGTGACAAGTTTGTTTGCTGAGAACGGCCCGGCCCCCTGGTCGCCGCACAGAAGGTGGTGACGGGATAGTGGAGGCTCCCGGGGCGGGGAACCCACTGTCCTTTGTGAACAGTCGGTGCTGGGATCAATTCCAGCACCCCTCTTTGGCTCTTGAGGTCACTTACAGGATTATCCAAATAATCCCAGTGGGTCCACCTTGAGTTGGCGTCGGCTGTCTTCCTTCGAGCTGGACGGAAAGCACAGCTCTGGGTTCCAGCACCTGCGGAATCTGCCTGCTCCTTACCACCTGCAAAGCCGAGCCCTGGCCAGCGCCTGCCTGGACACCTCCCAGTCGTGGGCGTCCCTCCAGGCCCTCCTCCCGTGTTTCATTTCTTCCTACGGAACCTCCCACCCCCTGCCATACTGGGGATGCTAATGAGTTATTGGTTTCTTGTCTCCAAACGAGGAACCTGTCACCTCGGCAGGGCTGCCATTCTCGTCTGTCTTGTTCTCTGCCGTGTGCACGCCCCTGGGAGCGCAGTGAGCACGGACACTGCTTGAGCGAGCCAATGAATCTGAACCCGGTTTCCACCCAAGCAGAGCCTAACCAGGGAAGAAGGAAACCGGTGCCGCCCCGGCCCACACCAGCAGGGAGGCCCGTAGGGATGGTCCCTCCGGCAGACGAAGGTGGGTCAGATGTGGGAGCCACACAGCCGGCTGGAGCGGGCCAGCACCTGGGACCTGAATCTCCTCCTGGTGGGGGGCATGTGGGGCCACGGCTGCGCTGGGCAGAGGCTCCCGAGTTGGACCCGGACACAGAGCCAGGGCCCTGCTGCCCGTCAGCTGCCCCGGGGGCCAGCTGCTCAGCCTCCGTGAGCCTCGCTTTCTGGCCTCCCCAGTGGAGCTAATAGTGGTTCCTGCATCGTGGGGACACTTCTCGCTGTGGCTGGAGCACAGAAAGTTCTACAAAATTACAGCAAGCAAGAGATGCTTGTAAGCATCTGGTAAGAGCGTACAGAGGGGAAAGGGGGCTCGCTGAGCCTCTGCTCTTGGGAACAGAAATACCGAGAGCTATGGACACAGCTGAGGAGCTCCCCCACCACCCAGGCACTGTTGGCTTTTTGAGGGCAAAAGCCTTACCTTGGGAAGACCCTGAGGACCAGCAGCTCTTCTCTGTCACAGGAGAACACACGGTAACAGCTGCAGACATTCTTCCAATGTCTGCTCTCCTGGAGAAACTCTGGGGGTGGGGGTGGGGGGTTCAGGGAAGCGGTGGGGTGGGGGGTGGCCGCTGGCACTGGGCCATGTCACCTAGTGGCTGCACATCTGTGGCTGGCGATCAATAAAGGAAAACTGACGTGGACTGGAACCCGAGCCCCAGTCGAGTTCCTCTGGGTCCCACTTTACTAATCCATAAAACGAGGGGGGGGCTGGCATTGCCTTTTTTTTTTTTTTTTTTTGGCATTGTCTTGAAGTCATGACACTGGCCCCGGGTAAAGATGGAGGAGCTAGTTAAATAGAGACTCTCTTTGTCTAAAAATCAGGCCTGCAGAGGCAACAGCTGAGAGCAGGAATTTAGGTTGAGGGCAGGAGCCAGCGCCACATCCCCTGCCCTGGGTGGATCCTGAATACAGGACCAAGGCATCATCAACGGGGGGCACTGCACGTCTTCACTCTCGAATATCATCAACGGGGGGCACTGCACGTCTTCACTCTCGAATATCATCAATGGGGAGCACTATGCGTCTTCACTCTCGAGAATCATCAACGGGGGGCACTGTACGTCTTCACTCTCGAATATCATCAACAGGGAGCACTGCACGTCTTCACTCTCGAATATCATCAACAGGGAGCACTGCACATCTTCACTCTCGAATATCATCAACAGGGAGCACTGCACGTCTTCACTCTCGAATATCATCAACAGGGAGCACTGCACGTCTTCACTCTTGAACATCAACAGGGAGCACTGCACGTCTTCACTCTCGAATATCATCAACGGGGGGCACTGCACGTCTTCACTCTCGAATATCATCAACGGGGAGCACTGCATGTCTTCACTCTCGAATATCATCAACAGGGAGCACTGCACGTCTTCACTCTTGAACATCAACAGGGAGCACTGCACGTCTTCACTCTCGAATATCATCAACGGGGTTCACTCTCAAATATCATCAACGGGGGGCACTGCACGTCTTCACTCTCAAATATCATCAACGGGGGGGCACTGTGCGTCTGCACTCTCGAGAATCATCAACGGGGGGCACTGTGCATCTGCACTCATGAGCTGGTTGGGAGGAAGCCAGGACTTCTAGGACATTCAGAATGGGCTCCCCACCTCTGAGCTGGATACCTGGGCATGGACCCACCTGGCTGCACTGGCCCCACACCCATCCTGGCCTGCTCCACAGCCCTTTAGGGGAGAAGAGCAGGCAGAGACGCAGCCCTGGAAGTACATGGGGGGTGGGCGGGGAAGGGCAGGAGGTGGCTCTTTGCACAAGAGCAGGTGAAACCAGCCCTTCCCTGTGGCTTTCCACATGGGTGTGTGCAGCCAACCCGATGCTCCACTTGCACGTCCAGTTGTCTCACCTTTAACCTGGCCACGTCGGACCTACCGATTTTGCCCCCAAGCCGCCACAGGGGTGCTGCCCCCTGCCTTTCCCATCCCATAATGGTGCCACCTAGCTGCTCACACTGGAGACCCGGGAAACCCGGTCTCTGTCCTCTTGAACCCTCATGGCCCCACCTGTCCACCATCAGCCCTGTCGGTCTTTCTTTGAAAACAGCTCCTGAGCCCCTCTCTCAGCCTTTCCACTGCACTTGCCCTGGCAGCCACCCTGTTCCTCCTGCCTCGTCTCTTGCCCCCACTCTCTGTCCTCCTCCAGCAGGTCCTCTTTCCAAATTGTTTACCTGAACGCACCCTCCCCCCAAGTAAAAGCCACCATGCAGTGGCTCCCAAGGCAGCCATTACAGAACACAAACTCTGTCTCCTGGCCAGCAGGACCCTTTATGACCTGGCCCCCTGCTCACCTCTACTTCCCCCGACCCCGCATCGCTGTGGCTACCAGCCCTGACCCCTGACCCTGGATCACCCCACTCTTATGCCTGCCTCGGGGTCTTCTGCTCGGGACCCTCCTCCCCCTGGTCTTCTCGGGCCGCCTCCTCCTGACCCGGCCACCTGGGGAAATCAACACCAGGGACTCATCTGCTGCAGGAATTACGAAACCGACCATTACCTTCCTAGTCCCCGTGTGCTGTGGTCTTGCCCCTGCTGGATGGTGAGCTCGTGAGGGCAGGAGCTGCCTGTCCTGTTTGCTGCTGGGTTCAGCACCGGGAACAGTGCCCGGGAGAGGGCCGCTCTGTGCCCCAATGCCTGAGCACGCAGGGGCAGGGGCCAGAGTCGGGGAGACTGCAGGGGGGACCCGAGGGGCCCTGCCCCAGTGTGATGGGGGAGAGGCGACCGTGCCCCGAGGGAGCCAAGCTTCCTCTTTAACACCTGGAAAAGGATGTGGCCCTGACAGGAAGCCCTGCTTTGGGGACAGCCCCTAGATGGAGGCTACTTCTGTCCAGGGCTTGGACTTGTACGATGATGACTCACGAGAAACCCGGCCCGGCCGAGCAGCCCTGCACCCAAACCCGGACGGAATGAGCCTCCAGGGCCGTCTCCAACCTCATCCAAGATCCAGCGCAGGTCAGGAAAGAGACTGGAGAGCGTGTGGCCACGGCCGACCTCCATGAAGCTCCAGTGTGAGCCCACGAGCCTCTTGAAGGGCTGTGGCCGCCCTGTGTTCCTCCTTCCTTCTCGCCCAGGACATCCAAGAGGCAGTTAGCAAGCTAACAGGTAACGACAGAACACCTGCTGTGCACTGGGGAAACACGGAGAACAGAACACACCCAGTCCCTGCCCTCCTGGAGAGTGTGGTCTAATCAGGCAAGGCAGCCCACTGCCCCCCAAATACAAACAGTACGAGAACTGAGGCACCGGAGACAGAGCAGGTGCCGGGAGGATGCCTGAGGGGCGGGCCCAGCTTTGTGACCGGGAAGCCTCATTTTCTCGAGGTGCCCAGCGGTGCTGATGTGACGGGCCCAGGCGAGATGAGCCCCACATGGCCCCGTGCATGCTGGGGGGGCCTGCACCCCTCATTGTAGGTCGCTTCAGCCGATCGGGCCGACCATTCGTTCTCCTGCTTGTAAAATGGTGAAGACATCACATGGTCTGCACTCTCTTCTTGGAGTGGTAAAGGAGATTTCCGATAAGAATCAAAACATGAATCTGGAAATTTAAGCAGAGGAACTGTGTACTGATAGCCGGACTGGGTTGCCAATTCTTGCTTTTTAAGTAGATGCTTATGTGCAACATGCTGTAGTTACACAGAGAAAGTATTTTAACAAATAGTGCAAGTGACTAAGGCACACTTTCAACGTCTGACTGACGAGAGTGTAATTGCTTTGAAACATCTGGGCGCTGCAAGGACTGTGGTGGGCATGAGACCTTGCAAAATTGGGCACTGTGCTGTAACAGAAAACCTGTTCTCCCGGGAGTTCTCATTCTCGTTTCAATTACCCAGGACTACGCAGACTCGCGGCTGCCATTCACAGGACCCGTGACCCAGGACGCAGGCGTCACCGGGCTTTTCCACCCACCCGTACGGAAAACAACAGCCAAACCCAAAAAAACACTCCGCAGTCAGCGCCTGCAGTCCTCCGGCTTTTATAGGGAGTGGGCGTGGCCATGGCACTAGATCCCGCGGGAGGTCCAGATGTCGCGAGAGCAGCAGTCACCACCCCTTTCCCTGCGGCAAACGCCTCTCCCCTCTCACGTGACCATGAGTGCCCGCCCCGCCCGAGGCGCGGCCCCGGCGCACGCTCGCACGCTCGCCCTACGCACGCGCGCGCGATGGCGTCAGTTCCTGGCAGCGGCGGCGGCGGCGGCCTGTTTCCGCTTTCCGCCTGGTACCGGCTGCCGCCTCGGCGCGCGCTTTCCTCTCGGCGGCCTCGGAATCATGGCGGCTGCGGCCACGATGGCCACGTCGGGCTCCGCGCGGAAGCGGCTGCTCAAAGAGGAAGACATGACCAAGGTGGAGTTCGAGACCAGCGAGGAGGTGGATGTGACCCCCACGTTCGACACCATGGGCCTGCGGGAGGACCTGCTGCGCGGCATCTACGCCTACGGTCGGGGGGCCGCGGGCCGCGGGGGGGCGGCGGGCGGGGGCCTGGCGGGCTGGGTGAGCGGGCCGGCGCGGGGGGTCGCGGCCGGCGCTGCGGGGCTCCGGGGGCCAGTGACGTGCGAGTCCCCCGCCGCCGGCGCACTGTCGTCACCCCGTATGCTCTCCCCGGTGCAGGGTGCCCTGCTGGGCTCGGCAAGGGGTGCGCAGTCCCGGCACCTTAGAAGTCGCAGGTACTGTTTTGTACCCGTTAAGTGTTAGACGACAGGCGCTGCCGTAGCACTGAGGATTTAGCAGCGAACCAGCTTCTGCCTTTACGTGCCTTAAATAGTTTTTGGAAGAAGGTCGTTTCAGGCAGTGATGATTGCTATGGGAAGATAGAGCGGGGTGAGTCAGTAGAGAGTGACTGAGAGGGTTGGCGAGAGCAGTTTTAGTTAAAATGGAGTAGATAAGTAAGGCGGTGACAGTAAACCTGAGACTTGAATTGACAGTCCCGACAGAGGGACGCCTGGTGCCAGCACCCCCCACCCCAGCAGGGTGCATCCCAGGAATCTAAAGAAGACCAATGTCTGAGCCCAGGGGCAAGTTTGGAGAGTTGGGCAGAAACTGGGTCTTGCAAAACATTGTCTTAGGTATAGAGTTGGAAGTTAAGCTTCCAAGAGAGTTTTCTTGATGCTCTGTGGATTTGGAGGGAGGTGAGGCAGTGGTGGAAGCGGGGAGTTAGGAGGCTTTTGCTCTTGTCCAGGTGAGAGATGATGGTATTGGCAGTGGACAGTGAGAGGAGGTCAGTGAGCTGACATAACAGGATTTGCTAGTGGATTGATGTGAGTGGCAGAGGGAAGAGGACTTGAGTGTGATTCCTGGGGGTTTTGAGTAACTGGGTGGGTGATGGTGCCATTTGCTTTATGGGGGTGGGATGGGGTGGGTAGTGAGGACCCGGAGGCAAAATTAGGAGCCCTGTCTGTCTTGGACATGGAGACATTGAGAAGCCTGTGAGCCTTGCACTTGGATATGTCGGGTTGGCAGTTGATCTGGGCAAGTTTGGAGCCCAGGGAAGGGGTCAGGCTGGGGACGGTGAATGATCTGGGTTTTAAGCATGGGACTGGGGCATCTTTCATCCAAACTGTTTCCAAACAAAGGTCTTTCATAGCACAAAAGATTAGAAGAGTGAAGGGAAAGCGCTGAGGGTTTCAAACAAAAGTAGGTGGAAACCCTTGCTGCTGGGTCTGGTAGTGAGACAGACAGCCTTCTTGTCACCCCAGGGCCTCCTTGCTCTAAAATACTGTCATTAGTTCCCATCTGTGTCATTGGTCATCACGAGGGGTTTAAAGGGAATTATATTTGCTTTTATGGTAAGATGGGCAATTGTACTACATACTGAAAAATAATCGAATTATGGTTATATATATAGTTCTGTTTCTTTGGAAAACATGGTTCTTCAAAATAACCGCATCCCTCTGTAAGTGCTGTGCCAGAAGCAGGTGATGTAATTACCACAGCTGCACGGAGACAGGTTTCCCTCCTGGAGTAAAGCACTTGACACCCCACGGTATGACCCAAGCAGGAAGTAAATGCAGCTGGAGGTGACACGAATAGTTCACAGATGTAATGCTGATATGCAGTATTACAGCTTTGCTTTTTTTTTTTTTTAATTTAAAAAGTAATAATAATAATAAAGTAGTGCAATCTTTTTAGATACAGCCAAAAAGATAGAAGTGATTAAAGTAAAAAGTGAGAGATTCTCCTCTCCATTCCCCAGGGGTGACCGCCAGTGACATTTGGCATCCATGCTTCCAGATGTTGCAAACGCAAACCTAAAAAACACAAAACCAGGGTCTCTGTATAGCCTCAAATTTGTTCACTTTATAGAGGTTTTGTTGTACAAACAATAGTGTGTGTGAGTCAGTATAAAAATCCATGTCAGCCCAATTGATTCAGCCAGTGTTTATTAAGAGTCTACTATGTTGAAATTGGGTTAGACAGGAGGTTAAAAAAAAAAATGTGATCTCTGCTCTCAGCTTCCAGTCTGTGATTTCAAGCATGCTGTCGTCGAGGTTAAAGCGTGTTTTTTGTGTCTTTATTTGCAGGTTTTGAGAAGCCGTCTGCAATCCAACAGCGGGCTATTAAGCAGATAATCAAAGGGAGAGACGTCATTGCACAGTAAGTTGGTGTCGGCAGGCAGAATGGAGACTCACAGTGCATTAGCAAAACAGGCTGTAGTTAGAGGCTTTGAGGAGACAGCTCCATTTCAGACCTTTTTACCAACCTTTTCCTTAACCATGGGGTTTTATGTATGTTTTTATTTTTGTGTCCTCTACTGTATTGAAAGCTTGAATTTTTTATTTGACTTTCCTTAGCTTTCAATTGGCATGTGGAACTGTGTGTAGAATTACTGATAGCTTTATTCCTCATTTGCAAAGAAGAAAAAATTTTTAGAGGATGGTGTAGTCAAAAATCATAGAAAAGAATTACATTTATATAAAGGGGAGTCCTTTTGCTGCTACCTGTGAAACACCTATTGAAGCTACGGGTTCTGCTCTGTTGTCCCTGAGGCAAGAATCACACCTGCTGGCCTGATCACCTGTGACACTTTAAAAATTATGATGCCTGCGTCCCTGCCCCTTGCCATTGAGATGTCGTCAGTCTGTGGGGCACATCGGCTCAGAAGACGCCGCTTGGGTCCTTCTGGTACCACCTCACGGAGCCCGGCCCCTCCGTGGGAGTGAGGGCGGCACACGCTGCCCCCCTGCTCTCGGCCCCATGGTCTGCGTTTTCTTCTGTAGGTCCCAGTCCGGCACGGGCAAGACGGCAACTTTCAGCATTTCAGTCCTGCAGTGTTTGGATATTCAGGTACCAAACCTCTTTTTAGAGTATAGAGCTATACTTAATATATAAAATACTTAAATTATAAGTATTTTAGAAAATGCTTGCTCTTCTGTCACTGTCACTGCAGTGTTCAGAAAGTGTGACTCTTTAAAATTCTCTATGGTTTTATTGACTCAGCTCATTTTTAAGAGCTTCTTCAGTAGCAGCTACTAAACACCAGTATCTGAGCTAACTAACCCCCTATCATAAATTTCTTTTTGTTTAGAATAGGAGATTTTTTCTTAAACTAGAGTACATTCTTGTCTACAACCAGGAATCCTGATTGATACTTTCCATTATTTCTGGATGTGCATTTTAAATAACATTGAAATTTGCTTATCTTTGGTAGAAATCAGAAGTATGGTTGAAATTAGATAATATTTAAAATAGCTCTCGAAGTCTGAACTACTCAATATTTGAAAATACTGAGCATTCTTTATTGTTTTCTGGTGATTTTACTCAGGTTCGTGAAACCCAAGCTTTGATCTTGGCTCCAACAAGAGAGTTAGCAGTACAGATTCAAAAGGTAAGACAATCAAAGACAGCAGTTCCATATTCGCAAGTATTGCTTTTATAATTCAGTTATGAAATACCAATTAATTATTTTTCTCTTCCCTCAACATGTTTTCTTGATTCCTAAAATTTCATCACAAATCATTATGTATTATATGAATTGCTGGATTGATTGCATTATCGATTTTAATGTAGCTTGTATTTTTTGCAGTCTTGGAATTGGAATTTTTAAACAAAAAGTCCATTTAAATAAAAACTATTAGAAGTGTTTTGGAAGGATGTGTATTAAGATGTCAGTAATGTTGTCCTTGGGAGGATAGGACTGAATTTTATGTGTTCTGTTCTGATTTTTCAATTCACACATATTACTTTTATAATGAGAAACCAGCAAGACTGACTTCCTCTTGGAGGAAAAAGGAGTAGGAGGAGAGTTAGGCTCTTTGTGATTTTAGTCGTAAAGGATACTAGTGGTCGTCTTAAGTTAGGAAGGCTGTGCTTCATGTTGGGGAGTCGGGGGTATTTCTGCTCGTGCGTGGCCTTGAGGCAGGCCCTGGCCTCCAGCAGCATGAGCCACAGGCCTGGGTCTCCCTCCAGGGCCTGCTCGCTCTGGGAGACTACATGAACGTCCAGTGCCACGCCTGCATTGGGGGCACGAACGTGGGGGAGGATATCAGGAAGCTGGACTATGGGCAGCATGTTGTGGCCGGCACACCAGGGCGTGTTTTTGGTAAGTACTTTTTTCTATAAAAACTTTGCTGCAAAATAGTATCCGTAAGAAATGCTTAAATGATAAGAGGACGGTTTCCACTTGGGTGTGCTGAGTGGTGGGGTTTTACATTTGAATAGAATGTAGGATGTGGCGGGAAAGAATTTGAAAGCTGCAAGAACCAGTTGAAATGGTTGACTCTTTCCAAAGTGCCTCAAGGTGTAATCATTTTAAAATCTAATTTTATAGACATGATTCGCCGCAGAAGTTTAAGGACACGTGCTATCAAGATGTTGGTTTTGGACGAGGCTGATGAAATGTTGAACAAAGGTATGAGTGACAAAAGAATTTTCTAATTTTTAAGTTTTCACAATGTAAAGTTGAAATATGGAGCTAATGAAAGTATTATTAATATGAATAGTGTTTTCCTTCTGGAAACATACTTGTCCTTTGGGAGCAATTATGAACATAAAACTCCTACTTTGATCTTTTTGTGGTAGGAGTTCATAAAACCGTATCACAACCAGAATAATGGCATTTTAACACAGACTGACAAGGCGCTGCCGAGTGAGTCTCGGGAGCCTCCGCACAGGTGACCCCGGCGGGTGGGGGTGCCATTCGGGGAAGTCCCTGGCCTTGGTTAGAAGGCAGCAGGAGGGGGTGGGACATGACACAGCACCCATGGGTGTAGACGTGTGTGTGAAGGATTTTGAGACCTCCCTGCTAAGATATACAGATTTGACGATTAGGAAGTGCTTAGGCCTTAAAGAACAAAAATATCTCTACATGCAATTGAGCTTTTTAATATATGTGTAAGAAAATAATTTTCTTTAAAAATGTTATGAAGAATTTAAGTGATTCAGGAAAGTACCCCCAAAAGGAAAAAAAATATCTGGAAATCACCATCTTTAACACTGGGTAAATGTTATTCTGCGCAGTTAAGTGTGTGTAAAGCACATGTGTGTGCACATTTAGATACATGGACATGTAGATTCCCAGTGAGAGACAAGTACGTTAGCTGCTTATCAGCAAGTGTGTGTGTGTGTGAGAGAGAGAGAGTGAATGTGTGAATCAGTGCTTGCAGCCTTAGCATCAGCAGAGAAAGCAAAGGATCAGCCCAACGATTGGCAAGGAAGGGGCTATGGAAGGACAGAGGAATTGTGGGATTCAGGTGGCCGGTGGCTTTGTAACTGAGCCGTTGATCCTGGGGTCCTGGCTGGGTGGGTCAGGAAGTGAAACCAGGAGGAGGATGCAAGACTTGAAAGGGCGATGCCTGGAGAAGCTCGAGGTCTTGGGGAATTAAGGGGAGTAGGGAAAGGTGTTTTGGAGGTGGCGTGTTCCAGGTGAGAAACAGCTGTGAGGGGAGGTTGCTGAAGGTGGAGGGAAAAATCAGAATGGGGGGATCTCCAGGCTGTTTACAGATACCTTTTCTGTTATGTAAACAATGTGTAGTCACTGAGCAGACAAGTTTTAAAAATAAGCAAAAACTAGAAAAATTGTATTTCTAGACTTTTTGTATACATGCCCATAGTTAACCTGTTTTTGTGGAATCATTTTATGTATACATAGTTTTATAAGCTTCTTTTAAAAACAAGTTAGGATATTATCTGTCTTGTCCACATTAAGGGAAAAATTGTGTAACATTTTAATGGCCATAAGGTATTCTGTCATACGGATGGTCCAGCATTTATTTAAAGATAAATTTTTAGAATTTGGATACGTATTTTTTAGGTTTGTTTTGTGTTTTACCAAAATGTGTGGGGACTCTAATCTCAAAAAAGTGTGAGGCCTCTAAGTGACAGCACTTGGGCTCCTAGTACAGAGGTGGGGAAATGCATGCTGACCTTTTCACAAGTGTGAACTGCTTGAGACAGCGCTCTCCAGCCTCGCCCACTTCCCCTGCTGCACATATCCTCCCTCCTCCAGCTCTGCCTCCTTACCAGGTTGTGAGTGTTGCAGGTACCCAGCACGGAGGGGCATTGTGCTCCTCAGCAGTGGCTGGTCGTGTATCAGGGAATCTTCTCCATTGTGTCCCCAGGCCGCCAGCTCCTGGCCAGTTCCTTTGGTGCTTCCTCTCCTGAGCTGGAGTTTCCCTCCTTACGCGTACCCCTTATCTAGAGCCTCTCATTAGAAGGCCCTGCTCTTGGTTGAGTTAAAGGTTCAGCACTGCAAAGCCCTCCTCTTTAAATGGTTCTGTCTCTGAGGAGGCTCTCGGTCCTCTAGGTGACTCTGTGCTCCCGTCCCTTGAGGCAGTGGTTTCCAGGGGGAGGTCTCCAGCTCTGGCATCCTCATCGCCTGGGGCTCCAGCCCATCTCAGGAATCAGACACTCTCCCTGTGATGTGGAGGTGGGGACCCCTGCACATGGGGTTCCCACATGCCTGGCCCTTGGTCAGCCATGCCCGTACTTGGAAGCAGTTGCTGTCTGCTGGCCGATGGCTGGCTTCTGCTTGCTGATGTGTTTTATTCAGCCTGCACCATAGTAAAACAAATTATTGCAGTTGCCAACTGTTTTTAACTGGGAGATTTTGTTTAAAAATTTGAATTTCTGGATTCTCAAAAAAAAATTCCAGAAAAAAAAAAATTTCTGGACCTGAATTCTCGCAGCAGTAGCAGCAGCAGCTGGGACTGAGTTGTGACTGGCCTGGAGGCATTCGAGAGGTGCATGCAGGTTTGGGGTTGCTTTCACTCAGCATCCAGAGCACTCGGGGAGGGAGCCTGTGATACCTCAGTCCCTTCACATCGGAGAAGCACTTTATCTTACATTGATGTGCAATTTTTGTTTAAATGTGTGCAGCCTAAACATTTTCCTGGTTTAATTTGTCTTCGTAGGTTTCAAAGAACAGATTTACGACGTGTACAGGTACCTGCCCCCGGCCACACAGGTGGTGCTGATCAGCGCCACGCTGCCCCACGAAATCCTGGAGATGACCAACAAGTTCATGACAGATCCCATCCGCATCTTGGTAAAACGGTAAAAACGCCCGCTCCCCACATATCACTAAAACGTTGAGCTGTGTTTGTAAAGGGTTTTAAAACATTGAAAATTCTTTATAGTTTCCTGTTTTAAAAAAACTGGCTTTTATATGCACATTTCCCCTTTGACCCAGTAATTCTGAATTTTAAAAGTCAGCTGACAGTATTTATCTATCAGTTTATCAGGAGTCAAGGGTGACCGTGTTGCTTAGGAGCACGCACAGGGCAGTACAGATCGTCATTATGGGGAATGACCCAGTGTTCAGGCCCGGGTGGCGGCAGTGATGTCGGAGCGGGCTGGGGCAGGCAGGGCCGCGTCTGTGGAGCACCTGCCGTCGGGACCTCGTCTGCCTTGCTCGTTGCTGTCTCCCCAGGGCTTTGTTCCTTGATGAATAACAGAATTTGTCTTTGTCCTCCAGTGATGAACTGACTCTAGAAGGCATTAAACAGTTTTTTGTGGCCGTGGAAAGAGAAGAGTGGAAATTTGACACATTGTGTGATCTCTACGACACACTCACCATTACGCAAGCGGTCATCTTCTGTAATACCAAAAGGAAGGTGTGTGGCTGCTTGTTTCTCTGTGTCCTTGTAAGGAAACACTGAAGATCGAGTCTCTTAATAAGCTTTTCCTGTAAAGGACCAGATAGTAAATTACCTTGGGTGTGCGGGCTGGCCACCCTCTGTCGCAGCGCAGACGCTTTGCTTGACGTCGTCTGGACGGACGGGACTGCCTGTGCTCCACAAGGCCGTACTCACCCAAACTGGCAGTGGGATGGGTTTTGCTTATGCCAGCTCTAGGGCAGTGATTTGACACCCTTGCTGCATGTTAGCATCATCGGAGGACCTTGGGAAAATACTGGTGCTGACCCACTCCTGGAGATTGGGGTTTAGGTAGTTTTAGGTTGGGACCCAGCCAGGAGCTGTTTTTTCCCTGGATGGAGCAGACGCTTTACTCACACAGAGGAGAGATGGAGCCGTGCTAGCTGGGTCGTGCTTCGGCCCCCACGGCCGGCAGGTCTCCACCCACAGCTGTTGGAGGGAGCGGGTCTGTGCTCGTCCCTCTCGCCAGCACCTGGTGATTCCAGCTGCAGGCAGAGCCGACAAGCACTGCAGCTCCACTTGAAAGAGAAAAGCGAATTGGATTACATTCTGAAAGAGGATAATCAGACTTCAGTTCCAAATGAGGATAATGATAAAAGGTTTTTTTCCCCTGGAGAAATGTTATATGGAACAAATGAATGAAGAGGAGTTTTTAAATGAGCTCCAGTAGGTGTTGCCCGACAGTAAGCTCACCACACGCCCACTGAGATTAGTCTGAGTTTTAGGGGTTGCTTTATGAACATTCACATTGGGTTGCAAATAATTGAAATAACTTCCTGGTTCGGATCTCTTGGTTTGCTTACCGTAGCATCCACCGATTTGATCTGTAGGTCGACTGGCTGACGGAGAAGATGAGGGAAGCCAATTTCACGGTCTCGTCGATGCACGGGGACATGCCGCAGAAGGAGCGCGAGTCCATCATGAAGGAGTTCCGCTCCGGCGCCAGGTGGGTGGGCCCCCACCGGCCCACCTGCTCCCCCTCGGCAGGCTGGTCGGCGTGGCCGGGCCTTTCTGAGGGCATCAGCACCTTGTCGGTGTGGGTGTGATTTCACTGCCCCAGACCCCCTGGGGACCCCGTCCTGTCCTCGTCTGGCAGCTGAGACTCGGGGAAATCAAATCATTTGCTAGGAGTGGCATACTAGGTTGAGGTTATAACTAGCCTTAACTGGGTAGGTTAGTTGCCTTAGTAGGTAGAAGTGTATTTCTTCCAAATGAATGGGCATTTTCTGTCTTTTTGGAAGTGAGTTTTAGCTTGGTTACATTATGGTCAGAAAACATTCTTTGTATGATTTCACTCCTTTGAAAATACATTAAGACTTGCTTTATGGCCCAATATAATGCATGCTAATTTGCTAAAATGTTGTGTACTCGAGCAGACCATATGTTCTGTACTTATTGTCCTATATATGTCTGTTAGATTTCAGTCGCTAATTGTTTTTTTCAAATTGTATGCATCTTTTTAATTCTTGTTTTATCAGTATTGATAGAGCTGTGGGATGAGGTTGTTCTTTGTAGTTCTGTCAATTCTTGCTTTACATTTTCTAAAATTCTGTTATTAGGGGCCTTTAAATTTAGAATTATATATTTCTGGAGAATTTAGCCTTTTATTATTGAAGTATCTGCCTTTATCTGTAATAATGCTGTTTGTTTTTTTTAAAAGCTACCTTTATCTGCTGTCACATGGGCTCTGTTTTGGTTAGTGTTTCCGTAGTACATCCCTTTTCTCTTGCATCCTTTTCTTATTTCTTGGAAACAGCATATAGTTGGGTTTTGTTTTTGTTTTGGTTTTGGTCATAATCAAGATAGTCATTGTCTTCTAATTGGAGCATTGACTCCAGTTTCATTTAATATAAATACTGAAATATTTAGGTTTAAGGCAACCATCTTATTAAGTGCATTTTATTTGTCACATCTTTTTTTGGGATTCCATTTTATTCTATTTTTTAAAATTTTCTTTTCCCTGCTTTTCTTTTTTGGAAGATAGTTATTTCTTTATATTATTGAGTAGCTACCCTAGAGATTTTGCGTGTGTCTCTGTGTTTAGAGATTGTACATCTGTCTCTGTTAACAATCAACATCAACTAATAATTACCATATTCCCAGATAATTCACTGCTGTAACAAAATTTATTTTGATGTAGGAAGACACATACTTATTATATTTGTTACTCTTTTTTTTCCCCTTCATCTCTGAACCTCTCTCTGGGATGAATTTTCTGCTGCCTGATGAACATCTTTTTGTGTTTCCTTTAGTGTAGATTTTCTGCTGACAAATTACCTGTTTTTGTCTGAAAATGTCCATTTGACCTTGAATTGCTCTTTCAAATGTCTTGAAGGAGATAATTATTAGGATAGAATTCTAGGTTTGCAGCAATTTTCTTTCTACACTGTAATGATCTAATTCTGTTGTTTTTTGGTTTCTGCTTTTTCTATTGAAAGTCAACTGCCAGTCTAATTGTTCTCCCTTAGAAATAATGTCGTCTTCCTTTCTGGCTGCAGTTTTTATTCTGATATATTTTCGTGCAGATTTCTTTTTGTCTGTTCAGGATTTGTAAGACTTCTTGACTGTCTCAGCCTTATCTCTTCAAAAACCGCTTCTGTCCCATTCTTTCCCTTTCCCCCAGGACCCCAGTTTACGTGTGATTATCTTTCAGGGGCCTCCTTCCTGTCCTTTGAACGTCTGTCTCCTGTTCTGCTGTCCCTTCAAACTTTAGAGGCCTCTAGACCAGCAATGCACAGTAGAATCTAGTTCAAGCCACATGAGATTTTAAATTTTCTTGTAGCAGCGTTAATGTAGGTAAAAAGCAGGTGAGGTTGATTTTTAATAATATATTATTTTACCCAGTATATCGTAGCATCATTTCAACATATAATCACTATTAAAAGATAATTGTGTTCTTTTGTTCATCTGTCAAAGCCCACTGTGTATCTAGCACTCATGGTGCCTTTGGATGAGCCGCCTTCCAGGGCTTAGCAGCCACATGTGGTGCGAGGCCTCCGCTCGGACCCTGCAGGGCTCTGGTGCGGCAGCCCCTGTGGCGTGCGAAGGAGAGGCGTGCGGTGCCTTTTACATTTGAAGAAACTACAAATGACACCAAAATCGAAGTTAGTTACTGCTTGAGTTTTTGCTAGGCAGAAGTACAGTGTTTTTGCTACTATAGGTCTAGGGCTGACTCAAGCAAAATAAAATGTGGCCTGGAGGATTTTGATGTTGTTATCAGCTGGAGACAGGACCCGAGTGATTAAATATGCCCAGTGCCCCTCCCCACCGGCCTGCCTGAGTGGGTTTCCTGCCTGGTGAGAGGAGCCCTGAGAGTCAGGTGTCGGCTCTTCCGGGCTGCCTGAAATGGATGGAAGCAGGGCAGGTGTTAAATTTTTGAATTGACCTGGTTGGGTCCAATGTCTCCCTTTCCGCAGCCGCGTCCTCATTTCCACGGACGTCTGGGCCCGGGGGCTGGACGTGCCTCAGGTGTCCCTCATCATCAACTACGACCTGCCCAACAACAGAGAGCTGTACATCCACAGGTACGCCCTGCCCTCCAGGGTCACGCTTGCTGAGGTATTTGCCCATCTATTTTTTGCTGTGTTTACTAAAATAATTTTGTTGAATTCTTACAGAATCGGGCGGTCGGGTCGGTACGGCCGCAAGGGTGTGGCCATCAACTTCGTGAAGAACGACGACATCCGCATCCTCCGGGACATCGAGCAGTACTACTCCACCCAGATCGACGAGATGCCCATGAACGGTGAGGGCCCCGGTGGGCTGGTTGTGGGGGAGCATCTGCGGCCCTGCGTGCTAGGGGTGCTCGCGGTTCTCCCTGGTGGTTTTCTTTTTTTGTTCTTTGGGGTGGGACGTGGTCAAGAAGTCTTACTGTGAGGTGTTAGCTAAATTTACAGATTTTCACTTTTGTGTTCATTGGCATAAACCTTCCTTGGTTGCAGTTGCTGATCTGATCTGAAGGGCGTCTTGCTGCGCTGAGAACGAGTGGAGACTGGCCCCTCTTGTGCTCCCCCGTATTACCTGATGGGGGTTCATAGGAACCCTCTCCTCACAACCCACCCCAGGAAGACCCCTGGCATCCCTGCCATCTTTTCTAATCAATATGTAAATAAATTGTTGCTTTAAGTATTTTTCATTAAACATTTAAAACTTCTGTTATGAACTCTGATTTCTTAAGGTGTCATTAGCTTTTCTAGTATACTTGCTGTGTAATCCTGGGTGGGTCATATGACTCTGTTTTCTGATCTTTAAAATGGAAGTGCTAATGTTGGCAGACCCCTCCCTTCCCCAGGTTAGTTGGGATTTTAACAGTCTCAGTTTCTGTGAGGGGGGGTGGGTGGGAAATACTTTTACCTTCATCAGGTGATTCTAACTGGAGACATCTGAAAACATAGTTTATAAATAGAATTAACTCTTAGAACAGTGACTAGCTCCTCAGTGGCACTGCACCCCTGGGGAGCTGCTTAGGAATGCAGGTTCTCAGGCCAGCCTGGCTTGCGACAGACCCTGTGGCACCTGGGGCCCCAGGTGGCCGTGTGCACATCCATGTGGGAAGCTCTGGGCTGGACCAAGCTGCCCAGTGAATGACCACACTGGGGGCTGCCTGAGCTGGTGCTTGGGGGCCAGCCCCGCTCTGCTCGTGGCTCCAGCCCGAGACTCACAGCCTCGTGGGGGGCTGCTCAGAGGCTCAGCAACAGGAGGGAGCCCGGTTCTCACTGGCTCTTTTGCTGGCGTGTTCTGAGCCCTATGTTCTGCATCAGCTCGGGCCCTAAGATGCTTGGGGAACGTCTTCCTGGAATATCATTTTCCTTCAGGGTCTGGGAAGAGCAGGGTGTGTGGAGTGCTGCTCTGGTGGTTAGAGCAGGCCCTGCGCCTTGGTCTCCAGCTACGAAGGCAGCAAGCGGGAGGGAAAGGCGACGCCCAGCCCCATCTCTCATGGGTGGGAGTGCGGGAGCAGCAGGTGGACTCGAGGCCACAGTTTCCTCCGGGTCAGCCTTGGGCCCTGCCTGCCTCTGTGCCGAGAGCTGGGATGAGGAGCCCTGGGTGGAAGGAAAGCTCCGCTGCCAATGGTGTTGGTTCTGGGTTGGCGAGCACAGCAGGTTATGGCTGGGGAGGAGGCAGGTGCAGGGCCGTGTTGGCGACTCAGGAGACGGTAGGACACAGAAAGGCCATCGCGAGATGTCCGACAGGCCGGCAAAGGTGGTGGTGATCACCCAAGGAACAGCCGTGGGCAGCTCTGAGGACACCCCCTGCTGATGAGTCGGAAGCCGTGCTCACCACCCTGCGCTGGCTGGGGCGCCTGAGCCTTGGTGCCGGGGTGTCGGCAGGGGACTCGGGAAGCCGTGTGGCTGCTGGGCAGGAAGAACTTTAAATGTGTCCTTTGGCCCGAGTGGTTCTGCTTCAGGCCCGAGTCTGCAGTGCAGACCCCACCCGCGCGTTCAACTCGGCGGCGTCCCCACGGCGGCCGGGACGGGAAAGCTGAGGGCGCGGGCGGGAAGCTGCGCTGCTCCCGAGGTGGCCGGGCCTGCTGGCCTCGCGGGGCTACAGGGCGTCGTCTGAGGCGAGGGGGGCTGTGTCACTCCCTTGGTTGGTGCGGGTCACCTGTGCTTTGAGCCAGGTGGTGAGAAAAGTGACCGCAAGTCCTGAGGGGCTTCCGCAGCCTCGGGATGCGGCGCAGTGCTCGGAACGTCTAGTCCTGCTTGGCTCCATCCCGGGACCGGGCTTCCGTCCCCCAGGACCTTGGCCTTGCCTTCAACACACTTCACGTTCATTCGGACTTCCGAGAACACACTAAGGTTCGGTGCAGACGGCAGAAGGACCCTTCACGAGCCAAACGCACGCGTGTTGGGGCGGGGGTGACATCTGGGGCCTCCGTGAGGGGCGCTGGGCGAGGACGGGCCTTCTGGTCCGAGGGGAAGGGGCCTCCTTGGAGCTGCCTGCGGGGAGGGGTCACCACGCCGTGTCCCCCACAGGAGCACCCCGCAGCCCACCAGTGTTTGGCTGTGACAATCGACAGGTTTTGAGTTGTTACTCTCTTTACTGAACACACAGCTACACGTCCAGCTTTACCAAAGTGAAGACTGAAGCTCGCGTTCCCTCACCAGTACGGATAGTTCGGATTGAGGTACTGAACACAAGATGGAGCCTGTGGGTTCAGATGATTTGCTTGGAGTGACTCCATTAAGCACACTTTTGATAACAAGTTCTACTTCTGCTTTTACCGTTTTATGTCTGAACGCCCCGGTGGCTGCTCACTGCCTGTGGAATGGAGGCCTGTAAAGAGCGTATCACTTCTCCCTCCCTTTCAACCTGTTTTTCCCTCCGGTGATCCACCCTCTGCTAGTTTTACTCCCCTGCAGCCCTGTGATCACTGATGTGATCCTGTGCACTTACATGGGCTCCTCCTGCCCCTGCTTCCTGCTTCTCTGCTTCTCGCGGGCAGGGCGGAGGCCCCCGGTCCGTCCGGGACCCTCGCATCACGGTCCCAGGGCCGTGAGGCAGCGACGCGCGCTGGGGGCCCGTCTGCAGTCACTAGACAGCAAGGTGGAAAAGGCACAAACGAGCAGAGGAACACACCACGTTTGTAAAGATGACAAGTCTTTCCATATTTAGAGATAAATGTCGTTCCGATTGAAGCCCCATTGGGATTGTTTTCTTGGATTTTGATAGAAGAGATACTTGCATTCATCTGAGTTCAGCTGCAAGAATATTCATTTGAACTTTGTAATTGAGAAAAATTAAAACCTAAATGTTTCACTATAGAGTTAGGCAGTTGGTTAAACAAATTACATCTATTTTGTGGAATGCTATGCCACCATTACAAAAGAAATTATAGAAATAGATTTATTGGCATGAGATGTTCATGACATACAGGAAAATGTCAGGGGGAGGCTTGCCCACTTATAACAGCTTATCTCCAAAGGGTGAGATAAAGGTAATCCTTTTTTCTTGCCAGGGGTTCCTTATTTTTCTGCCATAGACATTAATCATGGAACAGTTTAATGAAATTCATTATTTTAAAGAAACTGGAAACATGAAATGGGGAGATTTTCCCAGATTTTTTTTTAATAATAAATTTACCAACAGAAGAATAGACACATAGACTAAAGTAACAAACTAGAAAACCCAGAAGCAGTAGTGCCTTTAGGGTTTGCCATATAGTTAAGTGTGGCAGTTCTAACTGGGTGTCAGGACACCCAAGAAAATGCCAAATCTTCCACTCATTCCACACACTGCAATTTCCAAATGAATTAAAGGTTTAAATGAAAGCATCAAACAACCCAGAAGCAGGTGAATATTTGATCTCACAGAATAATTTTAAAAACACTTTAAAAATAAATTAACTACTAGAAAAATAAACTTATCTGAGTAAAGCAGTGTTAGACACAACTGAAAGGCAAACCAAATAAGAAAAATACTTGTCACATATAAGAAGCCCTCACAAGCCAAGAGCGGCCAGCCCGGGGCTGGTGGGAGCACTGGGTCAAGCAAAGGAGTCTGCCTTCCCCGTGCAGGGGCAGCCGGGGTGCACAGCCACGCAGGGGGTTTGAGGCTCAGTCTCCTGGCTTTCAGCTCCGCCGTCCTGAACACATGGCTTCTCCTCGCGGTTACAAAAGGGCTGCTTTACCTCCCGCGTGGCAGTCCCGGCAGGAGTAAGGCCCAGGCCCGCGGAGCAGCATGGGATCATGTCAGGGAGGAGAGGGGAGAGTGGCAGGGGCCGGGCAACCAGCGGTGTCCACCACGGGCTCCCCGACTGGAGACGTGGTCACGGGGTCGGAACCGGCAATCTGTGAAGGACCCTACACGGCCCTCAAGCAGAGGAAATGCTCAATCCTGCTGACATTCACATATGTACAAATGAAAGCAAGAATCTCGAATGGTTTAGGAAACTGCTTCAAACAGTGCTAAATAAGATGCAAAACCGTATGTAGATAATTCTGATTTAGTACGCCTGGAAGGAAATACATTAAATATTACTGGTTGGTTCTCTCTTAAAACTGTCCAGTGCACACAGGCAAGCGTGGCCTAGGATGGATGAGGCTGAGAAGTGAGGGGCAACACTGGGGCGTGAGGGCTGCTGGTTTGGGGGTAGGCAGGGGACACACACACAGGCCGAGGGAGGCCCTGGGACGCACCCTTCCTGCCCTGAATCCCAGAGAAATCAGGAGCAGCTTGATTCCAAATGCCCCTTTAATTGAAAACAATTGCACTTAAGAGTAAAAGTTTCCCCAAGTCCTATGATCCTCCTGGGTTCCTGGGCTCAGCCTCCTCAGGCAGAGCAGACAGCCCCCGACGGCCATAGGGTCGGCTGCCCAGAAAGGAGCCTGCAGCAGCTGCCAACCCCAGCTTTCCGCAGTAAGAGCGGCAGCAGCGACTTCAGTGATGGGGATGACACACACCCCACCCGGGCCTGGCTGGTGGCTGCCCATGCGACACACATCCCAGTGACGTGCTATGGAGACGTGGCCCTCAGGCTGCAACAGGCCCATCTCAGAACAGCCGAGGGCACTGACACAGCTGTGGATTCCGGGGAGGAAAATGGTCCAAGATGCATCAACAGATGGAGCCAACCCAGGAGCCCTCCAAGGACAGTTGGCGCCAAGCTCAGAGTGGGCAGCTCTGACCCCGAGGCCCGAACCCGGCAGGTGGGAGCGGCACAGGCCCTGGGTCCGTGGGAAACCCACCTCCCTGCGGCCCTCCCTCGGCTGCCCACAGTGGAGGGGGGAACACACCGCCCCACGTCAGGACCAGCTGATGAGAAACTTCTCTCCCATGGGGAGCGAGACGGGGACGGCCAGGATCTGGAAAAGAGAAGAAGAGCTGGAGACCTGGCAGTCAGCGGAGCCCAGTGCCACCCCGGGCGCTCAGGCAGGAGCCCGGGCAGGGGCGGGCAGCAGACCCGGGAGGACTTTGTCACCTCAGTTAGCTGTTTATGCTCCAGCTCATGAGCTGTCGTCAAGACGCCATGGCCCCCCAGGTATAGACCAGGGAGGAAAAGGTGCTGGCTGTGGGGGCAGCTGCCCCTGCTCCGTCCCTCCCCAGGATTCAATTCCTCCCGGCCCCTTGGGCAGGCCCAGAGTGAACAGTGCCCCATGATGCCTGGCTTGGCTGGCACCTGCCACCTTCCTCCTCCCCACCCCGTCCTGGTGGGCTCTGATAGCTGGGTCAGCAGCTCGGGTGCTTCTCTCTGCAGCCCCTGCCAACCACGCCCTCAGGGGCCCCAGCTGGGTGCTCTCACCTGGGTGTTGGGGCTGTAGGTGAAGTTGGGGACGGGCACGCCGTTGGCGAGGACCTGACGAGGGGCCGAGGCCACACCCAGGACAGTCACCTTCCCCAGCTGCAAGGCAGCGCCCTCGCGGCTCAGGTGCACCAGCTCACTCAGAACGGAGTTCTGGCCCCGCCAGGGAAGGAGACGGAGAGCACAGGCGTCTGCAGATGCCGGGACAGGGGCACCCCGCCGGGACGGGGCCTTGGGGCAGCCTCCGACCAGGGAGGGACGATGGAGCAGGACCCCCACACCAGCCTTCAGGACACCCAGAGGCTCTGGCCAAGGTGCTTCTCCACCCCCCCATCCCCCTCTGGGCAGACATGGCCTCCTCCGGGGTTGGCCCCGGGACAGGGCTCCCCAGCCACCCTTGGGAACGCGGTCGGATCAGGGCAGTCACCCCGGGGACACTCACGCTCTGGGCCCGGAAGGCGATCTGGGTGTAGGCCCCGCGCTCCAGCACCCCCAGGCTCTCCCCGTCGTCCCAGTACAGCTCCCCCCGGGCGGCCCCACTCCCATCCAGGGCGGCCACCAGGGCCAGGGGCTGCCGGCGGGACTCAGTGGTGCTGAGGCCGGGGCCCTGGAAGAGAGTTGGGCAGGTCCCATTCAGCCCCCGGGTGGGGACCCCAGGAGACCAGCACCCACCGGGGAGCCCCCTGGGAGGGTCCTGCATCCCCGCGCCCTCACCTGAGGCCCCACCCACCCCTGGCACACCTCACTGGCCACCTCGGGGTGGGCCCTCCTCCTCCAGAGACCCTGCCCCCTCCTGAGCCCCTAGCGGCACAGCACTGCACCCAAACCTCCCGGAAAAGAGCTAACTGAGCAGGTCCCCTCTGCCTGGCCCCAGCCGGAGCCTGAGTCCCTCCTGGGGGGCCCCAATTCAGCGGTGGCAGCACGAGGTGCCGGAGCCCCAGGGCTGGACAAACGGTCAGATACCTGCAGGGGGAGGATGTACCCAGCCCGGAGGTGGAGGTTGATGGTGTCCAGGGGGGCCGGCAGTGTCACCCACCGGCCCTCGCTGTGGACGACGGACTCGTGGGGCGTGGGAGGCGGAAGTGGGGGGCTGCCGAGGGCCTCCACCGGCACCTGGGGGCAGAAGTCATGTGAGCAGGCATCCCGGGCTGTGCCTGAGCCGCTGCCCCTGCCCTCGGGGGCTCTGACCCCCATCTCCAAGGCCCCAGGCTGGGACAGGCATCATGGGCAGAGGCTCAGGGGACACTGCAGGGATCCGGCCAGGGACAGAGCCAGGGTCCAGGGCGGGGTCAGCCAGAGCACACTGAGGAACAGAGCAGGGTGAGCTCCAGGACGTCCAGGGGGGCCGGAGCTGGGGTCGCCTCTCCACTCTGCAGCCAGCGAGCGCTGTGGGGCCCTGACAGGTGACCCTCTTGGGCCTCGGTTTCCTCGCCTGGAAACTGGAGTTGATGTAGCTCTCGATGGGACGGGGCACTGGGAGCACCCCAGCGGGGGCTGGCACCCGGCCGGGACTCAGTGGACAGAGGCAGGGCGGGTGGGCGGGTCGGCTCAGCCCCCCGGGGTCCTGGCACTCACCGTCTGCAGGTCGTACCACGTGCCCGGGGGGAAGTAGCCAGTCACTTCCGTCTCCCCAGCCTCGAGCACTGGGGTGATGAGCAGGGCCTCCCCCCACAGGAGCTGGCGGTCCACGGTCCAGGTGTGGGGGTCCTGGGGGAACCTAGAAATGGGAGGATTGGCGTGTGGGCTGGTGGCCAGGGCAGGGGACAGATGTGCTCGAGGGGACCACAGGAAGCTCCGGGGAGGAGCCGGGAGCCCCATCCCTGGCAGGGCTGGTTCCGGCCGACTCAGTCACCCCAACAGCTGGGAGCAGCCCCCCAGTGCCCGACGCTCCCAGGGCAGGAGCTGGCTGGGGCCTGTAGGCAGCGGGGAGGCCGGCTCTTTGCTCACCTTTGTCTGCTCACTCATTTTCTGATTATCAAAGTAGCAAGTGCTCATGACTAACACACTTGGAAAGTACACACAAGTACAGACAAACGAGGTTCTCCAAACCCCATCACCAGAGGCAACCCTCATGACCACTTAGCACACTTCCTTCCCATCTTCTCATGACTGCACCTCTTCATCCGCCTGGGATCGTCCTGTGGCTGGAACTTCACTCACATCCTTTCCTTCGACTGGCCACGGGGAGAGCAGCCAGTTCTGGTATCAACACTACAGTGAACACATTTACGCACCTTTTACCTTTTCTCAGATGACTTTTTAAGGCCATGTTTCTAACGTGGACTTACAGCACCAAAACGTAAGAATGTTAGAACACTAGCGATATGTATTGTTGCTTTCCACAAACGTGTCTGTTCACGCTCCTCCCCACAGCGGATGAAAACATGTCCATTTCACTGAAATTTTTGCCAGACTGGTTGTTCTCATATTCTTGTAATGCATTCTAATTCCATCAGCAAAATAAGTGGCATCTTCTTGTTTTAAATGGCATTTCTTGGAGTGACAGCAGCAAAAATGACAGAGTAAGAAAATCCTCTGCTCCATAAAAGCCAAAAGAGCACTGGCAGAAATGTCAGACGCAACATTTTCAGGACCGTGGAAACTAATCAAAGGCTCACAGCAATCCAGGGAGATTTATCCAAGAAAAATGGCTGAATCCCTGTCAACATCTGTGCGCTTTGTGGGCGTTGGACTTGCCCTATTCCCGCCCCCCTCCTCCAGCTGCACAACAGCCTGGCAGCCGCTGGAGGGGGCACCAGGACTGGAGCCCCTGCAAATCCCCATTCCCAGGGCACCAGCCTATCTGTCCTGCCTGGTGGGTCCCAGAAGACCCACCCGCAAGGCTGTCCTTAGTTGACCTGACCTGGACTTTCTCCACAGGCATTTGTCAAAAACAATCAGAGGCAACTGTTGAACATCACGGCTGCTGGGGCAATGGATAAACAGTTGGGCAAACAATTTCTATAAGCAAAAAGCTTGGAAGGAAGAACTGGGGAGCAACATGTCCACATGGACTTTGAAAAGTTCCAGTGTATTCCTTGTAATGTGGACGATGATAGTGCACGTGCAAGGCTGTGTGTGTGCTTGGGGATGACCCAAGCAGGCCCTAAGCTCTGACCTCTGGCTGACCTTGAGGCTCTGGGCAAACAAGAAGTGAAGCCTGAAGCAGAGTTGTAAAGCCTGGGAACTAACAAAGGCTTGCAATAATCCAATAGTGTTTATTCAAGAAAAACGGCTGAATCTAGGCAAGAACTGAAGAAAACTCCATCTGGCTGAGCGCTGAACGTTTGCCCCAACACAGCCTGGGGCCCTCCCGGCAAATGCTGGGAGACATTCTCTCTCCAGGCATTTCGGGACATCGCTGTCCAGTCGCCGGCTGTCCCATATGCTAACCCAGCAGAGACTCCAGTGGCCACGCACAGTAAAGAACAAATACGGACTTTGCAGAACAGTTCAGAGAAGTTACTGAACAAACAAACAACAACAAGCCTCGAGAGGGGTGGAATCTGATTCCCCAAGTTGCCCCATAATATTATTTAAAATGTCTACTTCGCAACAGATTTATTATGAGCTATGCAAAGAAACAAGAAAATAGGTACCATAAACAGAAAAAAAAAATAGTCAACGGCTACTGTCCTTGAGGAAGCCCAGATGTTGGATTTCCTAGACAAAGATTTTAAATCAGCAATTTAAAATACATTCACAAGCTAAAGGAAACCATGCTAAAGAACTAAAGGAAACCACGAGAATGGTGGCTCACAAAATAGAGACTATCCATAAAGAGAAAGAAATTTAAAGAGAACCAAATAGAAATTCTGGAGTTAAAAAGTATAATACCTAAAATGAGAAATTCAGTACAAGAGCTCAAAAGCAGATTTGAAAAAGAAGAATCAGTAAACCTAAAGATAGGGTCATCAAGATGATCCAGTGTGAGGAACAAAAAGAAGAAAGAATGAAGATAAATGGACAAAGTCTCAGAGACCTGTGGACACCATCAGTAATATCAACTTACGTATGATGGGAGTCCTAGGAGTGGAGGACGGACAGAAAGGATGGAAAGAATATTTGAAGAAATAATGGCGAAAATTTCCCAAAGTCAATGCAAAACATTAGTCTACACACATCCAAAAGCTCAACAATCTCTAAATAGTATTAACTCAAAGAGATCCACACCCAGACCCATGATAATCAGCGGTCAAAAGACAAAGACAATGAGAGAAACTTGAAGGGCAAAAGAGAAGCTGCACATCACGTACAAGGGATCCTTGATAAGATTAACAGCTGATTTCCCACCAGAAGCCACGGAGGCCAGATGGCAGTGGATGATATAGTCAACACGCCAAAAGAAAAAGACCGCCAACTGGGAATCCTATATCCAGCAAAACTATCCTTCAAAGAAATGAAGGAGAAATTAAGACATTCCCAGATAAGCAAAAACTGAGAGGATGTGTGGCTAGCAGGCCTGCCCCACAAAAAGCACTAAAGGGAACCCATTAGGCTGGAGTGAAAGGACACTAGACAGTAACTTGAATCTACCTGAAGAAATACAGGGCACTGATAAAAGCAGCTATAGAGGTAAATATAAAAGACAGTATAGATGTACCTTTTACTTGTAACTCTTTTCTTATCTGATTTAAAAAACAACTGCATAAAGCAATAGTTGAAAATCTCTGTTGATGGGCATACAATGTATAAATATGTACTTTATATGACAACAGCAAAAAAGAAGGGAGAGAGAATGGAACTAGAGAGAAGCAAAGTTTGTTTTAAATATAATATTCAAATTAAATTGTTATTAACCCAAACTAGATTGTTATAAAACTAAGACATTAATTGTAATCCCTAGGGAAACGACTAAGAAAATAACTGGGAAAAACAAAAACAACACTGTGAAGGAAATGACAAGGTAATTAAAAGGGACACAAATTGGATTTCTTGGTGAAGAAGGTCTACGTCTGCCATCCCTCTCTCCTGTTCTGCAAAATTACCTATTGATCTATTGGGTTCTTAACGTTGCCTTTACCTATGTGCGTGAGCCCTGCAGATGGCAGGTAGGGTGATTACCTGTCATTTTGTTGACATCTCTAATTTGTTTGCCTGTAAAATACTTATGTTCAAAGCAATTCTCTTTATTTTTTTCTATTATGTTCAGAGAAATTTTAATTTGTTTCTGCTTGGTTCACAGTTTTACTTTTTTTCTAAATTGAAACCTCCTTTTCTTTGCTTTCTTGGCTTTGATGCTTAGAAAGCCCTCTCTGGCCAGAGTGTTGATAAAATATTCACTTCTATTTTCCTGTGGAATTTTCTACAACTTAATTTTGGGCATTAACTATTTAATCCACCTGGAGCTTAGTTGGTGGTTGTATGAACAAACACATCTCAACTGATTTTCCAAACAGCTAACTAATTACCTCCAACTGGAGAGACTGCCTCCTTCCCTGGTCCGAGACACCCTCTCTGTCTCACGGTAGCTTTTTACGTCTACCACGTCCTGTTCAGGGGTTCGGTTTTATAACATGCTGGGCGGGGGGGGCTGGCTACACTCAGTGCTCTTCCTCTGGGGTTCTCGCATATGTCAAAGGCCCCAGCCCTGAGCCTGGGAAAGAAGGGGCAGGAACTTGGGGTGCGGGGGCTCCTCGGTAAGGGGAGTTCCTGGTTCTGGCCTCATCTTACTCAGCTGCAACGGGTTCCGGGGAACACACCCCAAAGAAGGACAGGACTGCCCGGGACAGGGCTGGCGAGCCCCCGTGTTGTCCTGGCCAGCGCCCCCCTCTCCCTTGGGGCACAAGTGGGCCCCCCACCCAGCCCAGGTCACTCACTCTAAGAAGAGGGGCCGGGCCACAGTCTCCCCGCTGGTGTGGGCGGCGTGGAACAGCGTGTAGAGGTAGGGCAGCAGCGCGTAGCGCAGGGCGAAGGCCTTCCTCATGGCCTGCTGCGCCGTCTCGCTGAACCGGTACGGCTCCTGAGGCTGTGGCCGCGGGGGAGACACCTGGGCTCGGAGGGGACCGAGGACTCCCCGGCACCCAGCCACGAGCCCCCAGCACGCAGCGACGGGCAGCAGCGAGGCCGGGCCCAGCCGCTCTGATGGGGGAAGGGGACCCGCACCCCAGGTTCGGAGGGGATTTCCCAGGGCAGGGTCTCGGCTGGGGACCCCGGGAGGCCCCCGGCCTACCAGGCTGTGCAGGTCATTGTGGTTCCGCATGAACGGGTAGAAGGCCCCCAGCTGGGTCCAGCGCACACACAGCTCCTCCGAGGTGTTGCCCAGGAAGCCGCAGATGTCAGCCCCGACCAGGGGAACCCCCAGCAGGTTAAAGAGCAGGACTCCTGTGAAGGCAGAGGCCAGACCGGGCCCCGGCTGCTCGGGCAGGCAGGCCAAGCCGAGGGAGCCGCCGGACACGCCTGATGAGCGGGGCCCTCCCCACCCAGCCCCGGCCGGTCAGTGCCACCGCCTCGGCTTCTTCCTCTTGGTGAGCAGTGACAACGGTCCGCCCCTGCCGTGTGGGGTGCTTCCTAACGCTCTGCGGTGGGCAGAGCAAACCACACCCCAAGAGATCAGCGAGTCTCCTGGGCCACCAGAGGTGGGGATGGGTTCAAGGTCATGTCACACCTGGCCTGGCACTGTCCCCATCACCCCTGCTCAGAGGGACACACGGGGAGGGCTGTGCTGGGCCGGCCCATCCTCGGCGCCTCCTTAGGAACCACCACCCCGAGATGGGGGACACGGGGGCCCTGCCCCGGCCATGGGAACCTCTTTTCTTAACTGCCACAGATCCTGGGAACTGTGTGGCTTTTGCTTATTAACTCTCAGATAAAATCTGAGAACCAGAAAGATGGGGGGCAAAGCCCAGCACCCCTGCCTCTGCGAGGCAGGTACAGATACTAGCTGCACAGGGCTTGGAGCCTGTCCCCCTGGGCCCCCACCAAGTGAGAAACAGTCAGGTGGCAACAACGAAGAGCTGGCTAGGTAGGACCCCCCATGGCTGAGGGTCTGCCAGCATGTCCGACACAGAAGCCCCCACGGCTGTGCCCATGTGCAGGGGCCAGCGGCCTCCCATGGAGACTCTTCTCGGCCCCCAGGCAGGTGGCCCCAGGACTCAGCTCCCTGCACCCCTAACCTGTACCCTAGAGTCTGGGAGCCATTTCTGAGCCTAATTCAGATCAGGCGGCACTGATGCCCTAGGTGGGAAAAATAAGTTCTCCTTTGTGGGTGGAGCCAGGTATGAGGCAGGCCGAGGCCCGGGCAGCCACCTGCAGGCTGAGATAGGACCCAGTTTCCTGCAGTTTGGGATGTGGCCCGACAGAAGGGGCCCAGTGAGAGGGGAGAGCCTCACAGATCTGTGGGTATGGCCCGGGCTGTGATGGAAGGGGTGCCTGGAAGTGGGGTGCCTGATCTGCCCAGGTGAGCAGATGCCACTGGGCCCCTCACCCCAAGCTGGCAGGCAGCCTCTCTGGGAGCCCTGCTGAGCCCAGAACCTGCCCCTGGGGCAACCTGCCCTCCGAGCAGCACCCCGACGGGGCTCCCACCTGGCACGGAGAAGGACAGCTGCTCCCAGCTGCTCCACACATCCCCTGTCCAGTGGCCGGCGTAGTGGCCGTGGCCGGCAAAGGTGGAGCGGGAGATGACGAAGGGGCGCGTCCCCCGAGCCTTCACCAGGGCCCTGGGTGGGGCAGGGAGTCAGCGAGGTGTAGTGTGTGGGCTCCCCCAGGACCCATCACCCCTCATCTACCCAGGGGACCCCAGAATGGCTGAGGGCCTGGCCCCAGTGGCAGCGCCTGGCGGGGCGGGGGCAGCAGGAAGACAGCGCGCGGCCGAGGGCTGTCAGGGGAGGCTGGGGAGGGGTGGGGGACACAGGGAGGAGAGCACCTCGCAGCCCGCAGGGGTTGCAGGGTCCCGGTGGGCCCGGCCTCCCCATCTCTTCATTGTGCACGTGTGAGGCCAGAAAGGGGCGTCCTGACTCTCGGGTGGGGAGCAGTGAGGACCCCCGGAGAGGTTCCCGGGGCTCCCGCTTTCTCTTCCTGAGCCCTGAGAAAGGCCCTGCCCACAGGCTGCTGCAGGTGGGGGATGGCCTGGGGGCGGGACCAAGGGGAGCAGGGGGCAGGGCCAAGGGGAGCGGGGCGGGCCGAGCGTGGGGTCCTCCTCACCTGTGGGAGGCGATGGCTTCCGTCAGGCCGTACAGGTTGTGCACGTTGTAGTGTGTGGAGAGTTGCTGGTGGCTGGAGGCACAGAGTGTGGCCGCCTGGAGGGTCCCGCCAATCACCCCTGGAAGGGAGGGGGCTGGTTCTAAGGAGCCTCCCAGGCAGGCAGTGCCGTGGCATCCCCCGGACAGCCCCCACCTTTCCCGAGGGCAGGAACCAGGCCGATGACCAAGGCCGAACCCTGGCAAACCCTAAGTTTCTTGACCCATTTCCAGTCTTCCTCTGTCCATGGGCCAAGCCCTGCACCCCCTCCCTCTGCAGGGCCACCCCCGGCCCTGAGCCTGGCTCCTGGGGCTCCCCTCCTCTTCCCCTCCCCGGGCTGCCTCTGCTCCTCTGCTTCTCAGCAACGGGAGAAGCGATATCCCCAGGCTGAGCTGGAGCACGCCACCCGGCTCACCTGGCACGTAGGGCGGATTTTCCAGCTCATTGTCAGGGCAGCCATCCTGGGAGCCCCTCACGAAGTTGGCCGGCTCGTTCATGTCCTGCAGGAGAGGCTCCAGGTGGTGGGCATGGAGGCGGGCGGCCCTGGGGCAACAGGGGCACCCGGGGCGGGGGCGGCAGCACTTACGATCCACATGCCGTCGAAGGGCACCTGGGCGTGAAACTCGGCCACCATGTCCTGCCACCAGGCCTGGGCCTCAGGGTTGGTGAAGTCGGGGAAGGCCGTGGGCCCGGGCCACACCTGGAGGACGGGAGCTGCGGCCTCACCCCTCGGGTCCGAGCCAGCCAGGCCCAAGGGGTGGGGGAGAGCGAGGGGCCACTCACAGAGACGTCTGATAGTCGTCGGAAGGACGCAATCCCAGACTGGGAGTGAGAGGAGCCCTCACTTTACCGAGGTCTCCCACAGCCGCCCTCCTGGGACCCTGCCCTGGCCCGGCTCACTGCCACAACCAGGAGCCACCTGGGCCACGAGGGTGAGGAGGCCCTGCACCCCAGCTCTCCCTCACAGCCTCCCCGCTCTGTGCTGCTGGAAACCCCACCCTCTTCCCCAGCAGCTACCCTTATTGTTTTTTTTTCCCCATTGGCCAGAAACCCCTGCTTTCTAACCCCTCGCCCCCAGAACCCCAGGCTACCTTCCCAATCAGCGGCTGCCCGGTCTCGTTGGTGATGAAGACCCCCCTCCGCAGACCCTCGTCGTAGGGTCTGTAGCTGCCGGTGGGGCCGGAGCTGCTGATGGCGGGGTCCTGGGTGGGAGAAACTAGTCAGGAGGCCTCAGCAGTGATCGCTGGGAAAATGGGAACGTTTTCACATCACGGCGGTAAGGAGTGAAAGGGGGGCAGAGCTGCACACACAGCGTCTCTCCTGGGTGCCCACCTGCCTGGAGAGCGGGCTGGTTTGGTGGGCATGCGTGCACACCTGTATGGAAGGGGGCTGAGCCCCTCACACGAGAGGTGTCGCCCCTCCTCCAGGCTCTAGAGCCCCGCAGGTGTCCCAAAGGGAGCCCCCAGCCCTGCCCCCCGCGGACTGGCCACCAGTGCCTGCCACCCGCTGAAGGGAGGTGATGACAGAATGGACAACGTGGGCACGATTCCACCCCCTCGGCCACTGGATTCTCTCTTGAGGAGTGTGGGGATCCGTGGTAGCGGCTGTTGGCCTTCTCGGCCCCCTTCCCCGCCTCCCTCTGGCTGTGGGGGCTGGTGCAGGGGGGCTCTGTCTTCATGCAGGGCCACTGCGCCCTGCCCTGGGGCTCCCCTCCCCCACGTCTCTGTCCCAAGACCAAGCCCAGGAGAGGGCGAGGCAGAGCCGGGGACAGTCAAGGCTGCCGCTGTTCTGGCTGCCCGAGCCCCCCAGCCCGGTCCTGTGCCAGGAGGTGTCGGCTGGCTGCCTCTCTCCCCCACCCCACCCCACCCCAGAAAGACACGTTCAAGACCTAGCCCCAGCTCGGTGAACATGACCCGACGAGGGGACAGGATCTTTGAAGATGGGACAGGTGAGATGAGGCTGCAAGGTGGGCGCTAACCGAGTGTGACCGGCGTCCTTACGGGGAGGGAGGATGGGCCGGGGGAGGCCGAGGGGACGGAGGCGGGGGCGTGTCACAAGCCCAGGATGCCACAGCTGCCCACGGCGCCGGGAGCTGGAGGTGGCTGCAGGGCTGCCCGTCCCCTGCAGACCCCGGAGGGCGGACGCCACGATTTCAGACTCCAGCCCCCAGAGCTGGCGCTTCAAGGCCCTGGTTTGGGGCGCTTTCCCACAGCTGTCCCAGGAGACCCGACGCCTGACAGACCCTCCGTCTCGGTGAGGATGGCGCCAGGTGCAGGAGGAGCGGCTGGGGGGCACCCCTCATCCAGAGACCCGAGACCCTGCGTGGGGGGTACTCACCACGATCATGACGTACCGCCGGCCGGCCTGCTGCAGCGCCCGCACCATGGATGGGTAGTCCGCGAAGCCGTCCGTGGTGAACGTGAAGTCCCTCCTGGCGTCCATGTAGTCCACGTCGTTCCACTGCACGTCCTGCAGCCACAGCAGTGTCGCCCCGGCCCACCCTGCCCCTGCCCCAGCCCCCCACCCTGTCCTCGCCCCGGACCCCCAGCCCCCCGCAGCCCTCACCAGGGGGAAGCCGGCCGCTGTCATGTTCTCCACGACCTGGCGGGTGATGGCGGTGGACGAGTAGCCCCAGCGGCAGAGGTGGAAGCCCAGGCCCCAGTACGGGGGCAGGAACGGGTTCCCTGAAGGCCGATGGTGACCTTGTGAGCGGGCAGGGGTGGTGGGCGGAGGTGGGGGCACAGAGGGGGACAGGGCCCTACCCACGACGGCCAGGTACTGCCGCAGCACTTGCTTGGGCTCCGGCCCCAGGAAGACGTAGAAGTCCAGGACGCCGCCGGTCGTCCGCCAGCTTAGGGCCGGGCTTGGCTGCAGCACCACATCTGCGAGGGGAGGCGAGTGGGGCTCCCACCAACATCCCACCCGAGGGGCCTGCCCACCCTGGGGACCCCCTGGCCTTGGTGCCCTGCCCAAAGCCCCCTTGCCCGGACTTCCAGCTGCATCTCGGAGCAGGTGGCTCAGACCCTTACCTGTCCTCCATGAAGGAGACACAGGTGCACCAGGTAGGTGCTGCGTGCCCCTGCCTCGGGGTGGGGGTGGGGGAAGGAGCTGGAGGTTCTGGGGACCTCAGGGCTGGGGGGCACCCACTCACCCATGGCGTTGCTGTTCAGCAGGAACACCCCGTGGGCTGCCCCACCATCCTCCAGAGCCAGGTAGAAAGGGTGGGAGCCGTAGAGGTTCGTGTCAGGCTGGGTCGGGAGACGGCGTTTTCAGCACACACCCTCGCTCTGCTGCACAACCCCCTCCTGGCCGTGGCCCCCTTCGTGGGAGACCTGAACCCAAGGCCTTCCTCACCACAGGACACCGCGGCTCGATGACCAGCCGCCTTCCCGGCCGCCTGGAGAGCCAGCTCCCGCAGGCCAGAACCCACACCCACCCTCGCTCCCCGACAGCATCCAGTGCCCAGCAGCCCCCTGCTTGAGTCCCGGGGCCTTCTGAAGCGGAGACAGGGCGCTGGCCCTCGGCCTGGGTCCTCGGCTCACTGGCTGGGGTCCCAGGCAGACCGCTCGGCCTCTGGGCTCTGGTTTTCCCCATAACAGGGCTTGGATTCCCGAGCAGCACCTGCAGGGTCTCGGAGTCCCGGCCCATCCCCACGGGCTGGGGATCCCAATCACGCTTCCTGGGGAGGCTCCATCTGGGGCTTGGGGTGCCATCTACCCCGTCACCCCCAAGACCTGGAGCTTCGTTAAGGGTGTGGCCCTAAGACGTCGGGTTAATTTGTGCTTCTGGGGACCACGTGGCCCACCAAGTCCCACAGAACCCAGGACTCCCAGGGCAGCTGAAGGTCTGGGGAGGAAACCCCAATCTGGCCTAAAGCCCAGGGGGGCGCTGATGGGGGGGCCGGCTGAGCTCAGAACGGCCTGTGACCCACGGGGGCTGCATCCTAGAGAGGCCCTGCCCACTCTCCCCTGGTGCCCCTCAAGCAGGGACCCAGGTCTGGGGGGGGCTCTTCTGGGAGGGTTGAGATGCCACGGCTGCCCCACCCCATGTCCTCAGCTGTTCTTCATTGAATATCCCAGAGCACTGGAGACCCCCAAAGCCACACCCCCAGACTCAGGGCACCGTCCTGCTGCTCACCGCAGGAGGGATGTCTCGGTTCCAGAGGGTGACTCTGGTCCAGTTGGTGTTGAGCATCAGGGGCCCGAGGCGCTCGGCGAGGCCGGTGACGTGCGGGGATGGCAGGGAGGTGGACAGCTGCAGGAACTGGTCGGCGAAGAACAGCGGGGCCACCGTCGTGTTCAGCCTGCAGGATGGACAGGCTCCCTCACACCACGGGCCGGGGGGCCCAAGATGCACCTTCCCACAGACGCCCCCACCCAGGGCTGGCCTGGGGGCCCCGAGGAGGGCCGGAGGTGGGAAGAGCCACAGTGACCCAGGACAGAAGGAGCCACGAGGCCGAACAACTGAGCCAGCTCCCTGACAGCAGCTTGACAGAGGCCTGCAGGGTGACGGGGCCACCGAGAGGGGGACGGAGCCAGAGAGGGTGATGGGGCCAAGGAGAGGGAGTCGGCACGAGGAGGGCGGGTGCCAAGCTTCCCTCGGGAGTGCGGGTCCGACCTGCCTGTCCCGTCGCCCACGCTCGGGCACTGCTGAGGCCGATGGGGTCCGAGCCTAGAGGGCCGAGGGCACAGCAGGAAGCCTGGGAACGTGGAGCCGAGCACGGGGGACGGAGGACAGCAGTGACACAGACACACCTCCTCCCGGCAGGGGGACCCAAAGCCCAGCAGGCCAGAAAACCACCTCACCCCTCTGTGCCTCAGTTTCCCCAACTGTAAACCAGGGCAATAACAGCACCTACTTCTGAGCCATTGTGAGGATGAGCTCAGCTCATAACTTTGGGTCCAGGCACACACATGGTGTGCAAGCATTTGATAAACAAACCAAATAGAAGCAAAGCAGACTGAGGGGCCATGGCAGGTGGGCGCATTTAGACTGGGCAGGAGGCACTGGTAACCTCGGGGCTGGAAGCTTCTCCAGGTGGGGTCGACCGCGCACTGCAGGACGGGCAGCAGCAGCCCCCGCCTCTGCCCCCCGACGCCAAGAGCAAACCCCCATCACGACCTTGTCTGAGGTGTGCCGGGGCAGACCCACCCCATCGGGGACCCTTGAGCTAACCAGTCGGGTAGGCCTCTCTGAGCAGGTGCCAAGGCTCGGCAGCGGGGGAAGGTGGGGGCACCTCAGTGGGTTCCAAGATCAGCAAGGAGGCCCCTGCAGCTGGAGCAGGATGGGGGGGGTGGGTGCAGTAGACCAGAGCTGGGGTACCATGCTGTCTGACTCGCCTGCACCCCCAAGAGGCTCCCACCCAGGGAGGCAGCCCCATCCCGCCCCCACCCCGGGTCTGGGGGCAGAGGTCAGGCACTCACAGCACCCGTCTATCCAGCTCCCGGCGCACGACCAGGCCGAAGGGCTCCTCGGAGAACTCCACGCTGTAGAGTGGGGCCAGCGCCCGGCGGCTGACACGCGGGGTCTCCAGGGGGACCTCGTAGCGCTTGTTAGCGGGATCTTTGATCTGGAACAAGAGGAGGGAGAGATGCTAGTGGACAAGGCCCTTGTGAACCAAGGTGGCTGCCCCCTGCCACCCTTTGCAGCACCTTCTCTCAGGCTCCAGAATGAGGGACCGATCCCTCCCAGAACCAGGAGGCCGCTTGGGTCCCAGCGTGGCCATGGGCCAGCTGGGTGAGCTCAGCAATGTTGACTCTGAGCCTCGGTTTCCTCATCTACACAGTTGGAAGACAAAGACCCCCTTAGGCTGCCAGATACAGGTCACGACGTGAGGAAATCTGAATTTCAGATAAACAATACCTTTTTGCTTTTTCTTTACTGTATGTCTGGAATATACTTAACATTGGACATACTTACACAAAAAAATTATTCATTTTTTGTGTGAAATTCAGATTTGCTGTGCATACTGTATTTTTACTTGCTAAGTCTGGCATCTCTATCTGATTTACTTACCTTGTGTGCTGGTTTGGATGTACTATGTCCCCCAAAACGCCATTATCTTAGATGTAATCTTATGGGGGCAGATGCATATAGTGTTGATTAGACTGTAAGTCTTTGATTGAGCATTTCCATGGAGATGTGACCCACCCAACTGTAGGTGTTAACTCTGATTGGATAATTCCCATGGAGGTGTGGTCCCACCCATTCAGCGTGGGCCTTGATTAGTTCACCGGAGCACTGTATAAGCTCAGACAGAAGAAGCAAGTTTGCTACAACCAAGAGGGACACTTTGAAGAACTCACAGGAGCTGAAAGAGGAACTGCAGATGAGAGACAGTTTGAAAATGGCCATTGAAAGCAGACTCTTGCTCCCGAGAAGCTGAGAGAGGACAAATACCCCAAGTGCAACTAAGAGTGACATTTTTGAGGAACTGCTGCCTAGAGAGGAACGTGCTTGGAGAAAGCCATTTTGAAACCAGAATTCTGGAGCAGATGCCAGCCACGTGCCTTCCCAGCTAACAGAGGTTTTCTGGACACCACTGGCCATCTTCCAGTGAAGGTACCCGATTACTGATGTGTTACCTTGAACACTTTATGGCCTTAAGATTGTAACTTTGTAACCAAATAAACTCCCTTTATAAAAGCCAATCCGGCTCTGGTGTTTTGCATTCCAGCAGCATCAGCTGTGATTAACTCATTACTTTTCTGGAATGACAGGGCCACCCTGGACAGGTCCCTGAGGCTCTCTCACCCGCACATCTGAGCACCGAGCATTTGCCAAGCGCCACTCCAGGGGAGGGGACACGGCAGGTGGTGAAAGGGACAAAAGGCCTGCCCTCAGGGGCGGACGGCCAGCCGGGGCAGGACCCCTCCACCACCTGTGCCCGAGCCCTGCCTTCCAGAGCATGTGTCACAGGGTCTTGGTGTCCCCTTGGCTCCGAGGGGAGGGGTGGGCCTGCCCACATCCCAGGAAGGATCCAGCAAACACCCGTGCAGCCCACAAGCTTCCCGTGGAGCGCAGGTGCGCTGCCTGCCCCGCGTCGCCCACCCACCGTGAAGTGCAGCCGGCTCTCGGTCTCCATCAGCACCTCCAGCCGCAAGGTCAGGATGTCCTTTGGGAAGAAGGTTGGGGTGGCACGGGTCAGGGTGCCCGTGTAGCCTGTCCCCGTGCGGGTGAGGTTCTCCAGCCTGTAGCTCGGGTAGTCGGGAGGAAAGAAGCACCAGGGCTGCCCCATGCGGGAGCCCAGAGGCCCCCCATGTGCGGGGACGTAGCAGCAGCCTCGGGCCTCACACAGCTCCCGGGTGACGGCCTTCTCGGGGGCACAGTCGAAGCGGCTGTTGGGTGGCACGTCGCACCGTGCGGGCGCCGCCCCGGGGCTGTGGAGACGCTCCCAGGGGGGCTGGTGCCCTGGACTGCTGGCTCCCGGCGGGCGCACTTGGTAAACCTGCAGGACGCTATAGACAGCGCCCGGCCCGCGGGGAGCCACCATGAAGTCCTGCAGCACGAAATGCCCCAGCAGGGCGGCTGTGGCCAGGATGGCGACGGTGCAGGCCCCCAGTAGGGGGGTGGCCAGGCGCCAGGAGCGGGGAGGCCGCCGCACATCCATGGCGGGCACAGCCTGCGGGGCTGCTGGATGGCTGCAGATCCGGGGGCCTGGGGGAGAAGGGGCAGGCTCAGCAGGGCAGGCTCGGGGGCGTCAGGGACCCCCCCAGGCAGCTTCCAGGCCATGGTCCACTGCTGCCCCACAGTACGCAGGGGCGGAGGCCACGTGACCCAGCAGACCCTGCCTGGAGCAGTGAGGAGGAAGCCGGGGCCTGAGAGGGTGAGCACTGCCAATCTGAGAGGCAGGGGAGGAAGGAGGAAGGAGGAAGGAGGAAGGAGGGAAGGAGAGGGGAAGGCAAGAGAAAGAAAATGTCCTCCAAACATAGGACTGTAGAATGCTGTGTATTGTGAAGTCTTTCAAAATGTTAGAAATGAAATACATCTAAAACGAATATTCAAATGATTTAATGGCACCTGCACAGTAGATTGAGAAGGGGAAGAAGCAAGTTAGGACAGGAGGAGGAGTAAATCCCACGCTGGTGTCAAGACTGAGGCCATGCTGATCAAATTTGGGCCAACAGATGGTGAGAGGAACCCGGAGCCGTGCCCGTGGAGGGGGAACCTGGCACCTTCGCTCCGTCCCCTTCCCACGGAGACGTGGACACGGGGCGGAGAAACGTCTCAGGCCACACCCCGGGGATGGCAGAGCCCCAGGAGAGAAGGGCCTCGGTCCCCGATGGCTTCACAGAGCAGAGCCCGGCCCGGCCCTGGCGGTCATGGGGGGAGAAACGGGCTTCTGTGTGCACCGCAGATGCTCCGGCCTGTCAGAGCAGCACCAAGAGCCTCCCGAGCCCAGAGACCCACAGGATGTAAGGCACTGGGGACAAAGGGCCCCGTTTTGGTTATCTGGTGTGGGGGACTAAGAACTGAGAGCTTTCACCTTTGTTTTGCTTATCTCTATATGCTAAATATTTCACAAGCCACATTGTGTTAACCCAGCTCTGCCAAGAAGCAGACACCAAAATGGGACTAAACATGCAAGGATTTTATTAGAGGAGCTCTTTTTGAGTGAGAGAAAATGGGAGGTGGGATCCAAGGGAGGCTGGGGGAGCCATGAAACCCCATGCCAGTCTTACCCCAAGGTTAGGAGGGGGAGGAATGGCAGGTCCAAGGGTCCCCAACTGCCCTGCCATCTAAGGAACACTGGGCAAGGCTGTTGGGGAGTCCTCGGGCCAAAATTGCCCCAGAGGAGTCCTGTGTCCCGGGGGCGGGCAGGGCCTGGCCTGGCTGCTGTGCCTTCTGTGGGCTGGAGAGCCCGGCCACTGTGCAGATGCAGCCATGGATGTCAGGGTGCAGTGGAGGCCCTGGGTCCAGGAAGCTCCCTGTGGCATCAGTCTGCGAGACGCACTCTCACAGCTACCACAACACGTACCCACACGGCAGGCAGCGTGGGTGTGGGGCACAGGGTGGGGAGTGGTGGATCTGAACCTGTCGTGGTGACAGGAGGGTCCGCTGGGAACTTCCTGTCTGGCTGTAGGACACTGGCAACTCTGGGCTTTCTGGGTGTGCAACTCCCAGCCCCATCTGACACCAGTGACATGATTCAGAAACCAGGGGTCCCGCTCGGGGGCGTCAGGAAGACGCTGGGGACTCCTGAGAAATGCACAGGGTGCTCTCTGCAGAGGTTCTAATTTGGTAGCCCAGGTCGGGCCCTGGCATCTGAATTGTTCAACAGCTGCAGAGGTGGTACCGGGCACAGCCGGGACGGGGACGGACTAACCCGGACTTTTACTGTGCAGACGGGAAAGAAATCCCCGAGAGCCGTAAACGGGGCACAAGAGAGCTGCGCCACGCTCATCTCCAGGCTGGGCAGTCGAGGCAGGAGAAGGAGCCGCGCGGCAGCGCTCGGCCAGCGGGCCTGTCACAGCACCGGCGTCAGGGACCGGGCTCAGGACGGCTCCTCTCCCTCCCCCGGTTCAAGCCCCGGCTCCTCCTGCGACCAGCTCCCCGCGCCCTGGGGAGCCGCCCTGCCCTCCCGCGGTGACGCGCGCTGACCCGGCGGAATCGGCTCCGCAGCCGGCCCGGAGGCATCTGGGGGGCACCGCCGTCCCCGGGGCGGTCACCCGAGACCCCGCGCACCTCCCTCCCCGGGACCCCGCCTCGCTCACCTCCGCGCCCGCCGCCCGCAGCAGCCCTCGGGGGTCGGGCAACGGCGGCGGCCCAGTGACTGCCCCGGCTGCGTCACGTGACGGGGGTCGCCGCGCAGGCGCGCGGGGCCGGGGGCGCCCCCTGGCGGCGGCTGCGCGGGCCCTGCAGGCGCCGGTGCGTCCCGGCTGCTGCGCGCGCGCGTCGGGCCCTCGTGGTTCCCTGCAGGCCCGGAGGCCGCGGGCGCTGTGCCGCCTCCCCCGCCAGGCCGCCGCCGCAAATACGTCTGCAAATACACATGCCCGACTCCAGACGCGAACTCTAGAGGGGGAGGCGGGATACGCCTTGGGGTGAACCTTTTGCTCATCTGTCCTCAGAGAGACACCGACCATGACCCATATTCAGAAAAAAGCTTATTTTTTCTACTTAACAGTTTGAAAGTAAAATTCTTCGTGGAGCTTCAGAGAAACCACCAAGTAAACATTACGCAGAACTAGAGGGGTGTGGGAGGAAGAATGATCTGGTAATAATGAAGAAAGCAGCAGCAGCGGGGCCTCCCTGCTGCCCACTGTGGATCTGAATTTAAGTCTGGGGGGGAGTGTGGGCGGGGAAGGGGCCGGGGGCCTGGGGTCGGTGGGCTTCTCAGAGGCACCTTGGGAGCGGCGCGCGGGGACGGGTCAGCCCAGAAAAGCCACACCCAGGCCAGTGACTGCTTGCAGGAAACGGCTCCCTGCTGACCCCCTCGTGTGCGGAAATGGAGAAAGCCTGACTTGGATCAGGGAGTCCAGTGTAGGGATTTGGGTTTGCATTTCCGGGAACCGCCTTGGTAAGGCGCAGCTCACTAAAATGCAACCAGAAGCAGCATTTTTCCTTGGTCTCAGCTGCTGGGTGCTTAAAAAGAAACTGTGTGGTGCTAGAATACCCATTTCTCTGACTGTCCCGCTCTACAAGGTGAGCATGGCTTTCAGAAACACAGACGGAGTCCAGTCCCCGCTCATAAACGTTCTGATGGCTCTCCTCCGGGGCGGCGGGGCGGGTGTGCCCCTAGGAAGGCCCCACCGGCTCCCGCCTGGTGGAGAGGGTCTGGCTGATCCTGAGCAGGGCCTCCTGGAACTGGGGGTACTCGTCCCTGACGTGGTGGAGGATGGAGCTGATGGCGGACAGCCGGTCCTCCAGCCGCTTGCTCTCCGTCAGGAGGGCCTGTTTGTTGCGGAACAGGACCACGTACCTCCCGTCCTTCACGGCCTGCAGGTGCTTCAGCCGCGTCTGCAGGGCCACGATCTCCAGCAGGTTCTTGGTGGAAGAGATGCCGTGTTACGCTCGGGGGCTCGGAGGAGAAAATTCCTGCCCCCCGCCCGCAACACGCACAGTGACTCGGACCCGGAGGACACCCAGGCCCGACCCCAAATGCAAACTCTGAAGGGGGAGGCGGGATACGCCTTGGGCTGAACCTTTTGCTCATCTGTCCTCTGAGAGACACCCAGCATGACCCAGGCCTGGCGTGGGACACCTCCCACTCCTTATCGCCCCGTCGTGGTCGCTGGGGATCCCGTCCTTCCAGCTGGTCAGCCCAAAGCGTGGGGCCACGCTGACCCTCTCTTCCACTCACGCTGCACCCGGCCCATCAGGAGATCCCGTTGGGGTACCTCTCCAGCCTCACGGCCCCACCCCAAGGACCGTGAGGGCCACAAGCACACCTCATCCCTTCCATCGTGCTCCTGTCACCTGTGCCGTGTGATTCTCCAGCAGCTCCAGCCCCCCCCTGCACTGTCTCTCCACCTACTCGGAGAGACGGCCAGGTCACGGTCCTGGAGCTTGAAGACTCGCACAGCCTGGCCAGGGCCCCCTCTGCCCTGAACTCTGACCCCCATCTCCCCCTGCTCTACATTCCAGCCCTGCAGGCCTCTGGCTGCTCCTCAGATACCCTCTGTCCTGCCCTGGCTGGGACGGCCCCCTCCGTCGTCTCCATCCACCTCCCTACTGGAGAGGGCAATCCCCAGTCCACCCCAACCGGCCTTCCCAAGCATCCATCCCCTATTTTATTATCTGTTTACCCCCCGGCTCCCGATGCAACCTCCAGGAGGACAGAGCTCCTCTTCGCTCTAGCCTACAGCCTGCACCTGGAACGGTGCCTGGCCTGTGAGAAACACTCGATACGTAGTTGCTGCACGACCCACTCCCCGAACCACAAACACTGAGCTGTGGTTGGGGGGCTGCCCCCCAGTGCTTGGCCTAGGAGTCCTGGCTCCTCGACTGCGCCTTGTGTCCTCTGCAGCCCGGGGGCCTCTGGGCCTCTCACCTGTCGCTTAAGGGCCACAAGCCGGTCGAGGTCGGCGTCGAGGACGTCGGAGTCGGTCTGCAGCCTGGCCAGCGTCTCCTGCTTCCCTAGGAGGTCGTCACTCAGGGCCTTCTGCGTCTCTTCCAGCTCTGTGATGGTTCTGATGCACTCTTCGGTGGCCTGGGGAGAGACGAGGGCACTCCAGGACCCAGACCCCGGCACTGAGGGGGCCTGAAGGATCCCTGTGAAGTTGAGCGCTCACCCCCACATCCTGACAGGGGAAGACAACGGTCCCTGCCCCTCAGGGGTGCAGTTCCCGGAGCGAATCCCAGGCAAAGCCAGGGCTGAGTTGAGCCTGCACTGAGGACGGCCCCCTGAGGTGGGCATGGTTTGGAGAAAAGTGGGGCCTGAGCAGTTCTGGGGGACCCCGCCTGTAGCCGATTGGCGCATGCTCGGAACCAGGCATGCCGAGGAGTCGGGGCTGCGTGGGGTGGAGAGGTGGGCTGGGGAAGATGGAGAGAGGTGGGGGCTGCGGTACCGGGCCAGCCGTGAGGTGGGGGACTCTCGGTGGGGCCCTGCAGGACTTGGTGCCACAGCACTGCCGTCCCCCTCTCTCTGCACATGTGGCCTGTGTGTGCCAGCCCCGGGTCACGGCAGGTGATGAGTCCCCGGGTCATGGTGGTTGATGGGTCCCCGGGCACAGTGGGGCTGGCATGCACTGGCCACAGGCAGGCTGACCGGCACCCACCCTGGCACTGGCGGAACATACACCAGCAGACACTGAGCCTGAGCAGAAGCTGCTTTCCAGAATCTTCCTTTACCTGAATTATTTAGATCTCCTCTCACCCGTTCCACACTGTCCCCTACCTTGTGGACGTCCCTGACTCTTCGTCTCAGCTCGGCCTGCCTGTGGTGGAAGTCCGTCCGGGTGAGCACCTTCTTGTCCATCCGGGCCTGCCCCTCGGCCCGTGTCACGATGGTGTCCCGGCGGGTGACAGCCATCTCCATGCTGCGGATCATCTTCTCCTGCTGCTTCAGCAGTTGCCCGTGCTTGACCTGGGGGCAGGGCAGAGGGCTGGCTGGGCGGGGCCAGGGTCGCGATGGAACCTTGTCCTCGCCCACACCCTTGACTGGCCCGGCAGAGGGACGCGAGGGGGGCCGCACCTCCGGGGGACAGAGAGATCCAAAGCCACCACCGATGGGTCAGAAGGAACAGGCCAGAGTCCCCAAGGGAGTTAGGGAAAATAAATGGACAGTGGTGGAAGGAGATCTGCCCTACCCGTGTTTTAAAACATACCCTAAAGTGACGATAACCAGAACACCCTGGCATTGCATTTCCCCTACTGGCTACAGACCCAGGAGAACGGAGAGCAGGAACTGGGACAGATTCCCGTTGGTCCACCATGTTCATAAGAACATTAGTCACGATGGCCCAGAGGTGGAAATAACCCAAGTGTCCATAGCAGATGATGGGGAAACAGAATGTGCTCTAGCCACACAATGGGAAGTTATTCAGCCGTGAAAGGGAACAAGGTTCTGACACGTGACATGGATGAGCCTAAAAATGCTGTGCTAAGGAGAACAGGCCAGACACAAAAGGGCAAATAGTATAATGATTTTACATATGTGGACTATCTAGAATAAACAGACTTGTAGAAAAACAAAGTGGTTAGAGGTGACTGGGGCCTGGGGGAAGGGGAAATGGGGACTTATTGCTTAATGGGTGCAGAGTTTCTGTTGGGGGGCTGAAAAAATTCTGAAAATAGATAGTGATGACGGTTACACAATATTGTGAATTTACTTGACGCCACTGAATTATACACTTAGAAATGGCTAACATGGTAAATTTTATATTACACATACTTTATCACAATAAAAAAAAATCAAGAAAGAAACAAAAAATCCACTGCGACACTGGCACATGATCGGCACACAGGTGGGAACGCTAACACGTGGCCACAGCAGCCTCCCGACTGCGAGGAAAGCAAAGCCTGTTTAATAAATGTGGTTGAATCAACTAAACCCCACCTGAGAGAAAACAAAGAGACTCCTCTTTCACACGGGAGCCAAAAATAAATTCCAGGCATTTGCAAGAACTAAATACATTTAAGCTTTAAGAAGAACTTAGGAAAACATTTGTACAACCTGCAGCTAGGGTGACGTGCTGAAGCACCACAGGAAACCCAGAAGCCACAAAGAAAAAGACTGAGCATTAGACAACAGAAACATTAAAAAAAAAAAATTCTGTGTGACAAAGAAGCCCTAAACAAAGTGTAAAGGCAAACAGTAGATTGGAGAAAATGCCTGTGTTAGATATTATAGACATGGGTCAGCACAAAGAGCTCTTGCAAAGAGTAAAGAAACAAGAAAATAGCTCAATAGAAAATCAGCCAAGGATATGAGCAGAAACTCACAGATGAGGGAATCCAAATATGGCAACACATGCACACCCCAGGCACACACAGATGCTCAACTGTCCCCACCCCCGCCCGCCAAGCACAGCAGTGAAATCCATACTCTTTGACCCGAGTAATCCCACTTTGGGGACTCTACCCTAAGTGGGGTGGGGTGGGGTGGGGTGGGGTGGGGAAGAACCAGTAAATAAGGATGTTATTGCAACACTGTTCATAGTGACAAAACAAAAATAATAAACAGGAAACAATCAATTTTCATCAACCTAGGAACTGTTTAAATAAATTATGATATAGCCATAATCTAGAACATTCTGTAACTTAAAAAATGTGTTAATGTCAATGGTGCTTAAAAAAAATAAGTTGCAGAGTTCCGTGTATAGTTAAGATTCTATTTTGTTAAGTAAAAATTAAAAAGCTGGGAGGCAGGAAGGAAGGAACCTCCTCTCCGGGTGTGTGTGCACGTTCTCAGGGGTGTGTGGGAAGGAGCTGCCCTGGGGAGGGGTGGCTGGGGAGGCCGGGAGCGGGGAGAGACCCTCCGCTGTCTCTTTGCTCCCCTCTGTGGTGGAGTTTGATTCGCTGAAGCAAACCCGTGTGGCTACTGGGGTTTGAACAGTCAATTTGAGGAAGTATTTTTTGAAACCTATCAGTAGCATATGCATTTGATCTTAAAAACAAAAAACAAAAAACAAACCAAAAACCCTCAACAGCCAGAGGAATGGCTATTACAAACAGCTTAGGGAAAGTGCTTCCATATTTACTTTTATTCACTGCTCCTATTTTTATCCTCGAGGCCCTGAGCCTTTTCCTCAATATCTTGTGATTTAATTACTAGCCTTTGAAAGATTTAAGTTCCTCCCAGGTAAAGAAATCTAGCTAAACATGACAGTGGAGGGAAAAGACGTGTGTGTTCTGTGGGTGATTACGTGACTCTTCTTTGTCTGACGATGGGCCACATCTCGTCAGTGGGTCCGGGAGGACTTGGCCGTGACCAGCGTTTTGAAATGTCCACATGCTGATGGCAGAGCACATTGTGAAACAACACACGTATAACTGCGTGTGCCCTGGGGGCTCCGTAATTCTTTCTGCGCAGTAAGGAAAGAAGCTGGGCAGAGCCCGATGGAGAGGAAGGCAGGGAGAAGTGTTTGCCTGTGTGTGGTCATGTGCTGTGCCCACCCCAGCCAGGGTCACCTGGTCGCCCTGGGCCCAAGTGGCCTGGGAGGTGCCCGCAGCTCACAGGTGCTGACCCCGCCGGCCGCCACGACCCCGTTCCCACTGACCTTCATCCGGTGGATCTCGGCTTTCATGGCCCGGATCTCCATCTGGCCCGTCTCGGAGTCCACTGAGGCACGCATCTCTTTCGCCAGCTGGATTTTTTTCTCCCAGAGCATGATCTGGTGTCTTTGGAGAGAGAAGAGGGGGTATCAGAGCTGGGGGACCGAGGCATCCTCCTTCCGACGCCTTGGGGTGCTCCTGCTCCATGGGCCCTCTCTGAGTTCCACGGGTGGTGGGAGGGAAGCCCGAGCAGGAGCCGAGCCTGGGCGCTGGGCCTGGAGCAGCCTCAGAGGACACGGCCCTGTTGTGCTTGGCTGTGGAGACCCGCCACCTCCCTCTGTGTGAAGGGACCCACTTTGCCCAGCAGTTGGTGGATCTAAGCCCCCAGGTTCCCTGCAAAGGACTTGATGCTGTTAAATCACAATAAACCTCCCCCACGCTGTGGCCAAGAGGCCGACCTACACCCATGGCCTGACCGCCCTCCTCCTTCCTGCTGCCCGGCTCCCAGCCCAGGGGCAGAGGGGTCCCCTGGAGGCCGGAGGGGTCGCCACGGGGGTGCCACAGCCATGGGTGCTGGGTGGCACTGCCATTCCCCCAGGTAAAAGAGGGAATATGGGGTGGCCCCGGGCCTGGGAGGAGCCCCTTCCTTCCATCCCCATCTCCTCCTCCCCCAACCCCAGAAGCCATGCTTCCCAAATGCAGTGCTTGGGGCTTGGGGACAGCAGGCTGCCTGGCTGAGGGGAGCCCAGCCCGTCCACGGCACCCGGAGTGGGGCTGGGAGCAGGCGGGGTGCACGGCTGCACTCCTAAGGCACCGGGGGTCACCACACCGGGGACAGGCCATCAGCTTGCAAGCCGAGAGGGCCGAGCGTGGGGTGGGGGGGTCTCGACCCCACCGCTGCTGTCCGAGCCCAGCCCAGCCGCCAACACGGACCCCTCCCATGCTGCCCGGCCGGGAGCCCCAGGCCCACGCGAGCAGCAGCACGGGCAGCACGGCGAGTCCGAACTGAGGCGCGTGGCCGAGCTGAGTGGTTGCGACAGAGACCATTGTGGAGGCAAAGCTCAAACAACTTCCTCTCTAGCCTTTTGCTGTAAAGGTTTGCCAGCCCCTGAGATAGACAAACGTCTCGCCCAGGTGGAGAGAGAGCGTGAATATATAACTCTTCAGGAGCTGAGAAAAGTAATTATGAACAACAGAGTTGACTTAAGGAAAGGTACCATGCCTAAACACAATACCCTAAAAGCTACTAAAATGTCAGCAAAGGTGTAACTCCCAAAGCACCACGTGGTTTCCAGGTAGAGTCCATCAAACGCTGAAGAACCAGATGGCCTCTTCCAGCAAGTTCAGTAAATCCCGGCCCAGCCACGCGGCCCCTGCCCGGCAGCGCCTCAGGCTGGAGACGGGGAGCCACGAGACGGACGTGGAAAGAAACCACAGAAGTAGACAGCGGCTTCAAAGCGAGACATAGAGAACGTGCACACGGTGGTTTTCTGGTAAAGGCGGGAGCTGGAATTACATGCGGTTTTCTCTTCCGACTCTGCACGTGCCGTTATGGCTTAAATGCTAACAGTTGGCTGCTATGGCTTCTATAATCAGATGCCATAAAATAACACTTAAAAAAAAATCTACCCCAAGGAAAACCACCCGATTTCTGGTGCCGCCGCCTGTGGCCAGGGAGCAGCCATGCGGGGCGGGGGCGCAGGGGCCCCTGGGTGCCCTTCGGTCAGCTCTGGGTGCCGCGGGAGCCGGCGGGACTCACTCTGCTTCGAGCAGGTTGTTCAGGATGGCCGCCTTCTCCTCGCTGAGCTGGGCCAGCCTCTCCTGCATCTCGAGGGTCTCCCTCTCCGAGGCCTGAAGCAGGACGGCAGGGCGGCCGTGGGGAGGGGACTCGGGGGGCAGCGGGAGGCCCGCGGGTCGCCGGGCGTCCCCTCCAAGTCGGGCCCGGAAGACTCCTCTCCCCTCCGCAAGTGCCTCAGAGGATGGGGAGCTGCGTCCCGATGGCGAACGCGCGTGCCCACACCCCCATCACCCCCCGCCCCTGGGGCCAAAGGCCGGACCCCCAGGACAGCCCCCTCGGAAGCTGGCAGGCCCGAGCGCAGGGCAGTGGCGGAGGTGCCCGACCTTGAGCGAGCGCACGAACTCGTTCTCCGTCACCAGGTTGTCCTGCTGCAGCTCCTGCGAGCTGCTCCGGTTTTTGTTCATCAGCACGTTGAGCTTCTTGAGGTCGTTGTCCAGGCCCTTCATGTGCCGCTCGATCTCCTTCTGCTCCTTCTGCTCCTGGGTGATCTTGTCTGGAGCGGACAGGAGAGGGCGGGAGGGAGGAAGGTCCCCAGGGGCCGCGGCCCTGGCCGGCGAGGTGGTCACTGTGCCGGAGCCCCAGCCGGGAGGCCTCTCTCTGCAGCGGCTTTGGCCCCCCTCTCCTTCCTGCCCCCCACCCTACCGCAGCGTGTCTCTGCAGGCCAGGAGCCGAGAGGGTGCCGACCTCCCCCCTAAAGCGAAGGCCACGGGAGCGGAGGGCTCCTGCTGGAGAGCACGAGTCTCCTTGACCGCGGGGACGTGGTTTGCGCAGATGCTGGTGAGTCTCCAGGAAAGCTGGCCCTGGCCCTGCCCCCCACCGCCCCCCGTGCCAAGCTCAGGGGCAGGGGCACAAACAACAGAGCCCAATCTCCAACGGAGAGGTGTGGGGGCCCACGAGCAGGGCACCTGTGCAGAGATAGTCAAGAAGGCAGCAGGGCCTGAGAAGACACGGGGTGGGGGAGCGAGAGGCCAGGCAGGGCGGCCCCGGACCACCAAGCGGCAGTTCCCAGAGGGAGCCAGGCCTGGAAGGGCCGAGGTATCAGGGCCAACCAGTCAGATCCATGACCAAGGCCCAGGTGGGGCTGAGATGCCTGGCGGAGGACCTGTAGGAGGACGGCCACCCAGGAGCTCGACCCCCACCCCCACTGCTTCCTTTGGGTACCCCAATGCTGTGCAAGACCCCTGGGCGAGTTACAAGTTGCAACTTGGGTGAGGCAGGGGGTCGGGGAGCCCCCAGTGGAATAGCCCCAGGTTTGGGGGCTGCCCCTCGGCCCTGCAGCTCCTCAGCTCCTGGGGGAATTCCATCCCGTGTCCCCGTCTTTGGTGGGGACAGTGCATTCAATGCTCCCCTCGCTGGAGACACTGCCTGTGAGCTTAGACACATTTAGCAAACTTTCTGCAAACTGGACCACGTCGGTTTATGAAATACGCCGAGGGCATTTTGTTTTTTGGGTTTAGGGCTGTCAGAGTGAAACAGCGCCTTCCCAGGACTGGCATCCTCCCTTCTGGGGGGCAGGTCTCCTCCCCCCGGAGCTGCGGGAGAGGGGAGCCCCCAGCTGCCCCACACGGGCAGGACTCACTCTCCATGCGGAGCTTCTTTTGCTCCATGATGTGGATCTCCTTCCTGAACGTGTCCAGGGCACCCAGCTGCTCCTCGCGCTCCTGGGTGGCCTTGACCATCTCCTGCTGCAGGCGGAGCCAGGTGGACTGTGCCTGGGTCATGCTGGCGTTGTGCTCTTCAATCAGCTTGGTCAGCTTTTGGATTTCCAGCTCCAGGGGCCCCACTTCTTCTCCCTAAAGCGACAGCCATCAAAAAGCAGTCAGCCGCTGCCGTTTCAAAGGCCACCTTTCGGGGCTGGCTGCAGTGTCGGAGCCCCTGACATTGACTGTGTGATGACTTGGGGTTGGCTTATTCGGAGGGGTTCCAAGGAGCTCGAGGCAAGGGCCAAGGACCCTGCAGTACGAAATCCTGGTTTCCAGGGGCCCCGGAGCCTTCCTTTCACTGCTGCGGAGCCCCAGGGCTGCGAGGCCCTTCTGAGCCACGGGCCCTGTAGATGCAAGGGGAGGGCAGGCGGGTTCTCTGTCACCCAAAGGGGCACTGAAAGCGTCTGTAACAGCAGGCAGCCGCTGGCGAGGACTTCTCTTCCTTGGAGTCCTCTCCAGTTTGTGGCTTTGAGAGTGAGAAGGGCCCCCCTCCAGCCCCCAGCCGTCCACCCCACTCTGCCTGCGAAGCCCACCTTGGGCTCTTGAGCTTGCAGGTGCCTGGACAAGCTACAGGACACGGGCCTCAATATCCTTAGAACAGCCATCAGCGGACCCACCAGCAGGCCAGATCCAGCCCACCGCCCCACTGTGTGACCCTCAGGGCAAACAATCAAAAGAATGAGGTTTGTGCCACTTGGCAAATTATGGGAAATTCAAATTCCAAGTTGCTAAATAAAGTTTTATTGGCACATGCGTGTGCCCGTGGCCGCTCCCTGGCTCTGAAGGAGAGGGGAGCCGTTTGCAGAGACTGAGCACATTCCGCCCATTTGTCATCTCGCTGGTGAAATCGGGGTAGGGGTTTGTAAACGCTTCTGCCGGGCACCGCGGCAGCCAGAGGTGGCCGCTCCCTGCCCAAGGGATCTTACCCCCAGCTCCGAAACCATCTGCTCCAGCTGCTTGTTGAAGAAGTTGATGAGCCCTTGCTTTCTCTCGATCAGGATCGTTCGCCTGGAAATTTCGTTCTCGCTGTTGGAGATGAGTTCGTTGACCGTCTTCACCTCCCTGTCCAGCTCGGCCAGTGCTCTCTGGTGCGTGTCCAGTCGGCAGCTCGTGTTCGTGATGTCCAGGGTGGTCTGGGCGATGTCCCCATCAATTTTGGAGAGATGTGTCACCTGAGTTAGCAAAAGGACACTCGTTTGAACTTTTTTTTTTAAACTCCTGGGAGGCTCTGAATGAGCCTGCCAGTTTATAATTATTTCCTTTATTATCTGCATGTTTGTCTGGAGAAATTCCAAATAAATCATCAGGAGAGGAGGATGTTGCTTTTGTCACCATCTCCAAGAGGGGACATACTCATCAAAGAGCCCACGTGCCAGGAGCCTAACGGCAACTTCTTACAAAAAAGAAAGAGAATGTATTTTTTAAATTAAACAAATAGTAACATACGTTGTGGGAAAATGTGAAAATACAGATGAGGAAGAGAAGAAAATTTTCATCACTGGTAATTCTGCCACATGTTTAATTGTCATTACCATTTGGAATCTCTCTTTCCCTCCACTCTTTACATTATAGCCAGAAACAAACAAACAAACACACAAAAAACAAATCAGGATCACATTCTACAAATTGGTCCTTAACCTGCTTTTTAATTTAGTAACTCATGTCATGTTTTTACATCCTGTCATTTTTAATGGCTGCGTGGTGTTGTATTTGCAGTTGTAAACATGGTTTAGGAAGCGAGCCGTAACTGTTGTCAGGCACTTGTTGGTTTGCTCAACCAATCTTAAATGAGCACTGATTAGGCTCCGCCCTGGGCCCTTGGCACACGATGGTGAACAGAACTCAGCTCCCTGCCCTCCTCCAGCGGCCATCTGCTATAAACATCCCTGGTCTAACTAAGGCTGGGCACACACTTAAGAACTTATCCAGATTTGTATTCCATGGGACAGACTTCCTCACATCTTTGTAGAAAGCTGGAAGCAGTCGTGGAAAGCAAAGAGGATCTGTGGAGCAGAGTCTGGCCATCCAGTCCAAGGTCGTGACCTGGGGCTTGTGGTCAACCCAGGGTCACTGCGTGCATGAGAGAAGCCCCAGGCTCCGGGGTGGCCCTCCTGCTGGCCTGAAGCCCTGTGTCCTGTGTTGGCTCTTTCGGTGGCAGAAGGCAGAGAGTCACTCAGATTACTTCATGTGGTGAGGGGATTCTTACAAGGATATTTGCAAGAACCAGGAAGTGAAAATCCCCAGCCAGGCAGCCGGCACCCACGGTGGCAACTACCCATTTGAGAACCAGAAGGAGGCTCCGGAAGCTGGGGGATGGGGTCCTCTTCTGGGAACAGGGTTTGCTGGTGTGGCCTCGGCCCCTCTGGCTTAGCTGGACCTGCCCAGCCACCCCCAGCCCCCACCCCCACGATGCCCGTCAGCATCCACCTGTGCCGCCTCAGCTCCTTGGGGCTGCCACGGCTCCTGCCAGCTCCCAGCCCTTCCTAGGGGCCATTTCAGCTTCTCCTCCATTTGACTGCTGACTCAGGGTCTCATGCTCGGACTCCCTGACAGGCCACCACAGTGGGCTCCCCATTTTTAAAGCCTGAGGCCAGCCTGCCTGGGAACAGAAGTGACCAGCCTCTAGTCAGGCAGCAAAGCCAGCTCGCATGCCCTGCAGGCCCTCAGAGTACAAGCGGTGTGGCCCTTCTCCTTCTTTGCTGAGACCCCATGAGATGGCCAGGCCACTGTACCCCATGGTTTGTCACCTGCAGGTGGCTTCAGCCACAGGAGCCCCGTGGGTCCCCTTTCGGTGTCTCACCCCAGCTGTCATAGGCCAGCCCAGCCCCCCACATCACCCCCCGTTCGGCTCCTAAGCCGTTTGCTCTCCTCTCCTTCCAGGACGTTGGCACCTTTCCCCAGTGTCCTCCTTTCCCATGCGGCTCAGAGCCCGCAGCTGACCCGTGCCAATCCTCTCTGGACCCACCTCTGGATCCCACCTATCCACTCTGCTCCTCTTACAGATATGCCCACGGGGTTTTCGAGCAGTTGGGAAAAAGTGCCCCCATTCAAGACGCCCACCTTCCACCGGATGAAAAATTGTCGCAATAGACCGTTGTTCAAAAGGCTCTCCGCTGCCCTCCGCTGGCCATGGTGGGTACTACATGCACCTGGGTGCGCGGTCCAGGAAGGGCCGGAGGCCGCTCGTCCCCTGGGCAGCCCACCCTGGCTGCCCATGTCAGGGTACGGCCTGCGGCCTCGCCTGTGCCTGCAGCAGGCTGGAACAGCCGTCTCCCCTCAACACGGAAAGGCCAGGGGATCCCCAGGGGATCCCAGCTGCATCTGCGCCGTCCATCAGCAGAGGGGCCGCAGCCTCTCCCCACGTGTCCAGGAACGGCTGCCGCCAGGTGGACAGTGTGCCCTCCCATCGTGAGGGCAGCCCCGATGGCCCAGGCTTACGGGCACCTCATTACATACCTAAGCGCTCAGATGTAGTGCTCCCACACCTGCGAGGTGGGCCTATTGCACCAGGTGAGGCAACAGCTGGAGGTTGGACGGGACCCACCCGTGCTCGGAAGGCCCCTCTGGCTGGGACGTGCCCCCTGCCCGTCGCGGGCCTCGGAGGCCTCGGTGGGACCCTCTGAGGGGGCCCTGGCCAGGGACTCCAGCTGGGGTCACACCACGGGAAGAGGCAGAGAAGAAACAACTCAAGGAAGGGATTATTTTTCCAAGGACACCAGGGGCCCCTGGCTCCGGCTGAGGGTTAATCAGGACCCAGGTAAGCCAGGCGTCAGGTGGTGGCTGCAAGGCGAAGCTTCCGGGCAGTGCTCAAGCCCCGGGATCCGAGATGCCCGCCTCCGATACTGATGCTGAGGAGAACTCAGAAATGTGAACAAAGATCTATGAACAAGGTGGTCAGCACTGCGCTGTTCATGAAGTTAAAACCTAGAGACGACCCAAAGTTTGTCTGAACAAGAGAAGTGTTAAACAAAATACATACAACCAAAGGATGAACTGTTACGTGTAAGTAAAAATTTAGGTTTTTGAAGAATATTAATGACATAGGAAAATGTTATGTTGAATATGGTCCATAAAGAAGAAAAATTTAAAAAAATATTTAAAATTACATATATACATACATATATACATACATATATATATGTATGGTGAAAAAATCACAGACCCCTACACTTATTGTCTCTGTGAGTTACCTCAGTAACGTTTATGAAAGATAGATTAAAATTGACTTAAAACTGAAATGCAAGAGCCCACTTTGGTTTAGAATGTGTGTGTTTTCTGTGTGTGTGCTTACATGTGGGTGCATTTGCATGTGTCTGTGTGTGACCACTGCACCTGCGTGTATGTGCATTGTGTGAGTTTGCAGGTGAGTAGGGGTGTGTGTGTGTGTGCAGAAAAGCGACTGGAAGGAAATAGACCAAGTTTTACAAGGCATTTTCTCTGGATAGTGGGATTATGGTGGTTTTTTATTTTCTTCTTATATGCTTTCTTTATTTTCCAGATTTTCTACAATAAAGTATACTGCTCTTATGGCAAGAAGAAATGCAAAATGAATAAACACACCCAAACCCCCTGCTCACCCTGTTTCCGCTCGTGTGGTCTGCTCATCCCGAGAGCCGCCCTCCCATGCACCTGAGGTCCCTGCAGCTGGAGGGGCGGGACTTCCTGCTCACCTGTCTCCTGCGGGGCGGCTTACCAGGTTGGTCTTTTCCTTCTGGAGCCTCAGTATGAGCTGGTTGAAGTACTTGGTCATCTTGTTGGACGTCACGTGCTCCTGCAGCTTCTCCACGATGGATGCCTCCATCTTCTTCCTCAGCTCCAGCTCGTCCTGGATGGTCTGACGGAGAGCCTGCAGCTCGCCCGAGACTGTCGTGTGTTCCTGGAAAGGGAGGGCCGGCAGGTGGACATGGCTGCAGAGGTGCTTGCCGGCAGGTGGGCATGGGGCCTCCTGTCTGGGCGGGGGTGGGGTGCGGCTATACCAGGTGGGCCTTGCCCAGGGAGTCCTCCGTGTCCTGCAGGGTGAGCCTGTAGGTGTTGAACTCATTCTGCAGCGCCTCCTGCTTGGCCAGGCACTGGGCGGTCAGTTTCTGCATCAGGCTGGCTTCCATCTCTGCCCGGTGCAGGATGCTCGCCAGTTTCTCGTTCTTTTCTTCCTCCTTCATGGTTGATTTCTTATAGGCCTCAATCTCACCATCGATGGACTTGAGTTGATGCTGGCACTCGCTGCCAAAATTGCAAGAGTAAAGCGAGTTACGAGCTGGCCTGGATGTCCGGAAACAAACGCCTGCAGTGAGCAGCGCCCTGTTTAGAGGAAACCTGCTGAAGGGAACTCTGCAGGTAGGGGAAGAAGTTGGGAAACTCGCCCTTTGACAAGAAGTTGGACTTGACTCCTATTTTCCAATACCTTAATAGAATGATTGCCCATGTAAAGTCCTTTTAATGTTACGATTGTAGGGAGAGGAGGGGGAAGGGGACCGACACCTGGAGCCAGGCACGGTGCGGGGGGCTTCGTTACCGTCTTCCCGAACCATGACAGTGGTCCTGGAAAGGAAGTATTATGATTCCAATTTTATAGATGTGGACACAGAAGCTCAGAGCATCTACGTGACTTGCCCAAAGTCCCCAGGACATGGTGTACTTGGGATGGAGACATCAAGTTTGTCTCGCTTCAAATTCTATTGCTTTTTTCCCTTGGCAAACAGCTATGGAAATGCCTACAATTAATGTCAAGTTAAAAAGAGATGAAACTTTGGTAAGATGTCAATTCTTGCCAAACTGATCTATAACATTCACTGCAATTCCCAATCACAATCCCAGCAGCTCTTTTCTTTTTTTTTTTTTAAATATCTTTTAGAAATTGACAATCTGATTCTAAAATTTCTATGGAAATCTAAAGGACCTAAATAGCCAAAATAATTTTGTCAAACAAGAAATTGCACTATCTGATTTCAAGATTTGCTATATAGCTACAGTAATCCAGAATCAACAAGTAGATCAATGAAATACAACGGAGTCTAGAAACAGACACACAAATATATATGATCTATTGATTTTTGATGCCTGGGGAGAAAGGATAGTCTTTTCAACAAGTGGTGCTGGGAATCCATGTGAAACAACAACAAACCCCAAAAACAAAAACCTGAGACTGGAGCCCTAGCTCACACCAAAACAAAAATGAACTTGAAATACATTGTAGACATAAACATAAGAGCCAAATTCTAAAGCTTCAGCAGAACACATAGGAGAAAACCTTTACGACAATGGGTCAGGCAAAGATTTCTTAGAGAAGACATAAAAAAAGCATGAACTATAAAAGAAAGAAATCAATAAATTGGACTTCATCAAAATTCGAAAACTTCTGCTTCTCAAAAGACCCTCTTAGGAGAATGAAAAGACAAACCTAGGACTGGGAGAAAATATTTACAAAACATATAACTGATAAAGGACTTGTATCCAGAGTATATGAAGAACTCTTACAACTCAATAATAAGATAAATCACTCAGTTTTAAGATGAGGAAAGGACACCTGACCAGAGAGGATACACAGATGTCAAATAAGGACATGAAAAGAAGCACAGCACCCTAAGACAAGGAGATGCAAATTAGAGCCTCACGTGGTGCCATTTCACATCCACCAGCGGCTGAATCTAATGGCTAACATTAAAAAGACTTGACAAGTCCCAGTTTTGGCAAGGAAGTGGAACAACTGGGAATCTCAGACACTGTTGGTTGCAATGCAAAATAGAACAGCCACTTGGGAAAACAGTTTGGAGGTTTGCTACAAAGTTAAATATTCACCTACCAATGACCCTGCTCCTAGAAATCTACCCAAGAGAAAGGAAAACTTACGTCCACACAAGGGCTAGGACCTATTCCAAATGGTCGCCGCAGCTTGATTCGTGATACATCCAAACTGGAAACAACCCAAACTTCCGTCAGTTGGTGGAGAAATAAACTGTGATGTATCCACAGAACGGAACACCACTTGGCACTAGAAAGAAACAAACTACCCCTCTTGCCACATAAATGACTTGGAAAGCATGATGCTGAGTGAAAGCAGCAGACCCCAAAGCCACATGCTGTCTGATTCTAGAAATGGCAAAACTACCGGAGGCAGAAAACTGCTGAGTGGCTGCCTTGGCCTGGCGTTGGGGGGGGGGGGGGCTGACTTTGGGGGTGAAGGAAATATTCTCTGTCATGAGTAGGACCAGTCGGTGGTTACACAGCTCTGTCTATTTGCCAGAACTCACCCAACTGTGCACTGGAAAGAGACAGATTGTACGGTACATAAATTATCCTCAATAAACCTGACTTAAATAAATTGCCCATTTTCTCTTTTTAGAAAGTAACAGCCCTACAAACATCTAAAATTTGACAAAAAAAGTAAGTCATCTAATTGGAAATGGAAACAATCTTGAACACTAGGTAAAAGGGATGCCTGGAGGAAACGTGCCTCTTGGGCCCAAATGCTAGTAAGGCATTATACCACAAGGGCAGAGAGACCAGGGAGAGTCATAAAATCCTCTTTTGTTTTTCACATTTCCTGCCATGTGATCACTTATCCTTGATAAAAATTATTTAAAAAAAAAAACACTAAAAACTTCCTCGATTAACAGACACCACCAGAAAAGAAATGAAACACAAAGGATCTGGTGGAATCTGGACCGCGGCCCAAACGTTGGGCTGCGTACGTCTGAGGATTGGAGGAGAGGCTTGCGGCGTTAAGGTTCTGGGGTCAGATCTCCCCAGGCCCCGTGTCCGGCTGGCCGGGCTGCAGGGCCAGGACCGATGAGCCCGCGGCAGGGTCCGGCAGGGTCCCGGAGGCTCGGGGCTCACCGATCAGCATCTTGGAGCAGAAGGGGCCCCTGGCTGGCTGCAGACCCTGTGGAGACGCGTGTGCCGGAAGCGGGGGATGCAGACAGCAGGACCTGTGTGTGTGTCTCTGCCTGGGGTGGTTTGGGGCTCTGTACCCCAGAAACACGTGTTCTTAGACTTCACCCACTCCTGTGGGTGTGACCCCTTGTAAGGAGGACCTTTCGATGAGGCGCCTTCAGTGAAGGAGTGTCCCCCTCCTCAATCAGGGTGGGTCTTAGTTTTATTATTGGAGTCGTTCATAACAGAATGAAATTCAGATGAGAGAGAGAGAGAGAGAGAGAGAGAGAGAGAGAGAGAGAGAGAGAGAGAGAGAGAGAGAGAGAGAGAGGGAGAGAGAAAGCCAAAGCAAGCAAGAAGCTGAAGGTCAACAGAACCAAAGAGAAGGAAGCCGGGAGAGGCCGCCACGTGACAGGAGCCCAGGACCAGGGTTGCCGGCAGCCAGCCCCGGACGCCAAGGTCTCCCGGAAGGCCTCACCGAATGACGCCTTGGTTCAGACTTCTCCCAGCCTCAGAGCTGTGAGCCAACAGACTCCCATTGCTTTAGCCAACCCACTGCCTGTATTTGCTTGGGCAGCCCAGGAACACTAAAGCACGGCCCCGTGGGGGTGTAATTTCTAGTGAGTTAAGGGCACAGACGGTGTTTCCTGGCATATTTGAGAAGTGTCCCGTGAGGAGTAGCCGTTTCCTTTGAATCCATGATTTTAGTGACTCCTGCAGTCTCATCACGGTCGTTCACGTATTCCTGGAACATCATAAAGGTCTGGTGCGTGGCTGTGGTCTGTGAGGCGTCAGCACTGCGGGGGACAGGGGTCTGGTCTCGGAGGTCACACCCTTCCCTGGGCAGCATCCAGCTCCACACGTAGGCCCGGCCCCGGGACTGAGCAAGTGGACGTGCCCCTGGCCTCAGGGCACCGATGGGGAATGTGGAGAGAAGGGACGGAATGCCGTGTGCCATCACACCCAGCCCCTGTGTCCAGGGACACATTTTTAACTGGGAGCTCTTGGGTCATCTTGGTGAAGCTGCAGGGCCCTGGGGCTACAGGTGTCCTCGGGGATAGGGGCCTGGGCAGTGGGTGGTACCCGCCTGCCAAACCCCAAACCATAGGAGGACCCCTGGCAACGACCCCTGCGTCTGTCACAGGCTGGTAGTAACAGCAGCTGGCTCAGTGGGTTTGCAGGGGCCACAGGACACCCCGCTGGGCCCGGGGCCTGGCAGGCAGGGAGAGCCAGCGTCCCCCTGACCTTGCACGAGGTTCTGAGTCTGGTGCAGAGGGTTGCAGGAAGGAGGCTCTGCCGTGGGGACTGTATCCTCATCCTGTCCCCCCTCACTGTGGCAGCAGGGGCCCTGCAGGGAGCCGTCTCCCCCATTATTAGTGTTTAGGGGGAAGGAAGTTGAGAACACACTGAGACAGCCCCTCCGCTTCCTTGTTCCGGGCACTCTGGACCCACTGAAGGGGAAACAAACACATTTCAAGTGTTTCCCTGCATCTTTATGACAGGGTGTGACATCCCGAAAAAACAGGGAAGGCGGCAAGAAAATGCAGATGAGAAAAGCACAACCTTGAAGCTGAACTCGCAGCTGATATGTGGGGCCCTCGGGGGCAGTATCATGGGCCCCCCCCCAAGAACTGGGAGATGAGACTGCCTTTAAATTGTCGAATCTACAGAAGAGGAACGAGACCCGTGAGATACAAAGACCCTGAAAAAGAGAGTGCGAGAATTGGCCGGAACCCAACTAAGGGCATTAACTTATCTGAAAAAATAATGCAGGTGCCAGGAGGGAGGGGGGCCTTTGGACAGAAAAGGCTGCCAGGCAGGGGTGGCACCGAGGGGGGGGGGACCCGCAAGCTGTCTGAGCACGTGTGTCCCCGGGAACAGACACACTCAGGCATGGCCCAAGGCCTTGGAACATTCCAGTCCTAGAAGTGACTCTCCAGGAGCAGTTCTGGTTATCACCTGGCTCCCAGGTACTTTCCTACAGGTAAGGACTGGGCATGTGGTCCTTTGGCACTTATATTTCAGAAAGCCCAATAATAAATTGGCATTCTGGTTTACGCGTCACCTCTGGTAAGCCTGATCAGCGTAAATTAGCCCCTAAGAGAATGATGCATTCCCGATGTGATGGCAAAACCAGGCTTCCAAGCCAGCGGGGCCAGTCGACGGAACCTCACGGGGAGCTCACCAGGTGGATGCTGTTTTCGATGTCCGCCTGTGCCCATGTAGCTGCAGGGGAGCTGCCCTCACACCCAGCATCCTGACAACCAGTCAGGAACATCACCATTCTCGTTTGATTGCTAAAATCATCTACGAACTTGAACAGTGAGTATTGGTATTTAGCATTAGTTCAATCTCTGCACTCTTGAACTGGGAGTAACAAGCCATGTGATAGTTTAGTGACGCAGTATCCTGGCCTGTTAAACCCACCTTGGATTTCCTTCTTCAGACCTTCTTGGATGAAGGCAGCGCCTCTCTGCAGTGATAATTTACCATTCTAACGGTGTCCTACCTGGTCAGCACTTACAAAATGGACCTTGTGGCACTGCTGTGCCTTCATGCATCAAGTTGCTGAAGGACTTCTGAGGTGGAGCCAGATGTGTGTGTGTGTTTGCGTGTATGTGTGATTCTCTACATGTGTTTGGTTAGAACATTCAACGAACATTCTGTACCTGTATTTGAAAAAAACAAGATACATTCTGCTCATCTGTCTGGTTGGTATGACCCCAGACACAGAAACAGGGGATGGCAAGACTGTGGGCCCAGTGCCGGAGGGTGTGACCGGCAGCCTTACCGGGCAATCCCTGCCAGACCTGCCAGTGTGGGCGCCCTAGAACCCCGACAGTCCAGTCTGGGGGTTCATCTGGTGGCTGATACAATTGCGTAATGTAAAATAGAGCGAGTGCACTAGTCCCAGAGACAGTGACGAGTGCAGCGCTGGCCGTTCCACACCAGGGAATGCTGTGTGGAGGAAGACGAGGAAGGAAGGATCTTCACAGGCACATATTTGCAAAGAGCTCCAACACAGATTGTTAAAGGAGAAAATCAAGGCATGGAGCAGTGTCTGTGGTGTGCTACTGTGAGGCAAAAAGGGAAAATACTGAATATGGACACACGTATTTTCTAGAAAGTGCATGGACTATCCAGGGAGGGTAATCCGAGAAGCCAGACACATTGGTTTTCTGTGGGAAGGGGTCTGGGTGAGCACGGGATGGGGGTGGGAGGGAGACTTCCCTGTATACATTAAAAAAATAATGTTAACCAGGGACTGCTTTATCTATGCAAAATAGCAAAATTTTAAAAAAGAAAACCCAGGCAAAGCCATGTCTCCGAGGACATGGGAACTAGCAGGGGGCAAGGAGAGGGGGAGGGTTTGCAGAGAGGGCAGGGAGGGGGCAGGGGCAGCTAGTCTGGGGGCGCAGGGGGAGCTGAAGGGTGAGGAGGGCCACGGAGGTGGCAGCCATGTGCTGGGGTCCCTGGTGGGCGAGCTCAGATGGGAGCCCCAAGCTGTCCCAGAGGGCTGTCCTGGGAGAGGGAGCTGCACCTTGGCCGGGCCGGGGGGTGACGGCTGGCAGCGTGGAGTGCTCCAAGCTTGGGCACCCCGGACCCATGGGCTGCCTGGGCAAAGCAGCCCCCTCCTGCAGGCTGGGGCATGACTGAGTCTGCAGGTGCAGCAGGGCTCTGCCCACAGACCCCGAGGAGGGTGCAGAGAGAAACTCGCTGGGCTGGGCGCCTCCACCTGCCTCTATACAGGTAAAGCCCATCTTTGGCCTGAACTTGCCCGGATAATTCCACAGCTCTGCATTCAGCTGTATGCTGTCGTTTCAAGGAAGTGAAGGAAGGGGGAGTTTCTAATCCCACATTATTTGGGTAAAAGTGTCTTGTTTTAAAAACAGCCATATATGCCTTGGATTTTTTTGGGGGGTGGGGGTCTAGGCAGTGACCTAACTTGTTCATATTAAAGGGGGTGTTGACAGTATGGAGAAGGGGGCTTCATCTGATTGTTGATCTTAAAGAGGCTGTTACCTCTGGGTTTAAGACTTGTCTGGAATAGGAACATTCTGGTGGATTTACAAAATAGTTTTTAAAGCCTCATGGCCTCAAAAGTCAAGTAGTTTTGTCCCCAGATGATATCTGGAAACCCCAGAACAAGAAAGGTAAGAGCTGGTGTGAGAGAGCTTGCAGAGGACCATGTACAGGTGATGGGCCATTGGCTTTTGGCTTATGTATTTCAAAAAGGTGCAGTAGTTCTGGCCCAGGTTAACTACCAGTCTTGTTTATCTGTAAGGGAATGTTATACCTTGGATTTTTACCATGGGGGAGGAGGGAAAGCTACCTCCTTACCATGCAGGTCCCACAGAGCAAGCTAGACTGACGGAGGCAGCTCCTCGTACCTTGGGGTCAGGTGGAGGATGGAGGGTGAGGGCCAGCCAAGGCCGAGCGAAGGGGCAGGTACCCACCCAGGGCGCGGCTGTCACATTCAGGTGCCCAAGCCCGAGACCCCATCGCCCTGGGTGCTGCCAGGGAGCAACCTCCGTCCCGGACACCTGGCCCGCGTGACGGTGCTGGGAGGGACAAGACGCCCCGAGGGGCCTCCGGGTTCCCCTCGTGAGGGATAAAGCAGAGGATTTGGGGGACGCGCCCGGGCGGGACGATCCGCAGGTGGCTCGGCGCCTCAAAGGAGGACCTTATCGTCCGAAGGCAAGTGCCCCTTTTAATTCCTGCTCTCAGGTCTCCTTAATTCCCCGCAGGAAATCCGAGCATGCCAGCCCTGCTGCTCCAGATCAACAGAGAGTTTGAAAGGACTCAGGAGGCGCAGAATCACCAGGGACAATCCCGGAGCTTTCGGGCCGGAAGCCCAGGCTGCGTGCGGGGCTCCCAGGTGCACCTTTGTTCACTTGGCCAGGTGGGCACCGCCGTGGGGTCGGCTCCTCCCCTCGCATGGCCGCAGGGGCCTTGTCACCCCTACGCCCCCGGCCGCCCCCACCCCGCAGCGCAGCACCCGAGGGCGGTGAGAGCCCCCCACCCCCGCGCGAGCCCTCACCTGAGTGCCTCCTGGGTGGTCCTGTAGGCCTCGTCGCGGTGCCTCATGCCCAGCAGGCTGCCCGCCCACTGCTGCAGGACGCGCTTCTTCTCCATGCCGATGGCCTCGATCTCCATGCAGGCCTGCGGAGAGGGCCGGGCCCTGAGCGTCCGCCCCCCGCCCGCAACCCTGCCGCCCGGGATCGCCTGGTACGATCAGGGCACAGGGGCGCGCCACCACTACATGGCATAGAAGGGCACAAAAATCCCTTCCTACCACTAAACGTCTCATGCTTGCGCTGCGTCCTTCCCCGCGTGCCTCTCCTCTTTCCGTTTTGTTCCTCCTAACTTACAAGCATTTTATTATTACTGTGGTCAGCCCTAACTTTTCCTCTGTTATGCTCAGAGCAACCGTTCGAACCCAGGACTACATAAATATTATTTTTCATTTTCTCTGGGTACATTTCCCCACCATTTAAATACTTGAGTCCATCTGGAATTTATTTTAGTGTCTGGTATGAGGAAAAGATTTGACTTAAATTCTTTGTTTTTTTTCCAAATGATTAACCAAATGTCCCCAAGCCACTGGCTGAATAATTCTCTGCTAAATTATAATCCACCAGATGTTTATAGAGACCGATGTTGGTTTTTGGGCCTTCCGTAGGCTGCAGTGGTCTATCTGTGCACCCCGATTCCAGAAACAAGCTGCTTCAACCTCCAGAGCCCGCTACTATACTTTAATATTTGGTAAGGCCACCCTATCGGTCAACCCTGTCTGCCCAGGATCTCCTGCTTTTAGCGCTGAAAATCCCAGATCTTGGGAGACCCCTCGGCCCTGGACGAGCTGGGATGCTTGGTCGCCCCACGTGCATCTTCATTTTAAAAACAATTCTTGGCCAGTCCCCCTGCTTTATTTTTCAGGTAAACTAAAGGCTCATTTCTCAATTAAAAAGTTTTTCTCCCCTGGGATTCTGACTGGATTTGGGAATCTAACCACGACATGTTAGTTGTACCTGCAGGCTGGAGAGCATCGGCGCTTCAGGGTTGAGACCCCCCCACCCCCACCCCCATCCCCGGGCACCAGGTGTGTTTCCCACTAGTTCAAGCCTCCTTCTCTTTCCTCCGATAAAGCTTATTATTTCCTTTGTAGCTCTCCTGCACACACAGGTGCAGGTGGTCACTCACAGAACAGAAAAGTCACAGTGACTTCGGTTTCTCGAGTCATCCACAGGGAAACTGAGTGGGGCACCATGTGCGAGCAGCTTCTGCCAACGTGAGCAGAGATGGGGGCACTATCCAGCAGCACCACAGTCCATCGGGCTGAGAATCGTCACTGGACCTCGGTCCCCCCGAAAGAGGACCCCCGAGGCTTAGAACCTTGCTAAGGGTCCGCACATCAAGTGAGACCCCCATGTGCCGGAAGAGAAGAGAACATCTGAAATCCTGGGGGGCCTTTGGGTCCGCCCTCCACGCTGCCGGGAGGCCGTTCGGTCAGTGCCCACGGTGGGGGGTCTCAGGGCTCAAGGAGGTGCAGGGACCCAGTGGTCACGGTCGTTCATTCGACAGAGACTCATGCCAGGCACCGGGCGGACCGTCCCCGGCACGTGTGGGAGTGAGGGGTCACGGGAGGGGACGCGCCACCGGAGCTGCGGGCCTCGCCCCTACCTCGCTCACCGCCTTCCTCAAGCAGCGGGTGTCCTCGGCCTGGGCCAGGCACTGAGCCTGGAGCAGGGCGATGTGTTCCTGCAGCTGCTGGGCCCTGACGGTGAGCTGGTCCACGTGCAGGTCCTGCAGACAGGCGAAGAGAGCGGGAGGGACACGCCCAGGCCCGAAGGACCCTCGGACCACGTCAGTGACCCCAAGACCGGTCACAGCCTCCAGGTGGGGATCCCAGCAGGCGGCAGAGCTGAGCGCCTCGTTGAAAATGAAAACACGTGGAAACTGCGCCCGATACCTGCTGCTGCTTCTCGACCACCGCCCGCACCCTCTCCGCCTCGGCTTTCTTGACCACCTGCTTCATCACGCAGATGTCGTCGCGGACATCCTGGTCTATATTTTGCATGTAGAAGAGACGCAGAGCCAGGCTCTCCATTTCTGCTTGCAGAGCCGCCACTGGGGGTGCGGTGGGGGGAAACCAGAGAGAGGGGGTTCCGTCAGCACGGGCATTTTTCATTTGGCCTGAAACCAGGGGAGGGCTGGGGAACTACAGCTCCCGTGCCCTTCCTGTCATTTCAGGGTGAGACTGGGAGACTGCTGGTAAAATACAAAGACCCCGACTTTGCCACCAGAGAACTCACAGTCTAACTGGGGAGATAAAACAGGCAAAAGTACACACCACAAATTGCAACAAGCCCATTCCAGTTCCCACCGCATATTAGAGACCCTCCCCCAGAGTCTAAGGATATACTGAAATATATCGGAGCATAAGGCTTAGTGTTAGTTTTATACATTTCTTGCCACTTAAAGGTTAGCAACCTCACATAGAATCCTATAGCCCCTGGAAGGGAGCCTGGAGCACATGGGCCAAGCCTCCCAAAGCCCCCCACACTGAAAGGGTCAAGTGGCAGCACAGGAAGAAGTGAAGCCTGTCCACTGGGGCTGGGCTGCGAGCAGGCAGCAGGTCCAGTCTTGTCTCGGAGCCGACAGCTGATTTGCATTAGTGATCTCAGAAGAGACTAAACCCCGCTGAAATGCCGCCGTCTAACAAACTCACATGAGGCTGATTATAAAGCTGACACCAACTTATTCAGGGAGCTAAACCTTGGTTAGTGATTGCTTGCTCACTCGCATGGAACATTCCTTTTTTGGTGGGTAGGTCCAAAGGGAAAACCAAATTATAGACTAAAAGGTTGCTGGGTAAGTATTGTATCGGAGTTAGCTGTTCTTCAAAAAAAAAAAAAACAATATAATACAAGAGTGTTGTAAAAATTCTAACAGTGGAGACTCTTTCAGCTCCTGTAAGGATGAGAACAGTGTGAGAAAGGGAAACACACACAAGCAGGAAGCCGAGAAGGAGGTTTTGGAGGTTTTGAAGCCACAGTGGTCGCAGCGGGGATGGACAGACGCAGGGAGGTGTGGGGTGTGTTTGGACTCCTCTGCAGTATATGTGACTTTTTTCTCTGGTTGCTTTTTTTTAAAATTCATTTTTATTGCCATATATTCACATACCATGCAGTCATACAAAGCATACATTCAGTTGTTCACAGTACCATTATATAGCTGTGCGTTCATCACCAAAATTAATTTTTGACATTTTCATTACCACAAGCACACAAATAATAAGAAAAAAAATTAACGTGGAAAAGAACGATTAAAGTAAAAAAGAACACTGGGTGCCTTTTTTTTTTTTGCCCCCATTTTTCTACTCATCCCTCCATACACTGGACAAAGGGGAGTGTGGTCCTTATGGCTTTCCCAATCACATTGTCACCCTTCATAAGCTACATTTTTATACAATTGCTTTCAAGATTCATGGGTTCTGGGTTGTAGTTTGATAGTTTCAGGTATTTACTGCTAGCTACTCCAATTCATTAGAACCTAAAAAGGGTTGTCTATATTGTGCGTAAGAGTGCCCACCAGAGTGACCTCTCGACTCTGGAATCTCTCTGCCAATGAAGCTTATTTCATTTCCTTTCACATCCCCCTTTTGGTCAAGAAGATGTTCTCCATCCCACGATGCCAGGTCTACATTCCTCCCCGGGAGTCATATTCCACGTTGCCAGGGAGATTCACTCCCCTGGGTGTCTGATCCCATGTAGGGGGGAGGGCAGTGATTTCACCTTTCAAGTTGGCTCAGCTAGAGAGAGAGGGCCACATCTGAGCAACAAAGAGGCATTCGGGAGGAGGCGCTTAGGCACAATTATAGGCAGGCCTAGTCTCTCCTTTGCAGCACCAGTCTTCGCAAGGGCAAGTCCTGCAGTAGAGGGCTCACCCATCAAACCAGCAGTTCCCTATGTCTGTGAGCACGTTAGCAACCATCAAGGTGGGGAAGCCCAACACGCCTGCATTCTCCACCAGCTCCTCAGGGGGGCTCTGCATATTTTTTTTTTCATTTTTTTTTTTTTAATTAACTTTTTTAAAAAATTAACTATATCAAAAAAATTTTTTAAAAACATACAATAAAAAAACATTTCAAACAAATCATAACAAGGGAGTAAGAAAACGACAACTGACCTAAGACAACAACATTACTTCCAACATGTTCCTACTCTACCCCAAGAAAGTAACCTAATATAGCAACATTTCTGTGAACTTGTTCCTACCATACCCACCAGAAATTAACAAACCACAGTCATTCCTAGGCATTCCCAGAACGTTAAATTTACCCACAATAGCTTATCTGTTCTTATTGTATTATCGTTCCCCCTTCCTTAATTGCTATCACTAGTCCCCCTACAGTCTACATTTTGAACCATTTATTTTACATTTTTCAATGTTCACACTAGTGGTAGCATATAATACTCCTCTTTTTGTGCCTGGATTATTTTGCTCAGCATTATGTCTTCAAGGTTCATCCATGTTGTCATGTTTCACATCGTTCCTTCTTTCAGCCGCGTAGTATTCCATCGTGTGCATATACCACATTTTATTTATCCACTCATCTGTTGAAGGACATTTGGGTTGTTTCCATCTCTTGGCAATTGTGAATAATGCTGCTATGAACATTGGTGTGCAGATATCTGTTCGTGTCACTGCTTTCCGATCTTCCGGGTATATACCGAGAAGTGCAATTGCAGGATAGAAGGGTAACTCTATATCTACTTTTCTAAGGAACTTCTCTGGCTGCTTTTAAGATTTTCTCTTTATCACTGGCTTGGGTCAATTTGGTTACGATGTGCTTTGGTGTTGTTTTCTTGTGCTTGGAGGATTTGTTGAGATTCTTGGATCTAGGGGTTTATCGTTTTCATCAAATTTGGGGCTCTTCATTCATCATTCCTTTAGTATTTTTTCTGTTCCCCCTCTCTTTCCCCTTCTTTGGTCTATATTCTGTAATTACAAATTCAATTATATATAATTAGAGCACTTGCTGTTGTCCCATTGTGCAGTGATGCTCTGTTTTGTTTTTTTTTTTTGGTCTTTTTGTTTGCTATCTGTGATTCATTTTGAATCCTTTCTATTGCAAGGACTAAAAGCTTAAAGTCACTGATCTCTCCTGCAATGACTAATAATCTGCCATTAATTTCACCCAGTCCATTTCATTTCTATAAATGCAATTTGGGCCTTCCAGTCTCTACTTAAACTGCCAACCCTTTCTTCTACCTTCTTGAACATATGGAATTCAGTTATGATAACTTTTTAAAAGTCCTTGTCTCCTCACTATGTCACCTGCCATTTCTGGGTCAGTTTCTAATGATTGGTGTTTCTCCTGACTGTGCGTCAGATCTTTCTGCTTCTTTACACGCCTGCTAGTTTTTTACTGGAAGCCAGTCGTGATTTTACCTTGTTGGTCCTGGATATTTCTGTATTCCTATAAATATTCCTGAGCTTTGTGTGACCAGTTAAGCTCCCTGGAAGCAGCACAGCTGTCTCCCGGCTGTGGCTTATGTTTTGTTGGGTGGGATCAGAGCTGCCTTCGGTCTGGGCTGGCCCTGGCGTGGCTGAGGAAGCTCTCCCCTGAGGCCCATGCCGCGGCCCGTGCATTTCGGAGAGCTCCACTCTGGCTGGTAGAGACGCACACCAGTCCCTGCCCGAGGAGAGCCCCTCTGCTCCTTTCCCTGGCTTCTGCTATTTTCTCACTCATGGGGTGAAACCACCCCAAATGCACATTGTGCTCATTTTAACTATTATTTATTTGAGAAAATTCCTTCAGGTGAAAATGCTGCAGGGAGGGTGTGCACACTTTTTACTCCAACAGATACTGTCTGACGGCCCCGGGGGAGGTGGCCCCATATCACCTTCACATCTAAAACATGAGAGGGCACATTTCCACACCCCCGAAGAAGCAACAAGTTCAGTCCCTCTTTCCTTTGCTGGTTGAATAACCAAAAGTCACTATTCCAAATATTCTTTTAAATTAGCATTTCTTTTGCTGTTAGTGGAGTTACATGTATTTTCACAGTTTTGACTGCCAGGTCTCTGACTGCGTGCGCCTGGCCTCAACCATCTTCTCCTGGGACAAGAGTCTTTTTCCTGGCCTGCTTCTAAGAGTTCCTGACGTAAGGAGACACGGCTCCTCGGCCTCTGCCTGGTGGTGCGCCTGCAATCAGCTGGGCTATATGGCAAAAGGCAGAGAATGTGGGTGGCGGAGTTGAGCCACAGGAGCCACAGGCAGGGTTTTCTCCAGCTGGTAGCAGAAAAGGAAGTCCACGTGACTCCACGCATGAGAACATCGGAGGGAATCGATGGGCCATTGCTGGCCTGGAGGAGGAGGGGGCCACACGGCAAGGGATACGGGCGGCCTGGCAGAACCCAGAGCGGCCCTGCTGACAGCCGGCGAGGAAACAGGGACCCCGGCCCTGCAACCCCACAGAGCTGATGCTGCCAACAAGAACACGCCCAAAGGTGATTTCTCCCCAGAACCTCGGCAGGGGAACGTGGCCTGGCTCCCCCCCACCCCGCACAGGGACCCCTGCTAGGCAGCGCTGGACTTCGGACCAGAGAACTGAAATAACACACAGGAGCTGGCCCTGTGTGTTAAAATATGGGTACTGTTTAGCTGCTCAATTTGTGGTCATTGTTACAGAGGGATAGGAAACTGATACAAAAGATAGGGATGTTGCCACAGATGTTGCAAACATGTATCTCTCGATTTGTGGTTTGTCTTTTAATTTTGTTGTACTTTTTGACAGATGAGTTTCAGTTTTATATAATCGAATCTGTCAAACTCATCCTCTCTGGTCTCCTCACTTCACATCAGGCTAAGACCTTCTTCACCCCAAGGCCATTAAATATATATATTATATAATATATATATATATATAATAAATCTTCCATATTCTTCTAATGCTTCAGTGATTTTCTTAAATTTTTACTGAATCTGGAACTTACTTTTTGTGAAGAAGGGACCTAAGTATTTATTTTTCAAATAGCAACCTGATCAAACAATATTTAGTGAACCAGCCACCCTTTCACTACTGAGTGAAAAATGCAACCTGAACATTTATGCAATTTGTGTAAGTGAACTCCCGGGTCTCCTTCGGGCCTCTCTGCTCTGCCCCACTGCCCTGTCTTCCGTCTCTCCTCCAGTACCTTTTTGGTTTTGGCACTAAAGATCTAAGAAATGTTTTCATATTTTACAGGGGAATTTTCCTTCATTATCCTTTCTTTTAAAAATTTTTCTTGGATATTCTTGTGCATTTAGTCTTCCAAGTTAACTTTAAAATCCAATTTGTTGAGAATAAAGAGCTTTTTTATGTATTGATATGGAATAATCTCCAATATACATTGTTTCATGGGAAAAAAACTGAGAGAGCAATGGGTATAATATGTAGCTATTTATGTAAAAAAGAGAAAAAAAATACACACACTCTGTGATTTTGCTTTTGTAAGCAAAAATATCTTCTTTTAGAACCAGATACTACTGGTTGCCTTACAGAGAACTGGGTAGCTGGGGCATAGACACAGAAAGGAGTCTTTTCACTCTTGAAATGCGAATCATTACTTCTTCAAAATAAATAAACAAACAAATAAATAAACGCATTAAATAAATTTACGTTCACTCAAAACATCTCATCAAGGATTTTGATGGAATTGCATTGAATTTATTATTAATTTGGAGAGAAATGACTTTTTTTTAATCATGCCATCTTTCCATCCAGTAATAGTGTTGCTCCAATTATTTAGATCTGTTTTATTCCCTTTAAAAATTCTACTGTTTTTCTTCATGTAGGCTTACTCAGTTCTTGTTGGATTTATTCCTAATTATTTTATGGTTGTCATAGCTATCATGGATGAAATTTTTTTAAAAAATTATATTTCCTAACCGGATATTATTGGTATAGAAGAAAATTATAGATCTGGTACCCAGCTACTTTAATGATTTCTTACTGTTTCTATGCATTCTTTTTTTTTTTTTTTTCCCCATCAACTATCTTGAATCTTCTAGGTAAACAATCATATCGTGGGCAAAGAACAATGATGCTATCATTTTATTTCCAAAATTTATAGCTCGTTTCTTTTTCCTGTTTTGTTGCATCCAAAACAATGCTGGGTCAGTGGCCCTTGCATCCTCAAATCATTCCTGATTTTACTCTAGTATCTCCAGCACTTTCTACAGAGTAAAGTTTTCTTGTGAGTTTCTGATAAATACTTACAAAGTAAAGAAGTTTCCTTCTGCCCTAGTTTAGAATGGACCATGAGTTTCATCAAACACTCATTTGGAACCCATCAGGAAAATCACTCTTTTCTCCTTTAACTTATGAATATAATGAATTTAATTAGTAGATTCCCCAATTTCAAATTAGTCTGAAATTCCAGGAAACCCTGTTTGACTGCGTGGTATTTTTCTTTCAACATATCCCCGACGTTAATTGGCTGGTATTTTATCTAGGATTTTCACACCTCATTAGTGAGACTGGGTTCATAGTTTCCAGTTTTGTCAGGTCCTGGAGTGGGCATTATACTCAGGATTGAACACATCCAGGGAGAGATTTTCATCTTTTCCAGTTCCTGGAGAGTTGAATAATGTCGGAAATGTCTGTTCACGGAAGAGTGAGTGGAGCACTTCCAAGACACCTTCTCAAGCTTTTAGGAAAAATTAGATCGTTGACAACATTTTGTTTCCTTAATCATTGAATCAACACAATGCAAGCTTTTTTATTTTACACTAATAAAACAGTAATTCCTCTGAATTGTCCTCATTCCCAAGGTTATTACTTGTGCCATCATCTCCTTTTGGCTCCATCTGTGCCAGGCATGGCCGAAGTTTACATTTGTTACTCATTTAAACGTATGTTTTATTTATCTAGTCAGCTCTTTTTTGGCTATTCATTTCACCTGTTTCTGCTTTTGTGTTTATTAATTTCTTCTTCCTACTTTTGGTTTATTTGCCCTGTTTTGTTTTGTTTTTTAGCATCTTGAATAGAATGTTTTACTTTCAGTCTTGTTTATGGTGATGTCAGTGGAAGTCCGCACGCTCGGGGGCCCGTCCCAGTGGCTCTGGCTGCACTGGGAGCTTCCACTGGTGGGCTGCTTGTCGTCTGTGTTTCGGTGCACACTCGATCCTTGGTTGTGCGTGTGCGTCCTCTTCCCTGGGACCTGTCGCTCACACTCTCGGTCTGTGACTCTCAGCTGGGTGCAGATGCTCCATCGAGCAGAAACCCAGGTCCCGTCGCTTTGCTCCTTGCTCACTAATCTGGTTTTGATCCTGCCTGGAAGCTTAAAGCACTTTTTTTCTTTACCCTTGGAATTTAAAAGTTTCATCATCTCTGTCTAGGCGTGTTTATTTTTCCCTCCAAAAGCCTTGTCCAATAAATCTGTCCAAGCCTTTATGTCTGAAGACTTGTCCTTCTCGATTGCATACACGTTTTTTCCTTAGGTCACTGGCCACTGCCCCTCATCCCAGCCACTGTTCCTTTACGGGCATTGACCCCCCAGATCCACTGTCCGTGCCTTTACCTCCTCAGAACATCCACTGCAGTGGGCTTTTGCTCTAAATTATAGGAAGAATTCCTCAAGCTGGTCTTCTAGTTGACAAATTCTGTTTCCAGCGGTATTCATTTGTCCCTTTAGGGCAGTCCTGTGCCCATGGGAGGTAAGGGCTCCACCTGCCCAGTGGGCCCCTCACCACTCACCATCTCTTCCCTCAGCTCTGGGGACTGCCTGCCGGAGACTCCTAGTTTAACGTGAAGCTGCAGCGGGCCGGGCCTCACCTCCCTCCTGGGTGAGACGGTAGCTGGGTGTTAAGGGCGGGTCCATGTCCCACCACAGCGCGTGCTGATGGGTGGGCATCCTGGACACTGTCCCCCATGGGGCTGGGCAGAAGAGATGGTGTTTTGGGGACAGTCCTGGTTTGGTTGAGCAGCCTCTCCTCCCAATCTCTGGAAGGAACACAAAGCCCAAGAAGGTGTGTGGCTCTTTTCAGGGGCCCACCTGAGCTTTCAGCCCCGGCTGGGGGGACCCTCTGCACCAGCTCAGGCACCCCGGCCTCACGCTCTTGTGTGGAGAGGGGCTGCACAGCTGCCGCCAGTGTCCTCTTCCAGGCCAGTCCAAAGTCTATGATTTGGTTGCTTGTTTCATGGTGGATACCGTGTTCTTCCTGGTACTTTCTGAATTTGGTTGTTATTGGGGAGGGATGCTCAAAAATGGGGACTCTCGGTGAAACCTCTGCACATTTGTCAAGAGCCCCAAATGTTGCCCTACAGCCACAATCGGCATATACATGTGATTCTGTTTTTTTCTGCATTCTCTTAGGTTATTTCCTCCATTTTCAAAGCAATACAGAGTTGATGAACTGGAAACACAAAAATCATGAAGACCTGAATAATCTGTAGCCCATGAGGAAGCATGGCCACCCATCACTGTCACCTACACCCTCGTGTCTCCATCACCTACACTCTCTCAGTGCCATCACTTACATCCTCATCTCACCATCACCTACACCCTCATGTCACTGTCACCTATACCTCCCCTCATCACCTACACCCTCATGCCATGTCACCTAACCCTCCCCACACTGTCACCTACACCCTCCCAAGGCCTTCACTTACACTCTCATTTCACCATCACCTACACCCTCATGTCACCATCACCCAACTCTACAGTCACTTCCACCCTCCCCACAATATCACCTTCCCCAGTGTCACCATCACCTAAACCCTCATGTCACCATCATCTACACCCTCATGTCACTGTCACCTATACCCTCTTGTCACTGTCACCTACACCCTCATGTCACCATCACCCAACTCCACAGTCACCTCCACCCTCCCCACATTATCATCTTCCCCAGTGTCACCATCACCTAAACCCTCGTGTCACCATCATCTACACCCTCATGTCACTGTCACCTATACCCTCTTGTCACTGTCACCTACACCCTCATGTCACCATAATCTACACCTTCATGTCACTGTCACCTATACCTTCCACCATCACCTACACCCTTGTGTCACCATCACCTACAACCTTGTGTCACTGTCACCTACAACCTCATGTCACCGTCACCTACACCCTCGTGTCACCGTCACCTACACCCTCCTGCCTCCAGTGTGTGCATAGGGATGTTGCTTCAGTCCTTACCATCCCATATAAAATACCACAGCCTGCTACATCTGGCCCCAAATGCCAGGATTTCCCACTAGTCTGCTGCAGAAACCCTCAGGTCCTGTCCCTCTGGGCGGGGCCCCCATGGCGGTCAAGCCCTGTACCCTCGAATGGCCTGGCCCACAGGCCCCTCCAGCTCTGTGCTGCTTTCTCGGACACACCTCCCTGGGGACCATGGCAGCCCCCGCGTCCTCTCCTGCTTTTGAGTTTCTCCCCCTCTGTCATCAGTTCCGGTGTTTGCCACTTTCTCTAGCTTGGGGCCCTTGGATGCATCTGGGCCTATCCCCCTCCCGGGGCGGGCACGCCTCTGGCTCTCTTCTGTGTCCCCAGAACCATGATCGCACAGGGGATGCCCCGGGCACCCGCACAGCCGCCTTACACTTTCTGCGCTCGTTGTTGGCAGCCTGGCAGGTCTTGGTGTAGCGGGCGCGCATGGCCTGCAGCTCCTCCTCCTCCTTCCGCCGCTGGCAGGCAGCAACGGAGTGGCGGTCGTGGCTCTTCTCCAGCTGCATCTGCAGGCGGGCCAGGTGCTGCTGGACCCCGTACAGGTTCACCCCCAGCTCCTGCCGCTGGGCTCGGCTTTGCTTGGTGGCCACGCCCTGCACCCAAGAGAGAAACTGTGTCACCAGGACAGAGGCAACCAGCCGGGGTCCAGGGCTGGGGACGTACGCACCAGCTCCTGAAGTTCCAGCTTCAGCTTTTCTATCTGTCGGTTAAGGTAGTTCTTCAGGGCAGCCTGGAACCTCATCATCAGGGGCTAAATAACGGAGAAGCACAGTGGTTACTCTCCCAGGTCACTGAGTCCCCTCGGTGTCCCCTTGGCTGATGCTCCCTGCTTCCACCTGGGACCTCGACTCTATGCTTCGGTTTAATAAATGTGCCTTGTGGTGACATCCTGGGCACTGCAGAGCTGGGCGCGGATTTTGGCAAAATGACCTGGAGAGCTTGGTGGCTGCCTTGCCTTCATGCCTGCTCGAAGCGTTTTCCCCACCCAACCGCGGCTCCTTCTCCCAGCTGTGGGGAGAGCCACGGCCTTCCAGAGCGGCTCATCTGCTTGGGGTTTGCTTTGGCGTCTGCCCAGAGGGGTGGGACAAAGGAACTCACACCTGGTCAGGACACCTAGACAGCGGCTCTCAGTGGGGACAATGGGCAACGTCTGCAGACATCTGGGTTGTCACGACTGGCAGGGAGCTCTCCTGCACCCAGCAGGCAGAGATCAGGGATGCTGATCCACATCCTGCCCTGCACAGGATGGCCCCATGAGAGAGCACGGCCCAGCCCCAGAGGCCAGCAGGGCCAAGGCTGAGAACCCCTGTGCTGAGGGCCCACAAAGGAGAGGCCAAGCCACAAACAGCAGGCCCAAGCAGTGCAGGTGAACTGGGTGGGGAGCGGGTGAGATGGGTCAGAGAAGGGCCAAAATGTCTCACGTGAATAATGTCTCTAAGTGGTGCTTCACTTGTCTGAGGCCCAAGCAGAACCTGGGACTATTTGCTTACATGGTCTGGGTCCAAAACCACCAGCTGGGATTCGTCCTCCTCAGCCTCGTCGCTTCCCTCCGACTCCACTCTCCCCGCCAGGGCCCCTTCCTCGGCCGTGCTGAGCTGCTGGATCGTGTCCAGGAACGGCGGCCGGGCTGCTTCCCTGGGGGGGGCATCCGGCTCGTCTGGGGTGGGGGGAGAGGAGGTGGCAAACATTTAGAATTAGCACAGACCATGGGGGTGTCGATGGGCGAAGCTGAGTCCCACCCTCCACTAACGGCCTTCGTGAGCCTCGTGTCGCCTGATGAGAGAGAAAATGCAGGCAAATGGATTTGGGTTTACAAATGCTACTTGCAATAGCTTACAGTCACTGATCCTTTAAAAAGGATCAAATTGTAAAGGTAGATGGGAGTTTATTTCACACACTTACACATAAGCACAGAGAGAAGAGAAAGGAGACAACTTACTGTTGGACTAGATTTGATTTTTTAAAAAAGAGGAAACAGCTAATAAGGTGAAGAAGAAATGAAATTGCCAGTGGGGCTCTAGTGTCAACTTTTCTCCCGGTCCAGCTGGAGAGACCCCCGCTATCTTTTCCACCAGTTCAAACACAGGCTGTCTTCATGTCGCTAACAAAGAATGCCGCCAGGGCTTGTTAGTGGGACAATTCGTGCACTTTGTTCATAAAGAATAAGCAAACTTGCACTTTGTGACTCAAAAATTAAATCCCTGTACCAGCACGTCCATGTACCCAACATGCCTTTGGGATACAGGAGCTAAGTAAAAAGATGGGGATGTGCAGGGAGAGCCTTTGCACCTCCACCAACAGACGGCATTTGGGGGGAGGGGTGCTGTCTGCAGAGTCCCCCGCTCTGTGACCCGGAGGTGGTGAGAAACAGCCGCCAGGCGACTGTGGGCTGGGGTGTTGTGGTCGGCTGAATTGTGTGCCCCAGAAAAAAGCATGTTCTTAATCTCAATCCATTCCATTGTAAATAGGAAATCTGATGGGGCTATTTTTAGATAAAGTGTGGCCCACTGAACCAGGATGGGTCATAATCCCTCTACTGGAGGCCTTAGGAAGAAGGTCACAGAGACGGAAGCCCTGGGGAGCAGCCGGGCGCTGGAAGGCACGGGACCCGGGAGAGAAAGGGGAAGACGCGCCACGAGCATCGCCACGTGACGGAAAAGTCAAGAACCAAGGATGGCCGCAGCCAGCCCGGGAAACCACAATCTTGGGGAGAAAGCGTTACCTTGCTGACACCTCGATTTTGGACTTCTAGCCTCAAAACCGTGAGCCAGCAAATTCCCGTTGTTCAAGCCACCCCACGGGGTGGCATTTGCTTTAGCAGTCGGGAAAAGCTAAGACGGGTGTCGCTGGACCTCGGTTAAGGTCCGGTTCCGCAGCTGATGTGGACAAGTCGGTTAGTGATGTGGACAAGTCGGTTAGTGATGTGGACAAGTCGGTTAGTGACTGTTGGAGTCCTTTCTCACCTGGTTAGTGTAGGACTAGGGGAGATTAAACAGGTACCCGCTCGGTAAGGGTGTCCCTTTCTGTCACTATTGTTCAAAGGTGGTTGGGGAGCACCCCACGAGGCAGGTGGCACCTGGCTGCAGGGCGAGCGGCTCCTCCAGGCCCAGGAAGAGCTCGTCCGCATCGGAGGACAGGACACTGCTCCCGCGGGTCGGCCGGAGGCGGTGATGCGCCGCCAGGGCAAAGGCCATGTCTTCGTGGGATTGCGTCTACAGCGGAGACAACCAAAACCAAATTAGTGTTTCCTAAGGAGCTGGAGTTGCTGCAGTGTTCAAATTCAATGTGATTGTTAAAGCAACGGAAAAGTGCTTGTATATAAAGGTTATGCGGCTTTGCAATTGGCCAAAGTATGAAACCTTCCCCCAGGACTGCAGGAGGGTCTCTGCCTGTTCCACTCCCCACGCAGGTAAACCCTGGGCCGGGATCACCAACTGGACACGGGTCCCCCGGGAGGACTGTTTCTTCTCTTCTTTCAAACTCTTCCACTTAAGGGAAGTTTCAGTGGGAAAACAGCTTCCCTCTTGGCTCCATTTTCACTTTAAAAGATACTCCCGCAATTATTGTTGCAAGAACAGGCTGATGATGGTCAGTATTAGTATTGACAGGCAGTGTTTTCCCACTCCCAAGAACGGGTTGCAAATGTCACATCAGGAAGTCCTCGTGTAAGCCACCGAGGCAGGTGCTGGCTATTTCTGTTGTCCGTGGGGGGAGCAGCCCCCTGAAGTGCCCAAATGTACACGGCAGATGGAGAACAGTTTCACCACCAGGGTCGCTCACCGTCATTCCCCAGAGGAGCTGGCTCTAGACATCATTTCGGAGGCATCCGGAACCAGGGGAGCCCGGGGCCCGGAGCCCCTGCCCAGCTCCGTCCTCCCGAGCGTCCACAAAGGGCTCCCCTAATGAGGGGTTGAGCCACTACACACAACGGCTCCCTCTCCCACTGCTTCTGAGAACCAGCTGGGGGTGAAGGGAAAAGGGGCTCTCTCTAGGGTTTTCCCTTGTTATTCTGGCTGATCATGTTTGGAAACCGTTTCCCAGTGATCCGGGAGAAACTAGACCTGATGATGAAAGGTGGATAAGCTCAGCTGTATGACGAGATGACCCACACTTCAAATCTCCTGGCTAATTAGAAGGTGAAGACACTGTACATTTTTTTTTGTTAAATACTTCTGAAAGTTCTTAATAAATTTTAAAAATACTGATATCATACAAAGTATCTTTTCTGGCTACAATGGAATGAAAAAGAAAGCAATAACGGAAGGAAACCCGCAAATTTAACAACACACTCTTAAACAATGGGTCAAAGAAGAGGTCACAATCATACCTTGAGATGAATGAAAATGAACACACAACATCCAAAACTCAATGCAGGGAGAGCACTGCTGAGAGGGAAATCTACAGCTCTAACGGCTCACATTAAAAACGAAGAAAGAGCTCAACCTCCAACTGGAGGAACTAGAAAAAGAACAAACTAAATCCAAAGTGAGTAGAAGGAAGGAAATAATAAAGAACCAGAGTGGAGATAAACAAAATAGGAAAACATTAGAGAAAATAAAGAAAACTGAAAGTCGTTTCTTTGAAAAGATCAACAAATTTGACAAACTTATATAAAGACTGTGTGTTGTTGGTGGGGAGAGAATGAGAGAGAGAGGATTCAATTTACTAAAATCAGAAATGATAGAGGGGACATCACTATTGAGTTAACAGAAATAAAAAGGCTTATAAGAGAATACTATGAACTACTGTACACCCATGAATTCGATACCCTAGATGAAATAGACAGATTCCTAGAAACACATGATCACCAAAACTGACTCAAGAGGAATTAGAAAATTTGAGTAGGCCTATATCAACTAAAGAGAGTGAATCGGGAATGAAAAAGCTACCGACAAAGAAAAGCCCAGGACCAAAGGGCATCCCTGGTGAATCCCACCAAACATTTAAAGAAGAATTAATGCCAGTTCATCTCAAACTCTTCCCAGAAATGAAAGAGGAGGAAACACTTGTAAATCATTCTAGGACACCAGCCTTAGGCCGACTCTGAAGCCAGACAGACACCACAAGAAAAGAATGGTGTGGACCAATTTTCCTTATGAATATACATGGAAAAGTCCTCAATGAAATACCAGCAAACCGAATTCAGCAGCATAGTCAAAGAATTTACCCCATAGCGAAAGAGGCCATTACTCACAAAGAGGTGGAAAACGGTGACAGAATGATTAAGAAAATTTTGGAAAGTGGAAAACAGATGGCACGTGGGAAATGCCTCGGCAGACCCAAGAGAGCTGGGGAACGGTGGCCGGGGGCGGGCTCAGGGCGAGGCTGCCGGGGCCCCCAGCCTCAGGGGCCGCGGAGGCTGCCGGGAGTGGAAGCGGGTCGGTGGGAAGGGAAACCGGGGGCCACCGGGAGGGACTTCCATGCAAGCGTTTCTGGTAAAACACCTAAAGAGATCTCAGGACAGAAGGACTCGCATTTTCATCTCTTACAAAAAAAGTATCCTCCCACAAAATACTTATTATTACAGAGGCATAAAGAATAACTTCAGCATGGAGAAGGCTGGCGCTTTTTTCCCCTAGGAAAAAAAGAATCTGAGGCATTTTTTTATTCGGATCACACTAACTTTACAAATCAGCGGAGGAAAGGTTAACGTCTTTTCTTTTTTTCCTTCTTTTTTTGCTTCTGGCAATATTCTATAATGTTGAAACATATATATCTTAAAATTTACCATTTTAGGTAAACAATTAAGTACCATTAAATACATTCACAGTGTTGTGTAACCATCACCACTATTTCCAGACTTTTCCATCACCCCAAACAGAAATGACCCCCATTCCCTCCCCTTCTGGTCCCTTGTAACTGCTCATCTGCTTTCCATCTCTATCAATTTACCTATCCTGGACCTTAAGTAAGTGGAATCATGCGATTTTTGTCCTTCTGTGTCTGGCTTATTTCACTCAGCAAAATGTTTTTCTGTTCATCTGTGTCGTGGCCATTCCCTTTTTATGGCTGAATAATACTCCATTGTGCAGATGGAGCACATTTTGTTTTTCCATTCCTCTGCTGACAGACACTTGGGTTGTTTCCACTTTTTGGCTATTGTGGGACTAATGTACACGAATTGAAAACTTTTGGGTGCTATGTATTCCTAGGAGTGAAACTGCTGGGGCATATGTTAATTCTATATTTAACTTTCTGAGGAACCAATAAATTATTTTCCACAGTGGCTGCACCATTTTATATTCCCACCAGCAATCCACAAGCGTTCCAATTTCTCCATATCTTTTGCTAAAATTTATTTATTTTTTATTATAGCCATCCTAGTGGACATGATTGTGCTTTTGATTTGCATTTCCCTAATAACTAATGATTTTGACTATCTTTCTCTGTGCTTAAAGTCCTCTTGTGTATCTTCTTTGGAGAAATGTCTGTTCAAGTCCTTTGCCCATTTTTAAACTGTTTTTTTTTTTTTTTTTTTGAGTTGTAGAAATTCTCTATTCTATTTTACTCCATATTTTTTTTTATATTTTGAAGAATATATATTCTTTACATGTTAATCCCATATTGGATATATATGATTTGCACATATTTTTCCCATCTTATAGGTTCTTTTCACTCTTGATAGTGTCCTTTGATGCACAAAAGCTTTTAATTTTGGTGAAGTCCAATTTATTTGTTTTTTCTTTTGTTGTCTGTACTTTTGGTTCCATATTTAAGAAACCACTGCCATATCCAAGGTCATAAAGACTAGCCCCTATGTTTTCTTCCTTGAGATATTTCATTTTAGGTGTTAAATTTTGGTCTTTGATCCATTTTGAGTTAAGTTTCACATATAGTGTAAGGTAAGGGTCCAACTTCATTCTTTGTATGTGAATATCCAGTTTTCCCAGCACCATTTGTTGAAAAGACCGTTGCTGAAAATCAATCGACTGTGGACGTGAGGGTGTACTTCTGGGCTCTCTATTCCAAACCATTGGTCAAGATGCCTGTTCTTGTGCAGCACCACACTGTTTGGGCTACTGTAGCTTTGTAGTACATTTGAAAATGAGAAGTGTGAGTCCGCCAACTTTGTTCTTCTTTTTCAAGACTGCTTTGGCTATTTGGGGTCCCTTGTATTTACATATGAATTTCAGAATGGCTTTTCTACTCCTGCAAAAAAAAAATTGCTGGAATTTTCATAGGGTTTGCATTAAACCTGTATATCACTTTGGGTTGTATTATCTTCTTCACCGTATCAAGTCTTTCAATCCATTAACATCGATTGTTAGTGATGATCCCTTATGGTGGTAACTCCCTGCACCCTTCCAAATAGAGCCCAACTTCTGTACAGCACAGAAACTTTCAAAGTGTTGTCCCTGCTCATGGCTCTGATTTCCTACCCTGCTCGCCACCCTCCCCCCACCCAGCCAACACCCCGCACCCAGCCACAGCAGGTGCCATCCTCCCCTAAGTCTCAACACTGTGCAAGGAGGATCCGGCTGCCTCCTCTGCACCCTCAGCTCTGCAGACCCCTTGGAGGGCAGGTCGCCTGTCAGGTTCCCTAAGGCAGGGGTCCCCATGTGTGGACCCCAGGCCAGCCCAGCAGCACCTGGGAATGTTAGAGAAATGCAAATGCTCAGGCCCCACCCCGATCCCCAGGAATTAGAAACCGATCCCCCCGCAGTCTCAGCTTGAGAGCCTCTGCCCCGGAGAGAGCGTCCTCGAGGGCTCCCTGACCCCATCCTTCTCCCGAGGCTCTGCTGGCACAGCACCCATGAGTGTCCCTGTGCTGAGGGGCCGCTCACCCACCTCTGCACCCTCAGTGCCCAGGAGAGCACCTGGCGCTTTAGTCCTGCTAGATCCACGCGTGAACCAACTACCAGCAACAACAAAACCACAGCCAGTGTACTGAGCAGAAGGCAAACGTTCTCAAAAATACGCCCTATTTGTAACTAAAAATGTTTCAACTTGAATTTGTTGAATATGGAAGAGGCGTTTTCCCCTTGCTTTTCTGGGAGGGCCACGTCAGGACCCACAGCTGGAGTAAACATTCCTGGAGAGATGGCATTCTCTCTCCCAAGACCCCCACTCTAAGAAGTCCAAAGCTGTTAGAAGAAGATGGCTACCTCCCCAACAGGAAGGCCAACTCCCGGGTGCTCACGGGGATCCCAGGGCTTTCCGGCAGGTCCGATGGGTTTGTTAGCCCAGGGCTGGGGCCGATGACCACGGAGCGGGACAAGCAGCGAGGGCTGCACCCGAGGTGGCCAGCACCAGGCGTACCTGCAACCCAGCAACCCACAGCGTGGGCGTCTACCCAACACTCTCCCAGCACCCTGCCCGGGAGAAAAGCTCCACCAGGTCTTTCTGGACAAATCAGCCCAAAGTTCCGCCCGACTGAGCTGCGTGGGATGTTGAAATCCACTGCCAGGCTGCAAAGGAGAGGAGCCGTCTGCGAAGGCACATCTGTCAAGGGGACATCGCTCGTGGCGGGAAGCCAAGCAGGGCGATGGCCTCCGTGGATGGCCAGCTGATGGTGGGGGCTCTGGGGCTCCCTGATCACTTGCCCTGATGTCCATCCGGAAGGGCTCTAGAATCCGGTCTCCAACAGCACCCCCCTGCCCCCCCACCTCACGGTCCTGTGGCCTGCAGAGCTGAGCTGGTTGGACACAGCCCAGGTCCACACCCCCCACCTGCCTGGGTTCGGGAGACGCAGGGACGCTGGTGCCCACACAGCCTGCAGCCCAGGCCCTGCGCCATCCAGGCAGCAGCTCTCCAAGCGAGGTCCAGGACCCGGGTGGTCCCCAAGAGCCTTTCTGGAGGGGTCACAGGTCAAAACCCTTCATAACATAACCAGGGTCTTATTTACCCTTTTCACTCTCATTCTCTCACGAGAGTACAGGATATTTCCACAGATGAGATGCAGAAATAGATAGAAGAATCCAGCTGTCTCATTCAGACATTATATAGATTTACAAAAATGGAAAACAATGCCTCAATTCACACTCCAATTTTTTTTTTGTTTAGGAAAACATAGATTTTTTTAAAAATAAAAAATATGTTCTGTTATTTATGGTAACGTAATGGGGTTTATTGTTATTTTTAAATGAATTAATCAATATGTAAACACTTCTCCAGCTTTAGTTTCTGATACTAAGATTGACAGATTTAAGTCACATAAACAAAAGCCCTCTGGGATCCATAACAAGTTTTAAGAGGGTAAAGGAGTCCTGAAATCAAAGAGTTTGAGGATTGCTATTTTAAAGGGAAAATGACATGTGATTGATAAGAAGCACTTAAGTCACTATCGTGACAAAATTCAAAAGCCCCTTATTTTAAAATTTTCATTTAAAAATAAATAAAAAGTGAAAACAGTCACCTCCAAGATCCAATTTCTCACACACACACACACACACACACACACACACACACACACGTCTTTCCATTTACATAATAATCTTCTTTAATATCTTTCAACGATGTTTTGCACTTTTCAGTGTACAAGTCTTTTGCCTCTGTGGTTAAAGTTATTCCTAAGTATTTTATTCTTCTTGATGCTATTGCAAACTGTTTTTAAAAAATATTTCCTTTTTGGATTGTTCACCGCTAGTGTACAGAAATATAACTGATTTTTGCCTGTTGATTTTTATAACCTGCAAATTTGCTGAATTTGCTTATTCTAACAAGTTTTTTGTATGGATTCTTGGATTTTCTACATACAAAATCATGTCATCTGCAAACAAAGATAATTTTACTTCTCACTTATCATCTTGGATGCTGTTTATTTCTTTTTCTTGGCTAACTGCTCTGGCTAGAATTTCTAGTACAATGTTGAATAACAGTGGTGACAGTGGGCATCCTTGTCTCGTTCCTGATCTTAGGGGGAAGCTTCCAGTCTCGCACCACTGAGCATGATGCTGGCTGTGGGTTTTTCATATATGGCCTTTGTCATGTTGAGGAAGTTCTCTTCTATTTCTAGTTTATTGAATGTTTTTACCACAAAAAGGTGTTGGATTTTGTCAAATGCTTTTTCTGCATCAATTGAGAAGAACATGTGGGTTTCTATTTTTTTTTTTTTTACTTCATCCTATTAATATGGTATACTACATTGATTGCTTTTTGTTTCTTGAACCATCCTTGCATTCTGTGGATAAATCCTGCTTTTATTAGTTTCCTGGCTGCTAAAACAAATACCATGCAACGGGTGAGCCAATAAATCCCTGTTGTTTCAACAAGGTGATGCTTTCTTTCCAAAGACTGTGGTGTTCTGGGGCTGGCTGCTGGTGATCCTTGGTGCTTGCCTTTTCTGTCATACTGCAATGCGCATAGCAGCTTCTTCTTTCTCTTATGGGGTCCATTGACTTCCAACTCTCGGCTCTTCCCTTGTGTTTTCTCTCTCTGTCTGACTTTCACTGTACTTATAAAGGGCTCAGGTAACCTGGATTAAAGCCCAATCAGTAGGGCCACATCTTAATGGAAGTAAATTCTTGAGAGATCTTATTTACAACGGGTCCCTACCCATCAGAATGTGGACGCGACCAAAAACATGGGCCAGATCAGGGTCCACAATCCAACCCGTGCACACTTGGTAGACTGGCACTTTTTGATGAAGCGATCAAAGTGCACGTCATCGGTAATGGGGCAAATTGAAATCATGCACCAATTAACAGGATGCAAGGAGAACATGGCATCGCTTCTGTGATATTCCTGCCCAAAAAACAGAAGCTGAACCTTGTCAACAAGGAAACTCCAGGCAAATCCAAACTGACAGACACTCTACAAAATAACCGGCCTGTGATCTTCACAAATGTCAAGGTCACAATATCAAGGAAAGACTGAGGAGTATTCCAGAGGTAAGGAGACCAAGGAGACACAACAGCTAAAAGCAACATACAATTCTGAACTGAATTTCTTTGCTATAAAAGGCATGATTGGCCCTATTTGGTGAAACAAGGTTGAGGCTTGATTTCCTCCGTCACGCTACCCACATTCTGAGTGCTCAATGGCCACATATGGCTTGTGGCTACCATATTGGAACACTGCAGATACAGGCGCGTTCCACCCTTGCAGAGAGTCCTATTTACCAGTGCTGATCTAGGGCTTGGAAATCTGAACACCTTCCATGGTATCGGCATGGAATGTCACCAACACTGGGTTTGAAAACACTGAAGAAGAGTCCAGAATCTCTTGGCATTCAAGTGTGGATCTCAAGACCTAGGTTTGCTAAGAAATTTCTAACAGGGATTGCAATTTCTCTTAGGGTACATCCCTAAATTCTTCACTAAACAATGCATAAAACAGAACTCAGGGCTACTCACCATCTGGCTAACCGAGGCTGACTGGCCCATCTGCTCGGAAGACTCCACTCCTTGCTGCGATGGCTGTACGGAGGCAGCTCCCTCTTGTCTTGCCTCAGACGGGCTGGTGGCTTCTCTGAAGGCATCTTCAAGGGAAGTGGGTCCAACTCTGGCTGCAGACTGTTCCTCGGAACTGAAGTCTGCCTCAGACAGGTCTATAGAGCTGACATTCCCTTCAGGGGAAACAACTTCCAAATCGGATTTGAATTCCCCTTCAGATGCCTGTTCCACACTGGATTCCAAATCCCCTTCCAGTGGGAATTCTGCTCTGGTTGCAGCTTCATCTTCGGCTGCGACTTCCCCATCGGGCGCGGCGTCTTCTGCCGCGGTTTCCCCTTCGGAAGGCTCTCTGGTGCCAGCAGCCTCGTCGCTTCTCTGATCGCTGCTCCTCTCCAACAGTGAGACCTGTAGTGGTGTGTCAGGGAAATAAGTCGGGAAACAAAGGATGAAGGGCCTCTTCCAGTTTTATTCTTAAACGTGTAATTGTACTACGGAGAAAACCGCATTTAGCTTTTCTAGAGATTATATTTCAAACTTTTTACTCATCTTCTCTCTCTGTTTTTCATAATTTTTTTTTGCACCTTTCATTACAGAAAATGAGTTCTAAAAAGCTCAGGACAATCCAAAAATAGAAATCCTTGGCATTCCTGACTAATCGCCAACTCTTTAAAATGGGTGTAAGTAAAATGAGTTTCCCTGCAACAGAACAAGTTTATTCTAGTATGCGGTACTGGGGTCATACAATTTATTGGAGCTAGTCCTCACTCCCTTCAATTGCTCATAAATACAAGCCCAGAATAAAGCTTCCCAGAGGCAACCTTACCCCGTTGTTGTCATTATTCTGTTCCTCCTCTCCTTCAGAAGTGGATCCACCTTCCAGTTGAGACCTGCTTTATGAGAAACAATGTAACAGTTTCAAATAAGAGGCTTCTTTTTTCTCTCCATGGATCACCTGCTAAAATTCTGTGTATCTATTTATTTACTTGTTTATTCTCTGTCTCTCCCTCTTGGTGTCACTAACCCCAGCACTATGTCATGCCTGGCTTGGTGGGGAAAAGAAACACAAAGTAAGAGAAAGTTGCAGAAAATGGACAAAAACTCATTAGTTTTCCCAGGACTCAGATAGTACAAGAATACCATGATTTGCATTTCAACAATTATTTTTTTTCTAATTAAAAATTAAGCTCACTATAAAAAAAAAATCAGACTAATAGGGAATGTGTTATACAGACAATGGAAGTCCTGAGACTTTCTCTCCCCTTCCCGAGAATACTACTGGTAATAGTAAGATGTCTAGGTGCATTATTTTTTCAATTTTTTTCTAAACATTTAAAAACATAAGTGTATATATGTGGTGTATGTGTGTATATATATATAATTAGATAACACTATACCATATTGTTCTGCATCTAGCCTGTTCATTCAGTGTAACTCGGACTTCTTTTCAGCTCACTATGTATAGACTCACCTTTAAAAAAATCCAGACAATACCGAAGTGTCTCCGGTAAAAAGGTCAAGTTCTTTAAAACAGACTTTCTATCCTTGCAAACAAAGCGTAAGGCGCCGGAGGCGGGTGGCAGGCAGGGCTCCCTCCCTCCCTCCCGGGCTCGCCCCACTGCCGCCCGCCCCGCCCGCAGGGGAAGACGCCCCCGTCTGCGGCCCCGCGCCCCCCGGGCAGGGCCCCCGCCCCCAAACCCGGGGTTGCCATGGTTACCGCGGGGCGCGCGGGCCCGGCTTCCAGGGGCGGGGACCCGGGGGCGGTGAGGAGGAAGGACAAAGGGAACGGCGGCGGGGGGCGAGCGGGGGCGGCCGGGGGCGGGGGCGGGAGAGGGCACGAAGGGGCAGCGGACCCGAGGGGGGCCCGGAAAGGGGGACGTGGGGCCACCGGGGCGCGGACCACCGGGGGGCGCGCCCGGAAGGCCCTAAGGCCCGCTCGCCCGCCCGCCCGCTCACCCGCCCGGCTCCGCCATCTTCCCGTCGCTAGGCGACGGCGTCAACATCCGGCGGCCGCCGCGGGGGCCGCGTGGCGGGGAGGAGCGAGCGCGGCGCGGCCTTTGTGCCCGCCATCTCCGCGTGCAGACCTGAGCACGAGTGTGCGAGCTCGCGCCCCCTCTCTCTCCGCCCGGGCCTGAAGGCTCGTTTCTCCAGCGCGGAAACAGTATCGCCGCGACTCCAGGCCGGGCACCTCGGTGCCACGCGGGACCGTGCCGGGTTCCTGGGGACCCCCGCAGGGTGGCAGGCGGAGGGGGCGCCGAGCGAGGGGCTCCGGGGCTGGCTGCACCTGCAGGTGGGCCGGGGACCCTCGCCTGGGCCCCGCGCTGGCTGCGCGCTCAGCCTTCGTTCCCTCCCAGGATCAGCGCTGAGGCCCCTCTGGGGGAGCAGGGGTGCCCAGTGGCCTTCAGGTGGGTGCCGTTCCCCTCTCTCCCCAAAACAAACAATCCAGAAGCACAGGGCGGCGCGGAGGGGCCGAGCGCACTCGTGGAGCGCCCCGGGGGGCGCGGGGGCCCTGCCTGCGCTCCGGGGTGGGCGCGGGGCTCCCGGCCGGCACGGTCTCGGGGGGCGGGGGTCCTGAGGGACATCTGGGGGCCGAGGGCGAGCGGGTGCCGGGCGGGGGTTGAGGTCGAGGGCGGACGCGGCGGGCAAGGGCCGAGGGACCGGGGCCGGGGCGGGGGCCGGGGCGGACCCGAGGGCGGCCGGGGGCCGGGCCTGGCCGCGTGTCCCCGCCCCGCCGCGCCTCAGTGGCGGCGGCAGGCGGCGGCGGCGGGGGCGGCTCCCGTCGCCGGCGCGAAATTCCGGCACCCGCCGCGGTGACCGGGTGGGTATCGGGCCTGGCCCGAGGCCGCGGGAGGCGAGGGCCGGGGGCCGGCCCGGGGAGCGGGCAGCGAGTCCCCGGCGGAGGTGGGGAGGGGGCGCGTGGGGCCCTCCGGCGGCGGGGCCCGGGAGGGGGCTGGGGTCCGGCCGCGGCCGGGAGGGGTTCGGGGCCGGGAGCGGGAGCTGGGGTGGCGGGGAGGCGCCGGATCACGAAGCGGGGAGCCTGCAGTGCCCCCTTCCGCGGCGGGTGCGGACACCCTGGGCTGGGCGCGGGTCCACCTCGGGGGAAACTTGGTCCCCGTGTGGAGCTGTGGACCAGAGAACTTGCGGTCTTTGTCTGGCTGGATTGTCAGAGCCCGCGAATGGGGACTTGTGGGGGGCTGGCGTTTGCGGGACACAGACCCCCAAAGCGGGCTTCTCACCCCAACGCGCGCGCGGTTTCTTAGCGTCTCGGGCCTTTGGGGTTGGGTGGTCTGGGCTAAGAACTACCTCAGGGAACTCGTTTCCTTTCGGCCTGGGCTCTTCCCCCTTTTTCTTTCCTTAAGAAAACGGAGAAGAAAAGAAAAGAAAAAGGCAATTTAAGATGGCTAAAAATAACCCAAGGAAACCTGCCAGAAGGCAGTGAGTCTTGAAATCGCGTTATTCCTGCACTGGGGAGCCGGTGTCGTGTGTGCCCACAATCCGGTTCAGATCTGGTTCAGATCCGATTCGGAAATAGAAGGCGACAGAATGGAAAGCTAGCCTCTGTTTTCTCACTGTGAAGCTTGTTTGGCTGCCGGGGTCAAGTTCAGAGGGGGGTCTGACTGTACCCTGTGACTTAGTCCTCTGGATCTCCTTTCTTAGGATTCTTCAGATGGCCATGTGATAGAGCGTATTGTCAGCTCCAAATCGGCCCCAGAGCCACTGGAGAACTTTTTAAAATCTGTGCATTGGTTTTAGAAATTCCTCCCTAGAGGAGATGACATTAAAATTGATTAGTGACTATTAAACACTTTAAAGAACCATGAAACCTTTTGCAAATAAAGGATTATTCAAGTGAGGGATGCCTTTTATTATTAGTCAGAAAATTCATTTACTGCTGCCTGTGGCGAGTATGGGAAGGTGCTGTGATTACTGTCTTTTCTGTAGCCCTTTTTTGTATGTGGACTGTTTATGGTCTGCAAATCTCAGAATACGGCTAAAGAAAGCTCTTATCAGTGGAATTATTTACTCCTATAGCAATTATCCTGGTTATCTAAATCGCTCCCAATTACCATGCACTACTTCACTGCCACGACCCTCATTTTAAAGCTGGGAACGCTGAGGCTTGGAGAAGTAAATTCCTCAAGGTCCCGTAGCTAGGATGTCCCAGCTCCAGCGCCTGCCCCTTAAAACCACTCTGCTTCTAGATACTGCCCACCTACACCCACCTCCCAGCCCCCTCTTTTTGGACCAGGCAATGTGGGTCACTCGGCCAAGCGATTCAGAAAAATGCTAGGGAGTGGGGACCACATCAGCACTAGCTGCTGACACCAGGTAACTTTAGTCTGCAAAGACCCTCTCGGGCTTCCTACAAAGGTATATGGGCATTTGAGAAGATGGCGGTTGAGGGTCCATACCCATGTACAGTCGGACGGGTCTTGGCGTCCCTGTTTGGGTTAGTGTGTTCAGGGGTTAAGCTCCTGACCTCCAAGGTGGTCTGCCTGGGTTCACAGCCTAACCCAGCACAGGCTATTTACTTAATTCCTTTGTGCCTTAGTTTCCCCATCTGTAAAATGGGAACAACACTACTACCTACCTGTAAGGCTTGTTGGGAGGACTGTATAAGGCACCTAATGCTGGGTACACAGGGAGCACTTGTTGTCATTTTTAATTTTTTTGGCTCATCATTTGGATTTTTCACATTTAGCTAGATTGGTAAAAATTTCCTGGCTTTGCATTTTGACTCATTGTATGTGTAATCCACCAGGTAGAAACCGATCACAGCCCGAGGTGGAATCCACTGTTTAGACATATTTACCCCTGATCTTCATCGCGGCTGGATGCCAGGTCCTTGCAGGCTGACCGGGGATCCCTGGCCAAGCAGGCTGCGTGGCCACCCAGACTTCGTGTAAAGATTTTAGTTTGTGCTGCCAATGGGGGACCCCAGTTTTTTCCACAGACCGGAATTCCCTCTCGGTGGCCCTGATGAGCTACATAGATTCATACAATGTTCAAGGGTGGAGGGGAGGCTCGTGAATGGGAAGGATTTGTAGCAGTGGAGGCTGATTTTGTTGATGTACATTGTGTTGTGTTGTGTTGATGTATATTGATAAGGCCAGTGTACAGCGAAGAAAGCACAAACTTGCCCTTCTCCCCCAAAATACAGACAAAGATAGGAAAGCTTTTCCATTCACTGCAGTAGTGGTGTTGATTTTTTCCTCTTGATTACCTGTCTGCCCTTGGTGCACCTGGTCTTGCATCTCTAACAATCGGCCTTCATGAGCTGTCTGCCGAGATCTGATCTGAAGCAGGTCCTCTCCTCTTGCCTTGGAACTCACATGACCATCTTCAGAGGGTTGGAGAAATCGAGCCGCTGGAAAACTATGTTCACTTTCTGCCCTCAGCTGCTTCTGTCGTTCGGATAGCACAAAGAAAGGAGCAGAAAGAACCAAAGCCGCATGTCCTCTTGCTGAGCTCTGGGTGGCGATTCTCTGCTGGGGTTTAAAGTTGATGGACATCACGAGTGTGCCTGGGCCACGAGCCTGCAGACACCGAGATGCGGCCCTGCCTTCTCCGTGCTCTTTCCGGATCGGCCATTGTAGAAATCGTGCTAGTGTAGATGTGCCTCAGCCTGTGTCTTTGCTGGCTTGCACGCTTCGCTTTACCCATGCTGCCAGAGCTGATTCCACTCTGTAGCATGCTAGAAGCAAGGGAAAGTACAGGCTTTATGGATACCGTTTGATGCCATTGCACTTTTCAATTTCGGTAACCAAAATGCTTTCCCTAAGCAAGATCAGTTGTGTTGCATTTCATGGGTGTTGTCCATAAGTTTTGCTTTGGTTTTTCCTGGCTTGCTTTTTGTCTTAGGGTGACTTCTACTACTCTCCGTAGGCAGTGGAGACCTTTAGGGATCAGCGTTTATCTGTACCCTATAGAAGCCTGATGCACTTAATCCAGTTTAGGGTCAGTTGTTGGTCTCCTGGCTGTGTTCACATTTCTCCTGGCCCCTTGGCTTTAGTCCTTCCTTGGCCCGAGATCCTGGCCTCATCTTTAAGTTTAGTTTCTTCTCCCAGGTCCTACGTCCTGGGCTCTTTGGGGGGAATAAACAGGATTTTTATATTTGCTGTCAAGATGCCACAAACGGATGCTTTCTTGTTGGAGGCAAAGGCTTTGGGGTTTTCCAGGGAGTGGGTGATAATCAGAGTGATGGGTGGACAGGTGGAAAGGGAGTCACAGCTAAGCCCCTAATGTCCCCTTACCCTCGTTTCTCTGTCGTGTCCAACTATAGCCTCTGGAAGATGCTTATGCGTTTGGCTCAAGGTTCCGGAACTAGGTTATGTGCCCTGAACCTTAGTTTATTGGATTCAAATACAAGCTGATTGTCCTGCTCTCAGTTCCACATGGAAGCTCTGTCCATAGCAGCCCCACATTTGGGCTGTGACCTTTTCCATGTGAATCCTGAACTTGACATATGTATGAAAATATATTTCCTTCTGCAAAAATCCCGTAACTTGAAGTTAAACTTAACCGAGGGCGGGGATGGGGGGTGGGTGTCCTATCAGCCACACAGGTGTCTTATCTGGATGATGAGTGCAAAGGAGGCTCGGCGTCCCCAAACCGAGTGGCTTAAGGAGCAGGGCTCTGACTGGGCTGCCTGCAGGATTTATGTCGCTCTTTAAACCTCAAAGCTGGGGGCTCCCAAAGGATCGCCACGCGCATGCCCTGTTCTGGGAAGGACAGAAGGGAAGGTAAAGGGAGCGTGTTGGGAGCAGATGTTCCATGGCAGGAAAATGACCCTGTTTGCGTGTGTCCGACCCGTGTTTAACAAGGTGTTGTCTTACCCCTGCTCTTTATTGCTTGGGCTCCGAGGGCAAAGCAGATGAACCGGTTTCCACCGGCCACGTGGCAGGGACCAGAGCTCAGGGCATTTTACCCCGAGCAGCCTGACTGAGCCACCAGGCCAGGGGAGTAATCGCCTGGGAGCTCTGTCTGTCCCCTAAGTGTCCAGCGTCTCCCCCCACTCCCTACCTGCCTTCCCTGCTGCTGCCGTGGGACACTTACCCGTGGGCCTGGGCTGCACTGGAGGCTCCTGGATCCAGGAGGCATGAGGACGCGTGTGGCCTGCTGACCGCTGCATCCCGGTGCCCAGCCCAGGACGGGGCCAAGGTGGGGCACAGCACAGAGGTCGGTCCCCCGCCTCCCCTGCTGGCTCCACTCTTCCTAGGAGGGTTCCGGAAGAGACCTTTGCACCTTTGCTCCTATTTATTTTTCCATGTGGGAATGGATGGAGCCCTTCATGCCAGGACAGGAAACCGAGGCATGCATCCAGGAGGCCTCCCAAAGGACAGGTCTCGGAGCTGCTCTCAGAGGGAAACCGGGGCAGCGGAGGGCAGGCTCTCTCCTCTCCTGGTTCTCAGCCTTGTTGCCTAAGGGGGAGTCACTCTGCTCGGGGTCCAGGACTCGGTGGGTGAGCATGTGTCAGCGAGAGTTGGATGTGAGCTCTTTGCGGCGTCCGTGCCAGGAGAATGCCAACCCCAAGTCATCCACGTCCTGGTCCCTGGAACCTGTAAATGTGGCCTCGTGGGGCAGGAGGTGGGGTGAAGGCTGCTCACCCGCTCACCCTGGGATGGGGGGTGGCCTGGATGATGGATCATGGGGTCCTTAAATGTGGGAGAGGGAGGTGGAGAGGAGGCAGAGCAATGTGAGGTGTGAAGACGGCGGAGGGGGCCATGAGCCCACGGATGTGGGGGCCTCTAGAAGCTGGGAAGGGCAAGGAAACAGAGCCCAGAAGGATCCTAGTGACATGGCCCTGCTGATGACTTGGTTGCAGCCCAGGGAGAGCCGTTTTGGATGTCAGCCTCCACAGCTGTAAGATACCCGTGGGACAGACGTGCTTTCTGACGGGAGCTGGAGGGGAGACCGCGCTGTTTTCCAGATTGTCCTTTCCATTTCCTTCATCCCTGTTTTGCTCATGTCTGGTTTTTCAGGGACTTGGTCTCTCCCTAGATCCAGGAATTCTGTGTCCTGGGATATAGATCCCCAAATCTCAGGGGATGACTTTGGGGTAACAGAAGTCTTAGCTTCACCCCCAGCAGATATTTTCCAGAGGACCCCCCCCCCCCCCCCACACACACACACACAGTGAGTCACAAAAGCCTTGGCTGCCTCTGGCCAAGTTTCGGTGACCGAGTGGCTCCCAGGGGACGAGGAAAGGGTGGTCAGCAGCCGGATTGGGGCACCGCACACTCCAGCCTGCCAGGGGCCCGGCTCAGAGCAGGCTTGCGAAACCGGAAAGCTGCCCCCCTGCAGCCTGGGGGTGTGCGTGCCCGCCCCTGCGCGCTCTTCCTTCCCCTCTCTCCCTCCTTCCCTTTCTCAGGTCTGTGGTTTATCTAGCCCTTCCTCCCCGGCCGCCCCCACACCCCTGTCATTCCCGGAAGCTGACCTCCGCTGACGCTGTCACCCGTCTAAGCTACCCAAGCCCAGATGTCTGAGAATCCGTAGCTCTCAAAGGCGTTCTAAAAAGTTGCAGGTTAATGCAAAAGCATGACTCCCTAGTGGAACAGTTTCTGCAGAGAGATTCTGTTTTATGAGTGTGTGTGCGTGTTTTTGTTGAGAGGAAGCCAAGTTTTGTTCCTTCCTTCCAAATTGCACAATAGCCCATTTTGCATAAATCTGGCTCTACTTACGGGTCTCTGATGGCTCAAAACAGCCCAGGGTTCGACTAGTCATCGTGCCTTAGGCAGATGGTTTCAAAGGGGCACTGGCATTTTGCTTTTGTACCTTCTGGAATCATTACCTTTGATTGTTTTTGGGTACACTCAAGCTGATGTGCATTCTAGATTTTGGCTTTCCTCCATCTCTGTGTCTCTCTGTGCCAGCTGCCAGGTTGGCATCCCATCCTTCCCATCCCCAAATGAAAAGGGCATTTGGAATTTTACTGAAGTTGGCATTCTGGAAGGCACCTTAGGAAAGGAACTTCTCAGGGGTGTCCTGGACTCAGGAGCTTATCACCTAAAATCAACAACAGTGACAGAGACATTGTTTGTTTTTTTATTAGAGAAGTTGTAGGAAAAACTGTACAGAAAGTGGAGATCCCACATACCCCCCCCCCACACACACAGAGTTTTCCTTATTATTATTTGAATTAGTGTGGTACATTTGTTACAACTGATGAAACTATATTATTATAATTATACGAATTAACTTAGTCCATAGTTTACGTTAGGGTTCACTGTGTTCTGTGGTTATTTTTATTATTATTATTTTTTACATTTTTATTCTGGTAACACATATACAACCTAAAATGTGCCCTTTTCACCGCATTCAAATATACCATTCAGTGGCTTCAGTTACATTCACAGTGCTGTGCTACCATCACCGCCAGGCATTGCTAACACTTTTCCATCACCCCAAATAAGCAGTAACTCCCCATTTCCTACCACCACTCTGGCCCCTGATAACCTATATTCTATGAATTTTTTAATTCTAATTATTTCATATCAGTGAGATCATACAATATTTGTCCTTTTGTGTCTGGCTTCTTTTCACTCAACATGATGTCTTCAAGGTTCATTCATACTGTAGCATATATCAGAACTTCATTCCTTTTTGTGGCTGAATAATATTCCCTTGCATATAAATACAGTATTTTGTTTAGCCATTCATCGGTTGACGGACACTTGGGTTGCTTCCACATTTTGGCTATTGTAAATAATGCTACTGTGAACATGGGTGTGCAAAGAGGGTTTATTTTTATTTATTTATTTATTTAAATATGGTTTTATTGAGGTATAGTCACATACCCCTACAATCATCCACAGTGTACGCTCATTATTCACAGTACCGTCATACGGTAGTGCATTCATCACCACAATCGATTTTTGAACATTTTCCTTAATCCAAAAATAAAAAATAAAAATTTAAAAAAAAGAACACCTGACGCATTCAATCCCCCCCCATCCCACCGTATTTTTCATTTAATTTTTGTCCCCATTTTTCTACTTATCTGTCCATACACTTGATAAAGGGAGTGTGAGCCACTGGGCTTTCACAATCGCATAGTCACACCGTGTAAGCTATGTAGTTATGCAGTCGTCTTCAAGAATCGAGGCTACTGGGTTGTGTTTCCACAGTTTCAGGTATTTCCTTCTAGCTATTCAAATGCACTAAAAATTGAAGAGGGATATCTACATGGGTGCCTGAGAATGCCCTCCAGAGTGACCTCTAGATTCCATTTGAGATCTCTCAGCCTGAAACTTAATTTTATTTCATCTCTCTTCCCCCTTTTGGTCAAGATGTTCTCAATCCCACAGTGCCAGGTCCAGGCTCATCCCCGGGAGTCACATCCCATATTGCCAGGGAGATTTATACCCCTGGGAGTCATGTCCCACGTAGGTGGGGAGGGCAGTGAGTTCATCTGCTGAGTGGGCCCAGAGAGAGAGAGATGCCACATCTGAGCAACAAAAGAGGTTCTCTGGGGGAGACTCTTAGGCACAATTATAAGTGGGCTTTGCAGCAACAACTCCAAAAGGGCAAGCCCCACGATTGAGGGCTTGTCCTACTAAATTGTTAAGTCCTAAAACTTTGTGAGAATATCAGTGATAACCCAGGTGGGGAAGTCCAACATTTCTGCATTTTCCCCAGTTTCTTGGGGGAGCCTTGCAAATATATTTTTATTCTCTGCTGAAATTACTTTGGGATGTATTAGGATTTCACACTAACCTGTACAAACCTACCAGATCTCACTTCCTATTCAAAGTTCCATGTAATTCTGGTGTTTGAATAAACTGACCGTGCAAGTTAAATTATTTAGTGTGAAGCAGAAAATATAGATCCTGCACCAAATGAACATCTCTTTCCTGGGTCTCACATAGAAGTTGGGGTTTTAAAACACAGTCATTATCATCCTTTACCTTTTGACCTTATTTCCCTTAGTCCTAACCAGATCCTCTTCATATCTCTAATTGAAGTCTGAACTCTTTTTCAGCTTTTTTTTAACAGTTGCTGTATGAGGCAAGACTAACATTCATGGCTGCTGAGCTCTAGCTCTGAGTCTCAGGTGTCACACAGATACCCAAACTTTTGGAGACCGACCAGGTTACACACAAAGGAATCAGCATCTCAGAATTTGGAGATAGCCATTACAACTCAGGAATCGATGTGTCTGCTGTAAGAGCTTACAATCTAGGGACCTTTACAATAAGCTGTGCTCTAAGATTCAATTCTCAAAAGATTTTTACACATTATAGTTAGTCCATATTAGTGAGGCATTATAAAGTTTATCTTTTCATTTCTGGTGTACTTCACTCAAGATGCTGTCCTCAGGATCCATTCACCTAGTTGTGTGTCTCACAGCTTCATTCCTTCTTGCAGCTGCTCAATAGTCTATTGTATGCAGACAGCACAGCTCACCACTCTGCTCGTCAGTCGATGTACCCTTAGGCCACCTCCATCCATTGCAAATCACTAATATTGCTGCCATAAACACCATTGTGCCAATGTCCATTCATGTCCCTGCTCTACATCTTCCAAGTACATACCCCATAATGAGGTTGCATGGACCTTATGGCACCCACATAATTAGCTTCTTGTGGAACCACCACACTGTCCTCCAGATAGCGTCTGTCCTTGTGCCAGTGCTTTGCTGTTTTAAATTACTGTAGCTTTGTAATAAGTTTTCAAGTCGGGAAGTGTAAGTTCTCCAACTTCATTCGTTTTCAAGACGGTTTTGGCTATGGGGGGCTCCTTACCCTTCCATATACATTTGATGAGTGGCTTTTCCATTTCTGCAAAGAAAGCTGCTGGAATTTAGATTGGGATTGCGTTGACTCTAAATTGTTTTGGGCAGAATTGATATCTTAACAGTGTTTGGTCTTCAAATCCATGAACACAGAATGTCCTTCCATTTATTTAAGTCTTCTTTGATTTTTTTCAGCAATGTTTTATAGTTTTCCATGTACAATTCCTTTACATCTTGGTTAAGTTTACTCCTAGATAATTGATTCCTTTTTTGCTATTGTAAATGGATTTTTTTTGCTTGATTTCTTTGGATTGTATGATTCTAGTGTATAGAAATACTACTGATTCTTGCGAGTTGAACTTGTACCCTGCCACTTTAATATTATTAGTTCTAATAGCTTTATTGTGGGTTTTTCAGGAATTTCTATATATAGGATCATGACTATAACTATTTTAAAGTAAAAATACTGTGAAAGCATTTGAGGAGAATGAGGTTTTCATCACAGTCAAGGATCTACCCTTAGCTATTTCTCTATCCCCCATCAGTTCTCAGGATTTGGGGAGAGGATTTGTAATTGTTAGAGTGCTTTGAGCACCTCAGTTTGCTACTTTGATTTCCAATCTCCAGGTCCCTACTCGAGATTGGAAGGTTAGACACCTGCTCTTTGCCACAGCTCCCTTTCAGGTGTGAGCTCATGTGCTGTCTCCGGATCTCTGCTCCGGAATTGCCTTTAAAACCCTGTCTGTGCCCTTGCCCCTCCCCGTCCATGTGGTGACAAGACTGAGGGTCCGCTCCCCAGAAAGAGCCATGCACCTGTGGCAGGGCCCTGGGGCTCTGGGCTCTGTGCCTGGGCAGCCTTTCTGGAGCCCACGAGGAGCAGCTGTCTTTGGTCTGTGCCCTCCCCGTCAGGCCCCAGGGCCCCTGTGGTCACAGTGGGGAATCCCCTAAAGGGCTCTGCCCACCGTGAACCGGAACTGCTAAGAGCTGGGCCTCCTGTGGATTCAAGGACCTCGGGAAGGTCTCCCATCCAGTCGCTCCGTCCCTGCCCGCCGTGGCCTGTGGCTGGGGCCCGGCTCCTGGAGCAGGACCCGCTGCCCTCCGCGATGCCCGGCCTTGCTCTGCCCGTCCCTAGCGACTCCCCTGTTTCTCCATGCACACGCCCCCTCTCGTCACCGGCCCCTGTGCCTGCAGGCTCCTGGTCGCCAGCCTCTGCCCAGGCCCGTTCTTCTGCGCAGAGATTTTCCTCCACGCCCACTGCTTGCTGTGCTCCCAGCCTGGGTGGGCTTCCCCCCCGGTGAGCCCAGGGCCCCTCCATGCAGGCCCCAGGCCCTCCTTCCCTGACGGTCTCCTCTCCTGCCTCACGTGCCCCTCTAGGGCTCCAGGACCATTCTGTGCCACGAAACCACCCTGCTCCGTCAGCTGAGCGCCGTCAGCCTCGGACCTGCCCCTGCCACGCTGTGCCCCACGCCCCCTCCCGCCCCCTCCGTGGGCCTGCTCTGCCCGGCATCTTTCTTGTTGAACCTGCGGTGTGTGGAGGAGCCCGTGAAGCGTGAGGACCCCTGAGTGTGAGCTGACGGCGAGGCAGGCTTGGCCAGCCCGGGACCCACCTGCGTTGGCTGTGCCCCTGGCCCTGCTGGCATTTACAGGATTTTGGAAGGGGGGCTGCCCAGCTGGGGCTTCCACACACGCATGTGCGGGGCCTTTCCGGGTTAGGAGGAGGGAGCCTCGGTGCAGAAGATGCCAATGGGGAATCTGCTGGTTCTGGGGCACCTCGGGTGGGATGGAGGAGGGCCCCGGTGCCCACCCCGGCCGGGACTCGCCTCCTCATAGGCAAACTGTCAGCGCCTGCACACCACTGGAGGGGCCGCAAAACATCGAGGCCACCTGCAGTTCTAGGCAGAGGTGAGAGAAAGTGAACAGGGAGAAGGGGCGGTGGGCGACACATGGGGCAGCCACATCCATGTCCCTTGCCTGGTCCCACACCCACCACCCACCTCCCAGGGCCTCCCTCCTCGCTGCCCACAGCTGGTGCCAGGTCTGAAGTCCAGGCCTGCTGTTTGCTTTGGCCACAGCAGCTCCCACATTGGTAGGACAGTTGGCAGGGGAGCATCCGCAGGGGGTGCAGGAGCATCACAGGGGGTGCAGGGGCCATCAGCATCGGGTGCAGGGAGTGTCCACACGGGGTGCAGGGGAGCATCCACGGGGGTGTGGGGGGCGTCCAAAGAGAGTGCAGGGGCCGTCAGCAGGGGGTGGCCTCAGGGGGTGCGGGGAGCATCAGCATGGAGCAGAGAAGCCAGGAGAGCCTTAGGAACTGAAGGCCGTGAATTAAACCACAGCCCTGGGGGGACCCTCCTCCCCAAGAAAGGGCTCCCATCGTGTGGATTTAAAGAATCAAGGCCAGCCAGTGCTAGTCCCTCGGTTTCCTTGTCTGGAAGGAGGAACCACATGTCGGGGCTGACAGATCGGCCTGGCCCGAGGCCCGGCTCTTGGGGACACCAGGGAAGTCGAGCTGCCCAGGCAGCCCCCCTTGCATCCCCGGAGTGTGGGGGCTGCATTCCCAATGGGGGGCCAGCGTCCTTAGGGCACACGGTGACTGCCCTAGGCCTCCTCCGTGGAAATTGAGGTCTGGAGTCAAGAAATCGCGGGCAAGTTTGCCCTGGAGAGCGCGGGCCTTCAGCCTGGATGCTCAGGATGAGTGCGGCCGCCCCAGGCCCCGGGGAGGGTGGGGCATATTCCCCGGGGACTGGGGAGAGCCTGGCCGCCACCCCACCATTCCGGAGATGGAAGAGAGTCCGGGTGGCATCCCGATATTTGAGGAGGGTGAGGCCAAGAAGGGGGTCTCCCCAACATGTGGCTATGTAGGAAGACTCGCCCCAGCATTTGGAGAGAAAAGAGCTGTGGCATAAGCCTTTGGAAAGGGTTGGACTCCCGCTCTCTCAAGCCCCAAGGATAAAACGTCATTCTGTAAATGACTCTCAGACTTTGAAATCTAATGGAGTTCGCCCTGAGGGTTTTAGAGATCGTTTGGGTCCCTTAAACCCTGTTTTCCTTTCACTTTCTCCTTATGGAAATGGGAATATTTACCCTATGACTGTCCCTGCTTTGTATATTGGCAGCAGATAACTTGTTCTGAGTTTCACAGGTGCACAGCCAGAGGGGAATTATGCCTTAGGACAGACCACACCTGCGGCTGATCTTGATGGGATCTTGTACTTAACTATTGTTACTGAAAGGATTTAAGATTTTGTGATACTATGTTGGGATGAATGTATTTCGAATTTGGAAAGATCATGTTTTTCTGGGGTCCAGGGGATGGAATGTGCCAGTTTGGATATATTATGCCCCCCCCCACAAAAAGCCATGATCTTATATTATATTGGGATTAGGTTATTTCCATGGAGATGTGACTCACCCACCTGTAGGTGAAACTTCTGATTAGATTATTTCTGTGGAGGTGCAGTCCCGCCCATTCAGCGGGGTCCTGATGAGTTTACTGGAGACCTTTAAAAACGCGGGCGCAGACCCAGACGCTTGCTGGCTCAGTGCAGAGGTGCTTGCAGGTGTGGACCCCCGATGTTGGCTGATGCTTGGACACTTTGGAGAAAGCCATTTTGAAACGCCACCTGGGATCAGCAGACGCCAGCCACATGCCTTCCTGGCCGACAGAGGTTTTCCAGACCCCAATGGCCTCTCTCCAGTGAAGGTGTATCATGTTTATGCCTTGGCTTGGACACTTTTTTGGCTGTAGAACTGTAAGTTTGTAACTTAATATATTCGCTCCATAAAAGCCAAACAAACAAACAAAATGTAGGGGACTGTTATTAGAATAGCAACTTCTTAGACATCAGGCATCTAGCAACAGTGGCCAGTTCTAGAACGGTGCCCCCGGGGAATACCTGCAGCTGTTAAGATGGGGTGCTGGCATTTTGAATTTTTAAACTTGTTGCTAATGGGGGGATGTATTTATGATATAATTGAAAGGAAGATATAGTATAATTCCAGTGTTTTTTTTTTTTTAAGATAGACAGCAGAAAATACACCAAAATATTTTTGGATTGTGAGATTTAAGGAACATGTTTTCTTCTTATACTTCTCTTAACATGTTTCATAATTTAAAAAAAAAGTTTTAAACAATAGACTAAGGATTCTCTACTCCTAGTTTGGTGGAGACCAGTGATTGGGAGCCAGGTTTAATTTTAATGAAATAGGCTCACAAAAGAATAAATGCATTTGAAAAATAAATGAGAATTGTCTTAAGAGAGTAAGCAGCAGAGGCTGTTTGACAGACGTGTCCCACTTATCTAAAAGAAGCCTCAGATTACCCGGATTACCCGATTACCCAAAACAAATATGGGGGAGGGGTGGGGGAAACGGGAGTGGGGTGGGGTGGGGTGGGGGGACTGCCGGTCACCTGGGTGCCCGGGGGGAGGCAGGAGCCGGAACTCTGCGCCCAGGTTCTGGATTTTTCTGCTCTCCTGCGTTTTTAGCAATCCTATTTTGCAGTTCCCTTGCAAACTTCCAGCATATTCTTTTGATTAGCCTTGGCGGTGACAACACATCTTCACTTAAAGATGGTTTTGATTTTGGGGAACAGCTGAGAGTTGTTTGCAGCCAAGTCTGGTGATTAGGACGAATGACCCCATTTGGGGCTCACAGGTGACCCTGGAAACGGGGCTGGTTGGAACTGAGCCGCGCTGGGAGTGCAAAACACGCTCCGGGCTTTAACACCTTAGAGAAGGTAAAATATCTCATAATTTTTTCATGTCAAGTACAGGTCGAAATGATAATAGTTTGCATATATTGGGTTAAATAAAATATTAAAATTAATTGCACTCATTTCTTTTCACTTTTTTTAGATGTGGCTGCTAGAAAGCTTAAAATTATGGCTGTGTTCCACATTATTTTCTAAGGGATGGAGCTGGTCTAGAGAAAGGGGATTTATATGTTCTTGTTTGGCATCATTCTGGAAGAATTCCTGAATTCTAAAAATATTCTGTTCATAGGTGGCATCTTTAGAATAAGGATGTAGCTTTTCCAGGTGATTCATTGGAAAAGACAACACACATTTTGACGTGTAGGTTCCAGAGTGATAGATATTTCGAAGTCTCAGTGCTCGGTCACCATAGGTGCGTTGAGGTGTTGAGGACGGAGAGAGGCACCCCAGGGCCGGGAGTGGAGAGCAGGCTCCACGGGGGCCGTGGGGAGGCGGAGGCGGGGAGCCCTGTCCCCAGTATCGAGGAGGTGGGGGCCCGGGAAGTAGCAGCAAACCACAACCCACAGGCCAAACCCAGCTCCTTGCCTGGTCTGTACGGCCCATCGGCTGAGGTTGGTTTTTACATCTTCAAGAGGTTGAAAGAAAATCAAAAGAAGAGTGTTTTGTACACAGGAAAATCACATGAGATTCAGGCTTCGGAGTCCACACGTCACGCCTCACCAGCCCCAGCCAGGCCCGTTCACGTCCGTCTTGCCTGTGGCAGGGTCGGGGGCTTGCGATGGGACGGCTCAGCCTTGTTCTGCACCCACGTGGGCAGGGCTGGGAGGGGGGAGCCTGAGAGGGAGTGGGCTGGGGGATCCGAGCTGGATTGGGGGGTGGGGTGGGGCTGGATGCATTGGAGTTGTTCGGGTCAGGTGGGGAGGTGAGGACCTGAGCTGGGTCAAGGACCCCAGACTGGGTGAATTTCAAAGGTGACACTGGGAGCCTCGGAGACGGGGAGAGGGGCAGGGACAGCTCTTTCGACCAGAAAGCGCAGGACTCGAAAGGGCAGCTCGTGGGGAGCAGGAGGCTTGGGGGAGGCCACTGGTGCCCGGGGAGACTTGGGGGCCGCCAAGGCACCTGCAAATACGCAGGTGAAGCTAGAGTAGGCTGAGACCGGAGTTTGGAGATCACGGGAAGGACACCCGGAGAGGCAGGTGGGGCTGAGGACCGAGTGTCGAGCCCCTGGTCCCTGGACGGTGGTGACCGCCACCAAGACCCAGTCCCTACCTGCCGGGGTTGGGGTGCAAGTCCTGCTGGGCCGGCTCTGCCCCCCCACCCTGCCCAAGTGCAGGAAGAGCTTGTGTTCCCTAACCCCAGCTCCGGATTTTTGGAAAAATGCAAAACATGCAGAAAGTTCAAAGAACAATCTGACACACACCCTCCACCCATCGATAATTTTATCGTATTGGCTACATGTTTCTTTTTTCCTTTCGGAGAAATAAAAGCTCATGGATTAAAGTTGAAGTCCTCTTCCTGGCTGTGACTTGAGCCTTTGACATCTCTAGGTCTATGGCCAGGTGGTAGCAAGATTTAGGCATGTTTCTTAATTCACTCCCAGCCAGGTTCGTTTGTCAGCGTCTGTGAACTCGTCTACCCGGAAACTTCCAGCTGGTTCACGGAGCTGCTGCCTGGATCTGTTGTTTCCATTTGTTGTTTGTTGCTTTGCACAAAGCAGGGCTACGGAAGCATCCTGATGGGCATCTCCTGAGCTTAGACTTTCTCCAGGCAGAAGCTTCCAAACGGTTTACCAGAGCCCACAATGAAAAGAATGCTGCCCTCACCAAGCCCAGGGTGTTTTCCGTTCCTTTTTGTCTTTCCCTGCCCTTCTGCTGGTCTTGACCCACCGAGCTGATTTCCCAGCCCACTAGAGTGCCGCACCTCTGACAAACCACTCTGGGGATTTTCCTAAAAGGGTGTTTTCTGGGTTAGGGCGTCCGTGGTGGGGCCGAGCCGGCTGGATTTCTCCCCACCTTGCACGTGTTAGGGCTCCGCTTCCCCTGCTTCCTCTCTGGCGTGTAATATCTTCAGAATTAAACTTGTTTTTTTGCCAGTCTGTTGAGTATTGAGTTTTCAACTCCCTGACGGCTGGTGAGGCTCGGCCTCTTCTTACGCAGCGACATCCTTGGTTTTCCTGGCTGTGACTGCCCCGTTTCCTGCTGGGAAGGTTCCCCGTTTATGGTGCGTTTCGAGGGGTCTTTATGAACCCTGGGTTCTAACCGTCTCGTTTCTGTGTCTCTAAAGAACACGCTGTTTGTAAGTGTGGGTACGTCGGATATTGTTTGGGGTGCACTTCCTAGGCGAGACGGCCCCTCGGCGTGTGGGTGTCGGGCAGCTGAGGGCACACAGCGAGGTGGGCGGAGGAGGCGGTGGGCTAGGAAGGGTGGCAGGGAGAGCCAGAATGTTCCGGCAGCACAGCAGAAGATGGGAGGGGTTGGGCAGGCAGTGCTGTGTGCAGGGTGCGGGGAGGACGCTGAGCAGAAGGAGCCTGGGGGTTTTCACTACGTGGCCTCGGTGGCAGTGAGGGCCTCCATGGGGGTGACTTGCGCCTCCCAGGGGATGTGTGGCAGCCGGTGTCTGGAGATGTTTTTGGTTGTCACACGGGGTGGGGTCTCAGGGTGCTGCTGGCAGCCGGTGCCGTGCCAGGACGGCCCCTCACAACCGAAGTGACCCAGCCCCCAGCATCGGTGGTGCCGAGGGTGAGACCCCCTCCCTCGTGGCCGAGTGCCCCCTGGGCCGGGCCGTGCTCCCTGAGCCTCTCTTCTCTCTGTCTCCCGCAGGTTGAGACACGCCCCGCTGGGCCGTTGCGGGCTGAGGATGGACACACCCGCCCGGCGATGTCTCTGGGCCGCCTCCTCCGCCGGGCCTCCTCCAAAGCCTCAGACCTCCTGACCCTCACCCCGGGTGGCAGTGGGCCCCCCTCAGTCCTGGACGGGGAGATCATCTACTCCAAGAACAATGTCTGCGTACACCCACCAGAGGGGCTGCAGGGGCTGGAGGAGCACCACCCAGGTGAGGGGGAGCATACCCAGATGTGGGGGAAGCATCACCCAGGTGAGGGGCAACATCACCCAATGAGGGAGCACAACTCAGTGGAGGGGAGAACTCCCAGGTGAGGAGGGAACACTACCCGTGTTGGGGGAGCACACCCTGGTGAGGGGGAGTACATCCAGGTGAAAGGGGTGCACTCACAGGTGAAAGAGAGCATCACCCAGATGAGGGAGAAGCATCACCCACTGTGGGGGGAGGATGTAACACTGAGTGAGGGGAGCACTTCCAAGTGAGGGGGAAGCATCACCCATGTCAGGGGAGCACCCCAGGTGAGGGGGAGTACATCCAGGTGAAAGGGGAGCACTCCCAGGTGAGGAGGGAGCACTACCCATGTGGGGGGAGCACCCCAGGTGAGGGGGTTCACCCAGGTGAGGGGGAACACCCTTCAGTGAGGGGAAGCACCGCCCACGTTGGGGTGCTCTCCGGGTGAGAGTGGGTGCCTGCACTGAGCCCTGGGAAGAGCACGGCCCGTCCCTCTAGAGTCACCGGGCCTGGGCCCCGAAAGGCTCCTGCTTCACTTCCTCTTTTGCCTTGGTTTCCTCATCTGTGCAGCGGGGTCATTGACCTCTGACTCATGCACCTTGGGGTTAGGATGGGTTGACAGGGGAATGAAACTGTATTTGCAAGAACCCGGGGTCCCTGGAAGGGGGCGTGCAGGCCTGAGGCCGGCGGGTGCAGGTGGGAGCCCCGGGGCCTGGGGGGGACGGCCCTGCACCCAGGACGCTCCCTCGGACGCCCGCACAGCTGGGTCAGGCCACCCCGGGTGTGTGGAGGCAGGACCCCCGTCCTCAACTTAGCCAACGGCGGTTCTTTCCCGTTTCCCGCCCACCCTTGCCTCACAGACCAGAGGGTTGGGATGAGAACAGCGAGGAGCATCCGGCAGTGCTGGGACCGGGGGAGTGGGAGGTCACGGACATGTCCATCTCTGTCCTGTAATGCCATTGCTCCGACATTAGGGAAGAAAATGCCCGGCAGGGATGGAGGAGGATGAGGGCCCTCTCACCCCTCGGTCTTCGAACTCGAGACCCTCCCAGGCAGCGACTGATGACACTGCCAGCTGGTGGCAGCGGCGAGCCTCAGGGCAGGGCCCCTCGCGTCTCCCCGTGGCCTCCCCAAGCTGCTGAAAGGACGCGTCGAGGCCCCCGCGCACCAGAACCCTGGCTGCCTTTCTTCTGGTCAGGCCCACCCCTAACATTTGCGGGGCCCGGGGCGAGAGTACAGACAGAGCCCCACACCAGACATCTAAACATGTAGGGGTTATAAATCGCACTGCGGTCCGGGCACTTTTCTGCCTGCCAAGATCCTGAAGAAATTATGTTTCAGCAAGATCCTGAAGAAATTATTAAATTAGACATTTTAAAATTATGCTAATGACTTATTTTATTTTTTTTTAAATTTTTTATCTTTTGTGCAATTTTATTGAGATACATTCACATGCCATACAATCATCCAAAGTGTACAAACAGTTATTCACAGTCTCATCATATAGCTGTGCCTCCTCCTGCCTCGTAAAGGGCAGCTTCACCATGACCGGATGGCCAGGTTCAAATTTAGAACCAAATTTAGACTCGTCGGCCACCTCCAGGTGCAGAACTGGAACTCGGTGGCCCAGGCGAGGGGGCTTCCGGCCTGCAGCCCAACCCCTTCTCCCCAACCCCCTCTTCCTCCCCGCACTGCCAGGGGCCCCCCCGATTCTCCCGTGGCCCCCCAGCCTCCATGTCCAAGCGCCATCAGTGCAAAGGCTCTGGGCCAATGGGCAGGGAATTCTGGGGTCCTGGGTCCCTGGAGCGTGCCCTAGAAGGGGGTGCAGGCTCTGGGCGTTGTGTCCCCCGATCTCAGGGTCTCCTTCCCCCAGGATAAGCACTGCGGGGAGGAGGGCTGGGGCCCCGATCAGAGCAGGAGGCTTTGGGGAGCTGTATGATGTCCTTGTGGTGCTGGTGGAAGGCAGGGGGGGGGGGGCCGGGGGCAGAGGTCTGCGGCTCCGCTCCCTGTCTCTGCCGCCGCCTGATTTGTGGGTGTAGCCACCCCTCACCCCGCACGAGCTGGCTTTATCCCAGTGTCTTCCAATCTCTTCTGGATTCTGGGTTTAGCCCCAGAGCCGGAGGCCCAGGAGGTACGGACAAGGGTGTCCCCACTCTTGCCCCCAGGGGCTTTTCAGGACTTGAGCGACACGCCCCAGGGGTCAGGGTTTCCCATAGCCCCTTCCCCCCGAAACTGAGGATTTCGGGAGCCCAGAATGCCCAGCCCAGTGGGGCCTGCCTGCCGCTGGCCTTGGACAGATGGCTCTTCCCCATCCGTCCTTCTTGGTAAACCAGCCGGGGGCTCGGCAAGCAGCCTCGAAAGAGTGGCCCTTCATCCAAACAAAACAAAACAGCAAAACAACCCAGGAGGGCCAAGGCAGACTGGGAAAGGCCCGAACACGCCCATTTGGGATTTGTTCTCCTTGTGAAATAGTTGGACTCCCGGCTGTGGAGCTGCTCCCGGGCCCCCAGGCTCGCCCCGATGAGGGGCTGACGGCAGCAGGACTGGGGCTGTGGGCAGGAGTAGGGCTCCAAACTCAAGGAGGGCCCCCAAGCTCGGACAACCGTCCAGCAACAACTGCCCAGGGAACCACTGCCCGGGGCCCCCCAGGAGTGGGCATTTGGAAGGCGTGTTTGGAAACTACCCGTGGCTTTAATCCGTTCCAGGCTCAATTCCCCCCCTTTCTAGCTTAGGGCTAGGCCATGTCTGAGTCCCCAAGAGTTTAAGCAGCTCCCCAAAACAGAGCGGTGGCTTCTGTGGGAAACTGGCCGCCGCAGCCTGCC